>NC_139828.1:5000-65000 GCF_963691815.1 Echiichthys vipera
CATTAGCATGGACGGTAAGTGGTTAGCCTGTTAGATACAGAACTAGCATTAGCATGGACGGTAAGTGGTTAGCCTGTTAGATACAGAACTAGCAGTAGCATAGACGGTTAGTGGTTAGTCTGTTAGATACAGAACTAGCATTAGCATGGACGGTAAGTGGTTAGCCTGTTAGATACAGAACTAGCATTAGCATGGACGGTAAGTGGTTAGCCTGTTAGATACAGAGCTAGCATGGACGGTAAGTGGTTAGCCTGTTAGATACAGAGCTAGCATGGACGGTTAGTGGTTAGCCTGTTAGATACAGAACTAGCATTAGCATGGACGGTAAGTGGTTAGCCTGTTAGATACAGAACTAGCATTAGCATGGACGGTAAGTGGTTAGTCTGTTAGATACAGAGCTAGCATGGACGGTAAGTAGTTAGCCTGTTAGATACAGAGCTAGCATGGACGGTAAGTGGTTAGCCTGTTAGATACAGAGCTAGCTTAAGTGCTAACAACTCGTCTTACCGACGCGGCTGGTCTCCTCGTGTGGTCACTCGGCTCCGGACTTCAGGTGGTTCAGTTCGGCGGCTCCTCTCCTGCTCTGTCCGCTCAGCACGTCGCTGCGCTCGCTCCCGGGGCGGAAGAGCATGTGCCGGCTCTTCACCTCCTGAGCTGAACGTGGCGCGCGTTACCCCTGATTAACTGTTGGGGCAACCCCGTGGGATCATGTGGTGCATTCAAGTGCAATGGGAGATTTTAAACTTTACCGATAAAAACAAATAAAAATAGGAAAATAAATACTCTCTTCTTTCTTTTGTCTAATTGTATTAATTTTGCATACGGGCCTCCCCTCTTGAACTCATGCACGCCCCTGTGCATGGTAGTTAAATGATAATGATGCGAGGGGTCAAGGCAGGGAGTTGAACAGGCCCCTGACCATCACTGTGGAGCCCAGGCTGTGGACAGACCTTGAAAATGATTTCACTGCTGTGATCAAAGGATTTCCTAACTCTGTATAATCAAGCCGTCGTTGCGGTTTCTCTCAGGTCTCCTGACAGAATCTCTTGTATCTGTGTTTTCCTCTGTATCTGTTGGGATTGTTCCATTTCACCCGTTTCCTCCTTTCTTCCCTCAGGTTCTGCATCTGTAATGCCATCCTCTCTCCCTGGATTCCTGGATGATCATCCTCAGGTAAGTCATGTTGAATCAAGGCTGTTTCATCTGCTTGTTCGGTTGGTGTGACTCTATCGGGGGTAAGTACTCCCTATCACTTTGATGAAAGTCAGGCTCAATGAGCATCAAAGGACCACGTGATGTACTATTGGATATGTCAGATAGGTTGTCAATATCAGGTAATTCGTCAGTATCAGGAAGGTTGTCCATATCTGGTAGACTGCCAACATTTTGTGCAGTTACAGGACGCTCAACAGGGCGGACGCCTGGAGGCTCAGTGCGCTGGGTATGTTGAACACTGGTTGTAGGTAGATCAGGATGCATAAGACTCTCACTGACCGTGGCGATAGTGGGACTTACGGTTCCTGGCCTGCGTGACACTGGTTTTTGTACAGGCTTTTCTCCACATGGCAGCAACAGATCCCTGTTTCCAGCTTTCACTGTGTAAACTGGGAGAGAACCTGCTCTTCTTATCACTACATGACCAGTGGGTTCCCATCAGTCAGAAATCTTTTCCGTCTCTCCAGCGTCCAAATCTGAGGAAGTGACACGTCTACCAAACCTGGTGTTATTGTTGTGGGCGATCTTGACTTGAGATTCTGCACATGTTGACCCTCTTGTACTGGCAACTTGAACGCAAGATCAACTGGCAGGCGAGGTTGGCGCCCGAACATCAGTTCGTATGGTCCAGGTCCAGGAGCCTTTAAATTACCGGCTCCTAATAACCCTCTGACTCTGCAGTCCTGGGTTTGATCCCCCCCCACCCTCACCCATGTTACCCTAGACTTTGTCCCCTAAACGCCCCCTCCCCTTTCTGTTTCCTTAGATCCTCCTCTCCCTTTCTCTTCTGAGGCCAGTGCACTGAAGCTTAATCCTAATCCTGTTTTAAATGTTTCTCAGTAAACTTTGCAAAAGTCACAAAATCAAAAGTCTTAAAAGTTGAACAGAATCAGATTTATTTCTGAATAAACATCACAACGAAGCTGCAGTTCAGAAACAAAAGATAAGATCAAAGAGAAATCAGGATCACGACACGACGGCGGTTTCTTCAGGACGCCATCTTTAAAAATATCTGAAAAACTTAGTTCGCTCTCATTGGTCGAGAGACGCCAGTGACTCATTCACAAGTATTAAAACAAAAACATGTTTGGGGCCAACGCCGTCGGCCATCTTGGATCAGTATTCACAACAACAGCATCACGTGATGTCATCAGCGTGAAAGAAACCGGGCATGCTGGGAAAAAAACGATCATAACGACGTTGGGCTCGACAGACAGAGCGGCCGTGCTGGACTCTACTTGTGTCCCTTGCTGGTCTTGAAGGACACCTGCAGGACCTTGTCCCCCAATCGGTACCCGTTCAGGCTGTGGATCGCCATGGCGGCCTCCTCGTAGTTCGTCATGGTGACGAAGCCAAAGCCTTTGCACTTGTTGGTGTTGAAATCTCGGATGACCTTGACGTTGACGACGGCGCCGAATGGGCCGAACATCTGCCACAGCATGGCCTCGTCGGCGTCCTGGCCCAGATTATAGATGAAGATGCACCAACCGGCCGAGGGGCTGCCCGTGGCCCCGCCCCCACCTCCGCCGCCGCCGCCCATGTGGTCGACGCTCATCGGAGAAAACCTGGAACCAAACAGGAAGTACAGTTAACAAATGTTCTTAAAGGTAATCTGATTACGCTGATCCGTCCTGAACGCCGACAGCTGAGCGCACCTGAACCTCTGCGCCTGGTGGTGCACGGGTCCTCCGAAGCGCCGCGATTGGCCGTGGTACATCTGTGACATCATCTGGGAGTTCCTGGCCTGATTGGGGTTGGCAGCAAACTTGACCGTGATTGGCTCAGAGCTGCCGGGGGGCGTGTGCCCATTCAGGTGTTTGACGGCGTCTTCGGCCTCGGACCTTTTGTCGAATCGGATGAAGGCCACGCCCCGGGACAGACCTAGGCAGCCAATGAGATTACAGGTGAGTGATCGGCACTGAAGCGCTGTGATTGGACGAGGCAGTGACGGCGCGGGCGTTACCGGAGGCCTGGTCCACCAGAACTCTGGAGTTGATGATGTGTCCGAAGCGAGTGAACATGTCCTCCAGGTCCTGCTGACTCAGCGTCCGCGGCAGCCCGCTGATGTACAGGTTGGCGTCTTTGATCATGTCCGAACTCGGCCGCGCGAACGAAACCTGCGGGGAGGAGACGGGAAACGCGTCAGGCCGTCGTCTTCACCGCCACAAACGTTTCTCACAAAAGCATCAACTTTGAACAACAGAAGAAACAGTTTCATCAGTTTGGACAGAAATTCCATTTGAACGTCTTTAAATATTCAAAGGAGAAGAATCAGGAAATCAAAGACACGGGTTCAGATTTGTCCCAAAACAAACAAAAGACAAAATAAAAGCATCCAAAAAGGCTCAGATCATCAAAATAAAAGCATGGCTTTATCACAGTGTCACACTGAGCTGCAGTGAGGACATGCGTCGCTAACACAACACAGAGAATCAAAGAGCAGCTGGGGCACTTTACCTTTATGGTTTTAGACTGAAGCCTCAGGCCATTCAGCGTACTGATAGCCCTCTCTGCATCACTAGGGTTAACAAAGTTAACAAAGCCGTAGCCTAAACTGTGGCCTAGAGAAACAAAAGAAAACAACAAAAGAAAAGAGAAAGCTGTCTGCGTTACGCTGCCACACGTTCTGGACACGCACAGGAACACAACACACAGGAGATCAGCACGGAGCCCTGCAGGGCCCGCGGGGCGAACCTGAAACTGGTCTGAACGCACCCAGAACCCCCGACACAGCTGTTCTATAATAATCTGAGGGTTTGGTCAGAGCGAGAGCTCCCGTCACAGCTGTTCTATAATCTGAGGGTTTGGTCAGAGTGAGAGCTCCCGTCACAGCTGTTCTATAATAATCTGAGGGTTTGGTCAGAGTGAGAGCTCCCGACACAGCTGTTCTATAATAATCTGAGGGTTTGGTCAGAGCGAGAGCTCCCGTCACAGCTGTTCTATAATAATCTGAGGGTTTGGTCAGAGCGAGAGCTCCCGTCACAGCTGTTCTATAATAATCTGAGGGTTTGGTCAGAGCGAGAGCTCCCGTCACAGCTGTTCTATAATCTGAGGGTTTCGTCAGAGCGAGAGCTCCCGACACAGCTGTTCTATAATCTGAGGGTTTGGTCAGAGTGAGAGCTCCCGTCACAGCTGTTCTATAATAATCTGAGGGTTTGGTCAGAGCGAGAGCTCCCGTCACAGCTGTTCTATAATAATCTGAGGGTTTGGTCAGAGCGAGAGCTCCCGACACAGCTGTTCTATAATCTGAGGGTTTGGTCAGAGCGAGAGCTCCCGTCACAGCTGTTCTATAATCTGAGGGTTTGGTCAGAGCGAGAGCTCCCGACACAGCTGTTCTATAATCTGAGGGTTTGGTCAGAGCGAGAGCTCCCGACACAGCTGTTCTATAATCTGAGGGTTTGGTCAGAGCGAGAGCTCCCGTCACAGCTGTTCTATAATAATCTGAGGGTTTGGTCAGAGCGAGAGCTCCCGTCACAGCTGTTCTATAATAATCTGAGGGTTTGGTCAGAGCGAGAGCTCCCGTCACAGCTGTTCTATAATAATCTGAGGGTTTGGTCAGAGTGAGAGCTCCCGTCACAGCTGTTCTATAATAATCTGAGGGTTTGGTCAGAGCGAGAGCTCCCGTCACAGCTGTTCTATAATAATCTGAGGGTTTGGTCAGAGCGAGAGCTCCCGTCACAGCTGTTCTATAATAATCTGAGGGTTTGGTCAGAGCGAGAGCTCCCGTCACATCTGTTCTATAATAATCTGAGGGTTTGGTCAGAGCGAGAGCTCCCGTCACAGCTGTTCTATAATAATCTGAGGGTTTGGTCAGAGTGAGAGCTCCCGACACAGCTGTTCTATAATAATCTGAGGGTTTGGTCAGAGCGAGAGCTCCCGTCACAGCTGTTCTATAATAATCTGAGGGTTTGGTCAGAGTGAGAGCTCCCGTCACAGCTGTTCTATAATAATCTGAGGGTTTGGTCAGAGCGAGAGCTCCCGTCACAGCTGTTCTATAATAATCTGAGGGTTTGGTCAGAGCGAGAGCTCCCGTCACAGCTGTTCTATAATAATCTGAGGGTTTGGTCAGAGCGAGAGCTCCCGTCACAGCTGTTCTATAATAATCTGAGGGTTTGGTCAGAGTGAGAGCTCCCGTCACAGCTGTTCTATAATAATCTGAGGGTTTGGTCAGAGCGAGAGCTCCCGTCACAGCTGATCTATAATAATCTGAGGGTTTGGTCAGAGTGAGAGCTCCCGTCACAGCTGTTCTATAATAATCTGAGGGTTTGGTCAGAGCGAGAGCTCCCGTCACAGCTGTTCTATAATAATCTGAGGGTTTGGTCAGAGCGAGAGCTCCCGTCACAGCTGTTCTATAATAATCTGAGGGTTTGGTCAGAGCGAGAGCTCCCGTCACAGCTGTTCTATAATAATCTGAGGGTTTGGTCAGAGCGAGAGCTCCCGTCACAGCTGTTCTATAATCTGAGGGTTTGGTCAGAGCGAGAGCTCCCGTCACAGCTGTTCTATAATAATCTGAGGGTTTGGTCAGAGCGAGAGCTCCCGACACAGCTGTTCTATAATAATCTGAGGGTTTGGTCAGAGCGAGAGCTCCCGTCACAGCTGTTCTATAATAATCTGAGGGTTTGGTCAGAGCGAGAGCTCCCGTCACAGCTGTTCTATAATAATCTGAGGGTTTGGTCAGAGTGAGAGCTCCCGTCACAGCTGTTCTATAATAATCTGAGGGTTTGGTCAGAGCGAGAGCTCCCGTCACAGCTGTTCTATAATAATCTGAGGGTTTGGTCAGAGCGAGAGCTCCCGTCACAGCTGTTCTATAATAATCTGAGGGTTTGGTCAGAGCGAGAGCTCCCGACACAGCTGTTCTATAATCTGAGGGTTTGGTCAGAGCGAGAGCTCCCGTCACAGCTGTTCTATAATCTGAGGGTTTGGTCAGAGCGAGAGCTCCCGACACAGCTGTTCTATAATAATCTGAGGGTTTGGTCAGAGCGAGAGCTCCCGACACAGCTGTTCTATAATAATCTGAGGGTTTGGTCAGAGCGAGAGCTCCCGTCACAGCTGTTCTATAATAATCTGAGGGTTTGGTCAGAGCGAGAGCTCCCGTCACAGCTGTTCTATAATAATCTGAGGGTTTGGTCAGAGCGAGAGCTCCCGACACAGCTGTTCTATAATCTGAGGGTTTGGTCAGAGCGAGAGCTCCCGACACAGCTGTTCTATAATAATCTGAGGGTTTGGTCAGAGCGAGAGCTCCCGTCACAGCTGTTCTATAATAATCTGAGGGTTTGGTCAGAGTGAGAGCTCCCGTCACAGCTGTTCTATAATAATCTGAGGGTTTGGTCAGAGCGAGAGCTCCCGTCACAGCTGTTCTATAATAATCTGAGGGTTTGGTCAGAGCGAGAGCTCCCGTCACAGCTGTTCTATAATAATCTGAGGGTTTGGTCAGAGTGAGAGCTCCCGTCACAGCTGTTCTATAATAATCTGAGGGTTTGGTCAGAGCGAGAGCTCCCGACACAGCTGTTCTATAATCTGAGGGTTTGGTCAGAGCGAGAGCTCCCGTCACAGCTGTTCTATAATCTGAGGGTTTGGTCAGAGCGAGAGCTCCCGTCACAGCTGTTCTATAATAATCTGAGGGTTTGGTCAGAGCGAGAGCTCCCGTCACAGCTGTTCTATAATAATCTGAGGGTTTGGTCAGAGTGAGAGCTCCCGTCACAGCTGTTCTATAATAATCTGAGGGTTTGGTCAGAGTGAGAGCTCCCGACACAGCTGTTCTATAATAATCTGAGGGTTTGGTCAGAGTGAGAGCTCCCGTCACAGCTGTAAACTACAGACAGGAAGTCTCGCTCTGAGGACAGATAAACTACAGACAGGAGCTCTCGCTCTGAGGACAGATAAACTACAGACAGGAAGTCTCGCTCTGAGGACAGATAAACTACAGACAGGAAGTCTCGCTCTGAGGACAGATAAACTACAGACAGGAAGTCTCACTCTGAGGACAGATAAACTACAGACAGGAAGTCTCACTCTGAGGACAGATAAACTACAGACAGGAAGTCTCACTCTGAGGACAGATAAACTACAGACAGGAAGTCTCACTCTGAGGACAGATAAACTACAGACAGGAAGTCTCACTCTGAGGACAGATAAACTACAGACAGGAAGTCTCACTCTGAGGACAGATAAACTACAGACAGGAGCTCTCGCTCTGAGGACAGATAAACTACAGACAGGAAGTCTCACTCTGAGGACAGATAAACTACAGACAGGAAGTCTCACTCTGAGGACAGATAAACTACAGACAGGAAGTCTCACTCTGAGGACAGATAAACTACAGACAGGAAGTCTCACTCTGAGGACAGAAACTACAGACAGGAAGTCTCACTCTGAGGACAGATAAACTACAGACAGGAGCTCTCACTCTGAGGACAGATAAACTACAGACAGGAAGTCTCACTCTGAGGACAGATAAACTACAGACAGGAAGTCTCACTCTGAGGACAGATAAACTACAGACAAGAAGTCTCGCTCTGAGGACAGATAAACTACAGACAGGAAGTCTCACTCTGAGGACAGATAAACTACAGACAGGAGCTCTCGCTCTGAGCACAGATAAACTACAGACAGGAGCTCTCGCTCTGAGGACAGATAAACTACAGACAGGAAGTCTCGCTCTGAGGACAGATAAACTACAGACAGGAAGTCTCACTCTGAGGACAGATAAACTACAGACAGGAAGTCTCGCTCTGAGGACAGAAACTACAGACAGGAGCTCTCGCTCTGAGGACAGATAAACTACAGACAGGAAGTCTCGCTCTGAGGACAGATAAACTACAGACAGGAAGTCTCGCTCTGAGGACAGATAAACTACAGACAGGAAGTCTCGCTCTGAGGACAGATAAACTACAGACAGGAAGTCTCGCTCTGAGGACAGATAAACTACAGACAGGAAGTCTCGCTCTGAGGACAGATAAACTACAGACAGGAGCTCTCGCTCTGAGGACAGATAAACTACAGACAGGAAGTCTCGCTCTGAGGACAGATAAACTACAGACAGGAAGTCTCACTCTGAGGACAGATAAACTACAGACAGGAAGTCTCGCTCTGAGGACAGAAACTACAGACAGGAGCTCTCGCTCTGAGGACAGAAACTACAGACAGGAGCTCTCACTCTGAGGACAGATAAACTACAGACAGGAAGTCTCACTCTGAGGACAGATAAACTACAGACAGGAAGTCTCGCTCTGAGGACAGATAAACTACAGACAGGAAGTCTCGCTCTGAGGACAGATAAACTACAGACAGGAAGTCTCACTCTGAGGACAGATAAACTACAGACAGGAGCTCTCGCTCTGAGGATAAACTACAGACAGGAAGTCTCGCTCTGAGGACAGATAAACTACAGACAGGAAGTCTCGCTCTGAGGACAGATAAACTACAGACAGGAAGTCTCGCTCTGAGGACAGATAAACTACAGACAGGAGCTCTCGCTCTGAGGACAGATAAACTACAGACAGGAAGTCTCGCTCTGAGGACAGATAAACTACAGACAGGAAGTCTCGCTCTGAGGACAGATAAACTACAGACAGGAAGTCTCGCTCTGAGGACAGATAAACTACAGACAGGAAGTCTCGCTCTGAGGACAGATAAACTACAGACAGGAAGTCTCGCTCTGAGGACAGATAAACTACAGACAGGAAGTCTCGCTCTGAGGACAGATAAACTACAGACAGGAAGTCTCGCTCTGAGGACAGATAAACTACAGACAGGAAGTCTCACTCTGAGGACAGATAAACTACAGACAGGAAGTCTCACTCTGAGGACAGATAAACTACAGACAGGAAGTCTCACTCTGAGGACAGATAAACTACAGACAGGAAGTCTCACTCTGAGGACAGATAAACTACAGACAGGAAGTCTCACTCTGAGGACAGATAAACTACAGACAGGAAGTCTCACTCTGAGGACAGATAAACTACAGACAGGAAGTCTCACTCTGAGGACAGATAAACTACAGACAGGAGCTCTCGCTCTGAGGACAGATAAACTACAGACAGGAAGTCTCGCTCTGAGGACAGATAAACTACAGACAGGAAGTCTCACTCTGAGGACAGATAAACTACAGACAGGAAGTCTCGCTCTGAGGACAGATAAACTACAGACAGGAAGTCTCGCTCTGAGGACAGATAAACTACAGACAGGAAGTCTCACTCTGAGGATAAACTACAGACAGGAAGTCTCGCTCTGAGGACAGATAAACTACAGACAGGAAGTCTCGCTCTGAGGACAGATAAACTACAGACAGGAAGTCTCGCTCTGAGGACAGATAAACTACAGACAGGAGCTCTCGCTCTGAGGACAGATAAACTACAGACAGGAAGTCTCGCTCTGAGGACAGATAAACTACAGACAGGAAGTCTCGCTCTGAGGACAGATAAACTACAGACAGGAAGTCTCACTCTGAGGACAGATAAACTACAGACAGGAAGTCTCACTCTGAGGACAGATAAACTACAGACAGGAAGTCTCACTCTGAGGACAGATAAACTACAGACAGGAAGTCTCACTCTGAGGACAGATAAACTACAGACAGGAAGTCTCGCTCTGAGGACAGATAAACTACAGACAGGAAGTCTCACTCTGAGGACAGATAAACTACAGACAGGAAGTCTCGCTCTGAGGACAGATAAACTACAGACAGGAAGTCTCGCTCTGAGGACAGATAAACTACAGACAGGAAGTCTCACTCTGAGGACAGATAAACTACAGACAGGAAGTCTCGCTCTGAGGACAGATAAACTACAGACAGGAAGTCTCGCTCTGAGGACAGATAAACTACAGACAGGAAGTCTCGCTCTGAGGATAAACTACAGACAGGAAGTCTCGCTCTGAGCACAGATAAACTACAGACAGGAAGTCTCACTCTGAGGACAGATAAACTACAGACAGGAAGTCTCGCTCTGAGGACGTTCAGAGAAACTACAGACAGGAAGTCTCACTCTGAGGATAAACTACAGACAGGAAGTCTCACTCTGAGGATAAACTACAGACAGGAAGTCTCGCTCTGAGGATAAACTACAGACAGGAAGTCTCGCTCTGAGGATAAACTACAGACAGGAAGTCTCGCTCTGAGGACAGATAAACTACAGACAGGAAGTCTCACTCTGAGGACAGATAAACTACAGACAGGAAGTCTCGCTCTGAGGATAAACTACAGACAGGAAGTCTCGCTCTGAGGACAGATAAACTACAGACAGGAAGTCTCGCTCTGAGGACAGATAAACTACAGACAGGAAGTCTCACTCTGAGGATAAACTACAGACAGGAAGTCTCGCTCTGAGGACAGATAAACTACAGACAGGAAGTCTCGCTCTGAGGACAGATAAACTACAGACAGGAAGTCTCGCTCTGAGGACAGATAAACTACAGACAGGAGCTCTCGCTCTGAGGACAGATAAACTACAGACAGGAAGTCTCGCTCTGAGGACAGATAAACTACAGACAGGAAGTCTCACTCTGAGGACAGATAAACTACAGACAGGAAGTCTCACTCTGAGGACAGATAAACTACAGACAGGAAGTCTCACTCTGAGGACAGATAAACTACAGACAGGAAGTCTCACTCTGAGGACAGATAAACTACAGACAGGAAGTCTCGCTCTGAGGACAGATAAACTACAGACAGGAAGTCTCACTCTGAGGACAGATAAACTACAGACAGGAAGTCTCGCTCTGAGGACAGATAAACTACAGACAGGAAGTCTCGCTCTGAGGACAGATAAACTACAGACAGGAAGTCTCACTCTGAGGACAGATAAACTACAGACAGGAAGTCTCGCTCTGAGGACAGATAAACTACAGACAGGAAGTCTCGCTCTGAGGACAGATAAACTACAGACAGGAAGTCTCGCTCTGAGGATAAACTACAGACAGGAAGTCTCGCTCTGAGCACAGATAAACTACAGACAGGAAGTCTCACTCTGAGGACAGATAAACTACAGACAGGAAGTCTCGCTCTGAGGACGTTCAGAGAAACTACAGACAGGAAGTCTCACTCTGAGGATAAACTACAGACAGGAAGTCTCACTCTGAGGATAAACTACAGACAGGAAGTCTCGCTCTGAGGATAAACTACAGACAGGAAGTCTCGCTCTGAGGATAAACTACAGACAGGAAGTCTCGCTCTGAGCACAGATAAACTACAGACAGGAAGTCTCACTCTGAGGACAGATAAACTACAGACAGGAAGTCTCGCTCTGAGGACGTTCAGAGAAACTACAGACAGGAAGTCTCACTCTGAGGATAAACTACAGACAGGAAGTCTCACTCTGAGGATAAACTACAGACAGGAAGTCTCGCTCTGAGGATAAACTACAGACAGGAAGTCTCGCTCTGAGGATAAACTACAGACAGGAAGTCTCGCTCTGAGGACAGATAAACTACAGACAGGAAGTCTCACTCTGAGGACAGATAAACTACAGACAGGAAGTCTCGCTCTGAGGATAAACTACAGACAGGAAGTCTCGCTCTGAGGACAGATAAACTACAGACAGGAAGTCTCGCTCTGAGGACAGATAAACTACAGACAGGAAGTCTCACTCTGAGGATAAACTACAGACAGGAAGTCTCGCTCTGAGGACAGATAAACTACAGACAGGAAGTCTCGCTCTGAGGACAGATAAACTACAGACAGGAAGTCTCACTCTGAGGACAGATAAACTACAGACAGGAAGTCTCACTCTGAGGACAGATAAACTACAGACAGGAAGTCTCACTCTGAGGACAGATAAACTACAGACAGGAAGTCTCACTCTGAGGATAAACTACAGACAGGAAGTCTCACTCTGAGGACAGATAAACTACAGACAGGAAGTCTCACTCTGAGGACAGATAAACTACAGACAGGAAGTCTCGCTCTGAGGACAGATAAACTACAGACAGGAAGTCTCACTCTGAGGACAGATAAACTACAGACAGGAAGTCTCGCTCTGAGGACAGATAAACTACAGACAGGAAGTCTCGCTCTGAGGACAGATAAACTACAGACAGGAAGTCTCACTCTGAGGACAGATAAACTACAGACAGGAAGTCTCGCTCTGAGGACAGATAAACTACAGACAGGAAGTCTCGCTCTGAGGACAGATAAACTACAGACAGGAAGTCTCGCTCTGAGGATAAACTACAGACAGGAAGTCTCGCTCTGAGCACAGATAAACTACAGACAGGAAGTCTCACTCTGAGGACAGATAAACTACAGACAGGAAGTCTCGCTCTGAGGACGTTCAGAGAAACTACAGACAGGAAGTCTCACTCTGAGGATAAACTACAGACAGGAAGTCTCACTCTGAGGATAAACTACAGACAGGAAGTCTCGCTCTGAGGATAAACTACAGACAGGAAGTCTCGCTCTGAGGATAAACTACAGACAGGAAGTCTCGCTCTGAGGACAGATAAACTACAGACAGGAAGTCTCACTCTGAGGACAGATAAACTACAGACAGGAAGTCTCGCTCTGAGGACAGATAAACTACAGACAGGAAGTCTCGCTCTGAGGACAGAAACTACAGACAGGAGCTCTCGCTCTGAGGACAGAAACTACAGACAGGAGCTCTCACTCTGAGGACAGATAAACTACAGACAGGAAGTCTCGCTCTGAGGATAAACTACAGACAGGAAGTCTCGCTCTGAGGATAAACTACAGACAGGAAGTCTCGCTCTGAGGACGTTCAGAGAAACTTCAGGTTCTTCACATTTTTCAGATTTACAAACATTTTAAATCCTGAAAAACAAAATAAAACATTTTAAACATTAAACATTAAAGAAGTGTGTCGGGCGATGGGACCATGTTACTGATGTTTAATCTTTATATTTTATATAATTATTAAAACAGAATATCGATAAAATCGCCCGACACAAACAAACGTGTGAAAAATAACAAAATATTACAAATATTCAAAAATCACAGAATCGTCTTAAAAAAAACAAAAAGTAAAGAAAAAACAAAAATCAGCTGAAAAAACACAACAATTAAAAATCAGCTGCACAAAACTGATTATTATTAATATTATTATTATTATTAATATTATTATTATTATTAATATTATTATTATTATTAATATTATTATTATTATTAAACTACTTTGACTGTTGTTATCAACAAAACTTTAACTTATTAGAATTATTATTCAAATACTTATTTTTATATGTCGCCAGGTTTCTACCGCGCCGTCGGGTCAAACACGTAATAACAATAACAACAACAATAATAATAATATTAATAATAATATTAATAATTATATTATTAATAATATTAATAATAATAATAATAACATTAACAATAATAACAATAATAATAACATTAATAATAATATTAATAATTATATTATTAATAATATTGATAATAATAAAAGTAATAATAATAAAGCCACCTGGCCCGGTGCAGACCTCAGGCTCCGCCCACTCGCCACAGAGGTGACTGATTCTTCGTCATGACATCATCAGTTAAAAACACAGGTTAACCAATCAGAGCTGGGGGCGGGACTTACAGTGTTTCCATCGGTGTCCAATCACAGCCGGGTTTGTTAAAGGTGGTGGATGAACTAGCTTAGCATTAGCATCAACACACAGATACTAACATACTACTGACACTTCACTGACGTTATATTATTATTATTTATTAATATAAACACATGTTTATATCATTATTATTTATTAATATAAACACATAATTATATTATTATTATTTATTAATATAAACATGTTTATATAATTATTATTTATTAATATAAACACATGTTTATATAATTATTATTTATTAATATAAACACATAATTATATAATTATTATTTATTAATATAAACACATGTTTATATCATTATTATTTATTAATATAAACACATAATTATATTATTATTATTTATTAATATAAACATGTTTATATAATTATTATTTATTAATATAAACATGTGTTTATATAATTATTATTTATTAATATAAACACATGTTTATATCATTATTATTTATTAATATAAACACATAATTATATTATTATTATTTATTAATATAAACATGTTTATATAATTATTATTTATTAATATAAACACATAATTATATTATTATTATTTATTAATATAAACATGTTTATATTATTATCATTTATTAATATAAACACATCATTATATTATTATTATTTATTAATATAAACATGTTTATATAATTATTATTTATTAATATAAACATGTTTATATAATTATTATTTATTAATATAAACATGTTTATATAATTATTATTTATTAATATAAACACATAATTATATTATTATTATTTATTAATATAAACATGTTTATATAATTATTATTTATTAATATAAACACATAATTATATAATTATTATTTATTAATATAAACATGTTTATATTATTATTATTTATTAATATAAACACATAATTATATTATTATTATTTATTAATATAAACATGTTTATATAATTATTATTTATTAATATAAACATGTTTATATAATTATTATTTATTAATATAAACACATGTTTATATAATTATTATTTATTAATATAAACACATGTTTATATAATTATCATTTATTAATATAAACACATGTTTATATAATTATCATTTATTAATATAAACATGTAATTATATAATTATTATTTATTAATATAAACATGTTTATATAATTATTATTTATTAATATAAACACATAATTATATAATTATTATTTATTAATATAAACACATGTTTATATAATTATCATTTATTAATATAAACATGTTTATATAATTATCATTTATTAATATAAACATGTAATTATATAATTATTATTTATTAATATAAACATGTTTATATAATTATTATTTATTAATATAAACACATAATTATATAATTATTATTTATTAATATAAACACATGTTTATATTATCATTTATTAATATAAACATGTTTATATAATTATTATTTATTAATATAAACACATGTTTATATAATTATTATTTATTAATATAAACATGTTTATATAATTATCATTTATTAATATAAACACATGTTTATATAATTATTATTTATTAATATAAACACATGTTTATATAATTATTATTTATTAATATAAACACATGTTTATATAATTATTATTTATTAATACAAACACATGTTTATATAATTATTATTTATTAATATAAACACATGTTTATATTATCATTTATTAATATAAACATGTTTATATAATTATTATTTATTAATATAAACACATGTTTATATAATTATTATTTATTAATATAAACATGTTTATATAATTATCATTTATTAATATAAACACATGTTTATATCATTATCATTTATTAATATAAACACATGTTTATATAATTATTATTTATTAATATAAACACATGTTTATATAATTATTATTTATTAATATAAACACATGTTTATATAATTATTATTTATTAATATAAACATGTAATTATATAATTATTATTTATTAATATAAACATGTTTATATAATTATTATTTATTAATATAAACACATGTTTATATAATTATTATTTATTAATATAAACACATAATTATATAATTATTATTTATTAATATAAACATGTTTATATAATTATTATTTATTAATATAAACACATAATTATATAATTATTATTTATTAATATAAACACATGTTTATATAATTATTATTTATTAATATAAACACATAATTATATAATTATCATTTATTAATATAAACACATGTTTATATAATTATTATTTATTAATATAAACACATGTTTATATAATTATTATTTATTAATATAAACACATGTTTATATAATTATTATTTATTAATATAAACACATGTTTATATAATTATTATTTATTAATATAAACACATGTTTATATAATTATTATTTATTAATATAAACATGTTTATATAATTATTATTTATTAATATAAACACATAATTATATAATTATTATTTATTAATATAAACACATAATTATATTATTATTATTTATTAATATAAACACATGTTTATATAATTATTAGTGTGTCTCTGTGTGTCTGTGTGTGTGTGTCTGTGTGTGTGTGTGTGTGTCTGTGTGTGTGTGTCTGTGTGTGTGTGTGTGTGTCTGTGTGTGTGTGTGTGTGTGTGTGTGTGTGTGTGTGCGTGCGTGCGTGCGTGCGTGTGCGTTTGTGTGTGTGTGCGTGTGTGTGTGCGTGTGTCTGTGTGTGTGCGTGTGTGTGTGTGTGTGTGCGTGTGTGTGCGTGTGTGTGTGTGTGTGCGTGCGTGCGTGTGCACTGGCCCCGTGTGTGTCAGTACCTGCGTTACCTGCCGCCTTGTCGCGGATCAGCTTGGCCGACTCCACGTCTCCCACGCTGCTGAACAGACTCCGCAGCTCGTCCTGACTCATGCTCTGAGGAAGGTAGTTCACGATCAGGTTGGTCCTGGCGTCGTCGTCCTCCATCATCAGCTCGCCGTACCCGTTATCGTACAGCTCCTGACACACGCACACATGGTATGACATCATCAACACACCTGCGTCCTACAATGCATCACTGTGAACTCGAACAGCTCGGGCCAATCAGAGCGCAGCGCTCACCTTTCCTCCGGCTCCTTTGGAGGCGTGCGGACCGTCTCTGACATCACTCTGAGACGACTGGACCTCACACACCTGAAACACACACACACACACACACACACACACGTTCAGTCCGAGCCAATCACAGCGCAGCACTGAGGCCTCTGGCGTGGGCTCATCTCCCTGGTCCGGAAACACTTCCTGTCTGGGCAGGAAGTCACCAATCGACGTACCTTCAGGTACCGGATGTGTCCTCGTCTTTGTGCCATGGTGACGACTCCGTTACCAAGGAAACCAGCTGTAAGAACAGGAAGGGATGATCCGTTACCAAGGAAACCAGCTGTCAGAACAGGAAGGGATGATCCGTTACCAAGGAAACCACAACGAAGGGAAGAGACCAACGAGGTCAGAGATCACACGACCAACACGGATCGTTTTATTCAATTAAACTATTTTATATATTATGATAAAGTTTATTTTATTATATTAAATTAAATCATATTTTCCTACATTTAACCCTTTTACACAAATCACAACAACCGAACTCTGACGGACTCAGACAGTTTCACATGCTCTCTGACGGACTCTGACGGACTCTGACGGACTCTGACGGACTCAGATGGTCTCTGACGGACTCAGATGGTCTCTGACGGACTCTGACGGACTCAGATGGTCTCTGACGGACTCTGACGGACTCAGATGTTATCTAACGGACTCAGACAGTTTCACATGCTCTCTGGCAGCCTCTGACGGACTCTGATGTTATCTGACGGACTCTAACGGACTCTGACGGACTCTGACGGACTCAGATGGTCTCTGACGGACTCTGACGGACTCAGATGTTATCTAACGGACTCAGACAGTTTCACATGCTCTCTGGCAGCCTCTGACGGACTCTGACGGACTCTGACGGACTCTGACGGACTCAGATGGTCTCTAACGGACTCTAACGGACTCTAACGGACTCAGATGGTCTCTAACGGACTCTAACGGACTCTAACGGACTCTAACGGACTCAGATGGTCTCTAACGGACTCTGACGGACTCTGACGGACTCTGACGGACTCAGATGGCCTCTGACGGACTCTGACGGACTCAGATGGTCTCTGACGGACTCTGACGGACTCAGATGGTCTCTGACGGACTCTGACGGACTCTGACGGACTCTGATGTTATCTGACGGACTCTGATGTTATCTGACGGACTCTAACGGACTCTGACGGACTCTGACGGACTCAGATGGTCTCTGACGGACTCTGACGGACTCAGATGTTATCTAACGGACTCAGACAGTTTCACATGCTCTCTGGCAGCCTCTGACGGACTCTGACGGACTCTGACGGACTCAGATGGTCTCTAACGGACTCTAACGGACTCTAACGGACTCAGATGGTCTCTAACGGACTCTAACGGACTCTAACGGACTCTAACGGACTCAGATGGTCTCTAACGGACTCTGGCAGCCTCTGACGGACTCTGACGGACTCAGACAGTTTCACATGCTCTCTGACGGACTCTGACAGACTCTGATGTTATCTAACGGACTCTGACGGACTCTGACGGACTCAGATGGTCTCTAACGGACTCTGACGGACTCTAACGGACTCTGACGGACTCAGATGGTCTCTAACGGACTCTGACGGACTCTAACGGACTCTGACGGACTCTAACGGACTCTGACGGACTCTAACGGACTCTGACGGACTCTAACGGACTCTGATGTTATCTAACGGACTCTGACGGACTCTAACGGACTCTGACGGACTCTAACGGACTCTAACGGACTCTGATGTTATCTGACGGACTCTGACGGACTCAGGCGGCCTCTGACGGACTCTGACGGACTCAGATGTTATCTGACGGACTCTGACGGACTCAGATGGTCTCTGACGGACTCTGACGGACTCAGATGGTCTCTGACGGACTCTGACGGACTCAGATGGTCTCTGACGGACTCAGGGGGACTCTGACGGACTCTGGCAGCCTCTGACGGACTCAGGCGGACTCAGGCGGCCTCTGACGGACTCAGGCGGCCTCTGACGGACTCAGGCGGCCTCTGACGGACTCAGGCGGCCTCTGACGGACTCAGGCGGCCTCTGACAGACTCTGGCGGACTCAGGCGGTCTCAGGCGGACTCTGACGGTCTCTGACGAACTCAGACGCTTTGCTACGGACTCAGACGGTCTCCAAGGGACTCTGACGGCCTCTGGCGGACTCTGGCGGCCTCTGGCGGCCTCTGACGGTCTCTGACGGACTCTGACGGACTCTGACGGACTCTGACGGACTCTGACGGACTCTGACGGACTCAGACGGACTCAGACGGACTCTAACGGACTAAGGCGGACTCTGACTGACTCAGGCGGTCTCTAACGGACTCAGGCGATCTCTAACGGACTCAGACGGTCTCTAACGGACTCAGACGGTCTCTAACGGACTCAGGCGATCTCTAACGGACTCAGACGGACTCTGACGGACTCTGACAAATTCTGACAGTCTCCAACGGACTCAGGTGGACTCTAACGGACTCAGGCGGACTCTAACGGACTCCGCCGGTCTCTAACGGACTCCGCCGGTCTCTAACGGACTCTGACGGTCTTAACGGACTCCGCCGGTCTCTAACGGACTCTGCTGGTCTCTAACGGACTCCGCCGGTCTCTAACGGACTCTGCCGGTCTCTAACGAACTCTGGTGGTCTCTAACGAACTCTGGTGGTCTCAGACGGACTCTGCCGGTCTCTAACGGACTCCGCCGGTCTCTAACGGACTCTGCCGGTCTCAGACGGACTCTGCCGGTCTCTAACGGACTCCGCCGGTCTCTAACGGACTCCGCCGGTCTCTAACGGACTCCGCCGGTCTCTAACGGACTCTGCCGATCTCTAACGGACTCTGCCGGTCTCTAACGGACTCTGCCGGTCTCTAACGAACTCTGGTGGTCTCTAACGAACTCTGGTGGTCTCTAACGGACTCTGCCGGTCTCTAACGAACTCTGGTGGTCTCTAACGAACTCTGGTGGTCTCTAACGAACTCTGGTGGTCTCTAACGGACTCAGACGGACTCAGACAAATTCTGACAGTCTCTAACAGACTCGGGCGGTCTCTAACGGACTCGGGCAGTCTCTAACGGACTCTGCCGGTCTCTAACGGACTCTGCCGGTCTCTGCCGGTCTCTAACGGACTCGGGCGGACTCTAACGGACTCGGGCAGTCTCTAACGGACTCGGGCAGTCTCTAACGGACTCTGCCGGTCTCTAACGGACTCTGCCGGTCTCTAACGGACTCTGCCGGTCTCTAACGGACTCTGCCGGACTCTGACGGTCTCTGCCGGTCTCTAACGGACTCTGCCGGTCTCTAACGGACTCAGGCAGTCTCTAACGGACTCAGGCGGTCTCTAACGAACTCTGGTGGTCTCTAACGGACTCTGCCGGTCTCTAACGGACTCAGGCAGTCTCTAACGGACTCAGGCGGTCTCTAACGAACTCTGGTGGTCTCTAACGAACTATGCCGGTCTCTAACGGACTCTGGTGGTCTCTAACGGACTCTGGTGGTCTCTAACGGACTCTGGTGGTCTCTAACGGACTCTGCCGGTATCAAACGGACTCTGCCGGTCTCAAACGGACTCTGCCGGTCTCTAACGAACTCTGGTGGTCTCTAACGGACTCTGCCGGTCTCTAACGGACTCTGGCGGTCTTAACGGTCTCTGGTTTCAGTATAAATGTGTCGGTGCTAACGTTAGCCACATGTTAGCTGTTAGCCCGGTGCTAAAGGCGGGAGCTAACGCTGCTAATAAACGTCATATTTCTTACCTGTTAGTGAGACCGGGACAGGGACCGAAACAGGGACAGAGACCGGGACAGGGACCGAAACAGGGACAGGAACCGAAACAGGGACAGAGACAGGAGACAGAAACGGGGACAGGTCTCTGGGATCCCCGGATGTTGATGAGAAACCTTCTGTTAGCCGTTAGCCGTTAGCTGCCGCTCACACAAAGGAAACAACCTCACGCCGACGGAACTATCGCGATACCAAACTTCTTCTTCTGCGTTGCTGTGGTCTGAGGATCCGAGATTTCCGCCCCCTGCTGCTGGACTCTGATATTTATATTTAATATATATATTATATTTATATTTTTATATATATATATATATATTTCTATTAAATTTATATTTATTATATTTACATTTATTATATTTACATTTATTTTTATATATATTTACATTTATAGTTATTATATTCAACCCTAACCCATAAATATATATAAATAAATATAAATATATAAATATAAATAAATATATAAATATAAATATATATAAATATATATCACATCTATAACAGCTGGTCTAGAGCGTTAGGTCACTATGTGACGTCACTTCCGCTGCGGAAGCCACTGCTGATGTAAACAAAGCGTTAGCAGCAGGTTAGCTTCGTTAGCCTCGTTAGCTTCTCTGATGGAGACAAACTGAGCTCGATCCGACTTAAAGGGACTCCGGTTCGGCCCGCACCCTTCTGCTCTGTGTGATGGAGCCCGGCTCCGACTGAACCGAACCAGAACCATGTCCATGGAAGACCCGTTCTTCGTCGTCAAAGGGTCAGTGATGCTAACTGATGCTAACTGATGCTAACTGAGTGTTAGGGTTAGCCTGCAGAGACGTGACGGCTAATCTACGTTCAACCGTAACCATAGAAACCAGTTTAACCAGTTTAACCAGTTTAACTTTAACCACAGAGACAGAAACCAGTTTAACTTTAACCTCAGAGACAGAAACCAGTTTAACTTTAACCTCAGAGACAGAAACCAGTTTAACTTTAACCTCAGAGACAGAAACCAGTTTAACTTTAACCACAGAGACAGAAACCAGTTTAACTTTAACCACAGAGACAGAAACCAGTTTAACTTTAACCTCAGAGACAGAAACCAGTTTAACTTTAACCACAGAGACAGAAACCAGTTTAACTTTAACCTCAGAGACAGAAACCAGTTTAACTTTAACCTCAGAGACAGAAACCAGTTTAACTTTAACCACAGAGACAGAAACCAGTTTAACTTTAACCTCAGAGACAGAAACCAGTTTAACTTTAACCACAGAGACAGAAACCAGTTTAACTTTAACCACAGAGACAGAAACCAGTTTAACTTTAACCTCAGAGACAGAAACCAGTTTAACTTTAACCACAGAGACAGAAACCAGTTTAACTTTAACCTCAGAGACAGAAACCAGTTTAACTTTAACCACAGAGACAGAAACCAGTTTAACTTTAACCACAGAGACAGAAACCAGTTTAACTTTAACCTCAGAGACAGAAACCAGTTTAACTTTAACCACAGAGACAGAAACCAGTTTAACTTTAACCTCAGAGACAGAAACCAGTTTAACTTTAACCACAGAGACAGAAACCAGTTTAACTTTAACCACAGAGACAGAAACCAGTTTAACTTTAACCACAGAGACAGAAACCAGTTTAACTTTAACCACAGAGACAGAAACCAGTTTAACTTTAACCTCAGAGACAGAAACCAGTTTAACTTTAACCACAGAGACAGAAACCAGTTTAACTTTAACCTCAGAGACAGAAACCAGTTTAACTTTAACCTCAGAGACAGAAACCAGTTTAACTTTAACCACAGAGACAGAAACCAGTTTAACTTTAACCTCAGAGACAGAAACCAGTTTAACTTTAACCTCAGAGACAGAAACCAGTTTAACTTTAACCTCAGAGACAGAAACCAGTTTAACTTTAACCTCAGAGACAGAAACCAGTTTAACTTTAACCACAGAGACAGAAACCAGTTTAACTTTAACCTCAGAGACAGAAACCAGTTTAACTTTAACCACAGAGACAGAAACCAGTTTAACTTTAACCACAGAGACAGAAACCAGTTTAACTTTAACCTCAGAGACAGAAACCAGTTTAACTTTAACCACAGAGACAGAAACCAGTTTAACTTTAACCACAGAGACAGAAACCAGTTTAACTTTAACCTCAGAGACAGAAACCAGTTTAACTTTAACCTCAGAGACAGAAACCAGTTTAACTTTAACCTCAGAGACAGAAACCAGTTTAACTTTAACCACAGAGACAGAAACCAGTTTAACTTTAACCACAGAGACAGAAACCAGTTTAACTTTAACCTCAGAGACAGAAACCAGTTTAACTTTAACCTCAGAGACAGAAACCAGTTTAACTTTAACCTCAGAGACAGAAACCAGTTTAACTTTAACCTCAGAGACAGAAACCAGTTTAACTTTAACCACAGAGACAGAAACCAGTTTAACTTTAACCACAGAGACAGAAACCAGTTTAACTTTAACCTCAGAGACAGAAACCAGTTTAACTTTAACCACAGAGACAGAAACCAGTTTAACTTTAACCTCAGAGACAGAAACCAGTTTAACTTTAACCTCAGAGACAGAAACCAGTTTAACCACAGAGACAGAAACCAGTTTAACTTTAACCTCTGAGACAGAAACCAGTTTAACTTTAACCACAGAGACAGAAACCAGTTTAACTTTAACCACAGAGACAGAAACCAGTTTAACTTTAACCTCAGAGACAGAAACCAGTTTAACTTTAACCACAGAGACAGAAACCAGTTTAACTTTAACCACAGAGACAGAAACCAGTTTAACTTTAACCACAGAGACAGAAACCAGTTTAACTTTAACCTCAGAGACAGAAACCAGTTTAACTTTAACCACAGAGACAGAAACCAGTTTAACTTTAACCTCAGAGACAGAAACCAGTTTAACTTTAACCACAGAGACAGAAACCAGTTTAACTTTAACCACAGAGACAGAAACCAGTTTAACTTTAACCTCAGAGACAGAAACCAGTTTAACTTTAACCTCAGAGACAGAAACCAGTTTAACTTTAACCACAGAGACAGAAACCAGTTTAACTTTAACCACAGAGACAGAAACCAGTTTAACTTTAACCACAGAGACAGAAACCAGTTTAACTTTAACCACAGAGACAGAAACCAGTTTAACTTTAACCACAGAGACAGAAACCAGTTTAACTTTAACCACAGAGACAGAAACCAGTTTAACTTTAACCACAGAGACAGAAACCAGTTTAACTTTAACCTCAGAGACAGAAACCAGTTTAACTTTAACCTCAGAGACAGAAACCAGTTTAACTTTAACCTCAGAGACAGAAACCAGTTTAACTTTAACCTCAGAGACAGAAACCAGTTTAACTTTAACCACAGAGACAGAAACCAGTTTAACTTTAACCACAGAGACAGAAACCAGTTTAACTTTAACCACAGAGACAGAAACCAGTTTAACTTTAACCACAGAGACAGAAACCAGTTTAACTTTAACCTCAGAGACAGAAACCAGTTTAACTTTAACCACAGAGACAGAAACCAGTTTAACTTTAACCACAGAGACAGAAACCAGTTTAACTTTAACCACAGAGACAGAAACCAGTTTAACTTTAACCACAGAGACAGAAACCAGTTTAACTTTAACCACAGAGACAGAAACCAGTTTAACTTTAACCACAGAGACAGAAACCAGTTTAACTTTAACCACAGAGACAGAAACCAGTTTAACTTTAACCACAGAGACAGAAACCAGTTTAACTTTAACCACAGAGACAGAAACCAGTTTAACTTTAACCACAGAGACAGAAACCAGTTTAACTTTAACCTCAGAGACAGAAACCAGTTTAACTTTAACCTCAGAGACAGAAACCAGTTTAACTTTAACCTCAGAGACAGAAACCAGTTTAACTTTAACCTCAGAGACAGAAACCAGTTTAACTTTAACCACAGAGACAGAAACCAGTTTAACTTTAACCACAGAGACAGAAACCAGTTTAACTTTAACCACAGAGACAGAAACCAGTTTAACTTTAACCTCAGAGACAGAAACCAGTTTAACTTTAACCACAGAGACAGAAACCAGTTTAACTTTAACCACAGAGACAGAAACCAGTTTAACTTTAACCTCAGAGACAGAAACCAGTTTAACTTTAACCACAGAGACAGAAACCAGTTTAACTTTAACCACAGAGACAGAAACCAGTTTAACTTTAACCTCAGAGACAGAAACCAGTTTAACTTTAACCTCAGAGACAGAAACCAGTTTAACCAGTTTAAACTTATAGAAAAGTAAAATCAAATGTTAGATTTCTGTTTGTTCCCTCTGCAAATATTAAATCTCAGCTCCAGCCTCTGATCCTGGATCAGGTCTCAGGGGCAGCAGCTCCAGCCTCTGATCCTGGATCAGGTCTCAGGGGCAGCAGCTCCAGCCTCTGATCCTGGATCAGGTCTCAGGGGCAGCAGCTCCAGCCTCTGATCCTGGATCAGGTCTCAGGGGCAGCAGCTCCAGCCTCTGGTCCTGGATCAGGTCTCAGGGGCAGCAGCTCCAGCCTCTGATCCTGGATCAGGTCTCAGGGGCAGCAGCTCCAGCCTCTAGTTATGTTTAATAAAAATATAAATAAATATATTTTTATTATTATGATTCTAATAATAAAATAATAATGTCACTGATGATGTCACAGAGAGGTGCAGAAGGCCGTGAACGCAGCGCAGAGCCTCCACCACAGATGGAGCGAGCTGCTGCAGGACGGGGGCGGAGCCTCCAAGGAGGAAATGGACTGGACGACCAATGAGCTGAGGAACAGTCTGCGCTCCATCGAGTGGGACCTGGAGGACCTGGACGAGACCATCAATATCCTTTCAACAGTGTGTTTTCAGTGAGTTCAGGGACCTGAAAGCTTTTTAAAGGTTTGTCTTAACTGTCAGTGAACGCATCGTTGAGTCCAACCCAAAGAAGTTCAACCTGGACGCAGCTGAGCTGTCCAAGAGGAAAGCCTTCATCACCGGCACCAGACACACCGTGAAGGTACGGCCCACTGCGCACCGCCGAACAGGCTCTTCTGTAGTCGTAGATATTGGGACTTGTTGCTGCTCATGGGGGAATTGTTGGCTTGAGTGTGGTCTAGACCTACTCTATAGACGAATCCGGCAAAGTACCGCAAGTGAAGGTGGCGTCTCCTCCGGTCTGAGGCTCGTGAGCGGGAGCCGTCTTTAGAAGTGAACCTTTTCTCCAACGTCACAAACTTTCCCTCCTGAAGAGTCTGAGATTATTCCCTCCATCACTGATGAACCCGACGTTTACACTGTTCATCAGGTTTCCATGGTTACAGCCACTTAGGTTTCACAGTAACAGCTCAGTTCATTTCCTGTGTGTGACCACGGCAGCTAGCGTGAGCTAGCTAAGCACTGTTAGCTTAGTTGACGTTACTTTCTCACTGTGTTAAGCTCGACCCCTCATGCTGTTCACTGTGAGGTGAGTGTGAACCAGAACTGAGCAAACCTCTGTGAAGGTTCTGGATCCACTTCTGGAGAACATCTGCACAACCAGGGAATCCATGAAGAGCGCCCCTGTCTGAGGCAGTCTACATGGGTAAAGGTTTGAATCCCTGTAGGCCGTACGGCCTCAGACAGGGGCGCTCTTCATGAGGTCACGGTTTGAATCCCTGTAGACCGTACGGCCTCAGACAGGGGCGCTCTTCATGAGGTCACGGTTTGAATCCCTGTAGACCGTACGGCCTCAGACAGGGGCGCTCTTCATGAGGTCACGGTTTGATTCCCTGTAGACCGTACGGCCTCAGACAGGGGCGCTCTTCATGAGGTAAAGGTTTGAATCCCTGTTGACCGTGCGCATACTGAAGGGACACGCCACCTCAGAGATGCAGGTGCCGCTAGATGGACAAACACACAAACATATCGCCGGATTCGTATATATGTAAAGTGTTTTGAGATAACTTCTGTTATGATTTGACATGATTTGGTTACTCTGCTTTGATTTGAAACAATCCGATTGGCTAAGGTGTATCTGAAACACTGATAGATCTGTTTTGTTTCTCTTGAAGGAAATGAAAGAGCAGATGTCGAGTCCAACTGCTGCATCTGTGGACCGAAAGAACAAAGAGGTAATTAAACATACCTGAAGTACCCAACACTGCACACCCTCACCCGGTAACCTCTCTGCCCACCTGGTCTCTAAACATTAAACAAGATCATAGCATAGATACAGGAGGTCCCTGGAGGTGAAGGTGAGAGTAGGGGAGGTCCCTGGAGGTGAAGGTGAGAGTAGGGGAGGTCCCTGGAGGTGAAGGTGAGAGTAGGGGAGGTCCCTGGAGGTGAAGGTGAGGGTAGGGGAGGTTCCTTGAGGTGAAGGTGAGGGTAGGGGAGGTCCCTGGAGGTGAAGGTGAGGGTAGGGGAGGTCCCTGGAGGTGAAGGTGAGGGTAGGGGAGGTCCCTGGAGGTGAAGGTGAGAGTAGGGGAGGTCCCTGGAGGTGAAGGTGAGGGTAGGGGAGGTTCCTTGAGGTGAAGGTGAGGGTAGGGGAGGTTCCTTGAGGTGAAGGTGAGGGTAGGGGAGGTCCCTGGAGGTGAAGGTGAGGGTAGGGGAGGTCCCTGGAGGTGAAGGTGAGGGTAGGGGAGGTCCCTGGAGGTGAAGGTGAGGGTAGGGGAGGTTCCTTGAGGTGAAGGTGAGGGTAGGGGAGGTTCCTTGAGGTGAAGGTGAGGGTATGGGAGGTCCCTGGAGGTGAAGGTGAGGGTAGGGGAGGTTCCTTGAGGTGAAGGTGAGGGTATGGGAGGTCCTTGGAGGTGACGGTGAGGGAATGGGAGGTCCTTGGAGGTGACGGTGAGGGAATGGGAGTTCCTTGGAGTGAAGGTGAGGGGAGGGGAAGTACTTGGAGGTAAAGGGGAGGGGAGGTCCTTGGAGGTAAAGGTGAGGGTAGGGGAGGTTCTTGGAGGTGAGGTTATGGGAGGTCACTGGAGATGAAGGTGAGGGTATGGGATGTCGCAGGAGGTGACGTGACGGTGAGGGTATGGGAGGTCCTTGGAGGTGAAGGTGAGGGAATGGGAGTTCCTTGGAGGTGAAGGTGAAGGTGAGGGAATGGGAGTTCCTTGGAGGTGAAGGTGAGGGAATGGGAGGTCCTTGGAGGTGAAGGTGAAGGTGAGGGAATGGGAGGTCCTTGGAGGTGAAGGTGAGGGAATGGGAGTTCCTTGGAGGTGAAGGTGAGGGAATGGGAGTTCCTTGGAGGTGAAGGTGAGGGAATGGGAGTTCCTTGGAATGAAGGTGAGGGAATGGGAGGTCCTTGGAGGTGAAGGTGAAGGTGAAGGTGAGGGAATGGGAGGTCCTTGGAGGTGAAGGTGAGGGAATGGGAGTTCCTTGGAGGTGAAGGTGAGGGAATGGGAGTTCCTTGGAGGTGAAGGTGAGGAATGGGAGGTCCTTGGAGGTGAAGGTGAGGGAATGGGAGGTCCTTGGAGGTGAAGGTAACGGTGAGGGAGGTCCTTGGAGGTGAAGGTGAGGGTATGGGAGGTCCTTAGAGGTGAAGGTGAGGGTATGGGAGTTTTCTGGGTGGAAGTAGAGCTGCTTGTGATCAAAAATATCTGATAGTGTGTGTTTGTGTTGTTGTGATGTCCAGTCTCTGCTCGGTGAACGTGGTGCTCAGGGTCCAATTTGGCAGCCCGGACCTGATAAATACAGCCGACTGGACCGCCAACTGCAGAACGCCAACTCTCAATTTATAGAGGAACAGCAGGTCCAGCAGCAGGTACAGTAGCCCTGGACCAATAAAACAGCCACTCACAGAGCTCTGAGATGTGGTTAAATATCAGTTTGGTGAAATGAGAATGTTTTGGACAATGTGATATAAGTCATGTGTGCCTTTGTTTGTATTAGCTGATGGCAGAGCAGCAGGATGAACAGCTGGAGCTTGTGTCCGGAACAATCGGAGTCCTGAAGAACATGTCTGAGAGGATCGGCATGGAGCTGGATGAACAGGCCGTGTAAGAACTTTCAGATAGATCATCACTGAGAGGGATCTCCCCCACATCTCAAGTTCATTTTCCGAGAACCAAGTTAGGCCTTGTAACAGTGGTGAGCATGGTTAAGAAAGAGGGGTCACACAGGAGGTGGGACAACTACAGGAGGAGAGGGACGCCTACAGGAGGAGAGGGATGCATACGGGAGGGAGGGACGCCTACAGGAGGGAGGGACGCCTACAGGAGGAGAGGGACACCTACAGGAGGAGAGGGATGCATACGGGAGGGAGGGACGCCTACAGGAGGAGAGGGACACCTACAGGAGGAGAGGGACACCTACAGGAGGAGAGGGACAACTACAGGAGGAGAGGGACGCCTACAGGAGGAGAGGGATGCATACGTGAGGGAGGGACAACTACAGGAGGAGAGGGACGCCTACAGGAAGAGAGGGATGCATACGGGAGGGAGGGACAACTACAGGAGGAGAGGGACACCTACAGGAGGAGAGGGACGCCTACAGGAGGAGAGGGATGCATACGTGAGGGAGGGACAACTACAGGAGGAGAGGGACACCTACAGGAGGAGAGGGACGCCTACAGGAGGAGAGGGATGCATACGTGAGGGAGGGACAACTACAGGAGGGAGGGACGCCTACAGGAGGGAGGGACGCCTACAGGAGGAGAGGGACGCCTACAGGAGGAGAGGGACGCCTACAGGAGGAGAGGGATGCATACGGGAGGGAGGGACGCCTACAGGAGGGAGGGACGCCTACAGGAGGAGAGGGACACCTACAGGAGGAGAGGGACACCTACAGGAGGGAGGGACACCTACAGGAGGGAGGGACACCTACAGGAGGAGAGGGACACCTACAGGAGGAGAGGGATGCATACGGGAGGGAGGGACAACTACAGGAGGAGAGGGACGCCTACAGGAGGAGAGGGATGCATACGGGAGGGAGGGACGCCTACAGGAGGGAGGGACGCCTACAGGAGGAGAGGGACACCTACAGGAAGAGAGGGATGCATACGGGAGGGAGGGACAACTACAGGAGGAGAGGGACACCTACAGGAGGAGAGGGACGCCTACAGGAGGAGAGGGATGCATACGTGAGGGAGGGACAACTACAGGAGGAGAGGGACACCTACAGGAGGAGAGGGACGCCTACAGGAGGAGAGGGATGCATACGTGAGGGAGGGACAACTACAGGAGGGAGGGACGCCTACAGGAGGGAGGGACGCCTACAGGAGGAGAGGGACGCCTACAGGAGGAGAGGGACACCTACAGGAGGAGAGGGACACCTACAGGAGGAGAGGGATGCATACGGGAGGGAGGGACGCCTACAGGAGGGAGGGACGCCTACAGGAGGAGAGGGACACCTACAGGAGGAGAGGGACACCTACAGGAGGAGAGGGACACCTACAGGAGGAGAGGGACGCCTACAGGAGGAGAGGGATGCATACGTGAGGGAGGGACAACTACAGGAGGAGAGGGACGCCTACAGGAAGAGAGGGATGCATACGGGAGGGAGGGACAACTACAGGAGGAGAGGGACACCTACAGGAGGAGAGGGACACCTACAGGAGGAGAGGGACAACTACAGGAGGTAAGGGACACCTACAGGAGGAGAGGGACAACTACAGTAGGTGAGAGACAACTACAGGAGGGTGGGACAACTACAGGAGGAGAGGGACACCTACAGGAGGAGAGGGACACCTACAGGAGGAGAGGGACACCTACAGGAGGAGAGGGACAACTACAGGAGGAGAGGGACACCTACAGGAGGAGAGGGACAACTACAGTAGGTGAGAGACAACTACAGGAGGGTGGGACAACTACAGGAGGAGAGGGACACCTACAGGAGGAGAGGGACACCTACAGGAGGAGAGGGACACCTACAGGAGGGTGGGACACCTACAGGAGGAGAGGGACACCTACAGGAGGAGAGGGACACCTACAGGAGGAGAGGGACACCTACAGGAGGGAGGGACGCCTACAGGAGGGAGGGACGCCTACAGGAGGAGAGGGACACCTACAGGAGGAGAGGGACACCTACAGGAGGGAGGGACACCTACAGGAGGGAGGGACACCTACAGGAGGAGAGGGACAACTACAGTAGGTGAGAGACAACTACAGGAGGGTGGGACACCTACAGGAGTGAGGGACACCTACAGGAGGGAGGGACACCTACAGGAAGAGAGGGACAACTACAGGAGGGAGGGACACCTACAGGAAGAGAGGGACAACTACAGGAGGGAGGGACACCTACAGGAGTGAGGGACACCTACAGGAGGGAGGGACACCTACAGGAAGAGAGGGACAACTACAGGAGGGAGGGACACCTACAGGACGAGAGGGACACCTACAGGAGGAGAGGGACACCTACAGGAGGGAGGGACACCTACAGGAGGGAGGGACACCTACAGGACGAGAGGGACACCTACAGGAGGAGAGGGACACCTACAGGAGGGAGGGACACCTACAGGAGGGAGGGACACCTACAGGAGGGAGGGACACCTACAGGAGGTGACTGACAACTACAGGAGGTGAGAGACAACTACAGTAGGTGAGGGACAACTACAGGATGGGAGGGACAACTACAGTAGGTGAGAGACAACTACAGGAGGTGAGGGACAACTACAGGAGGTGAGAGACAACTACAGGAGGTGAGGGACAACTACAGGATGGGAGGGACAACTACAGGAGGTGAGAGACAACTACAGGAGGTGAGGGACAACTACAGGAGGTGAGAGACAACTACAGGAGGAGAGGGACAACTACAGTAGGTGAACACCGATCTTTCAAAAGGAAGACAACCTGCTCTTCCTCTAAGCCACAGCCAAACCGTTCCTTAACAAAAGTCATCTCAAGACACGTTGCATATAGAGTCGCTGAAGACCACACTCCGACCTATTTATCCTTAATATAGACCCATGGTTAGGGTTGGTCTCTGGTTGCTTCCTGGTTGACCTCTGGCTATTTGCTCATTGGTTACGGCTGGTCTCTGGTTGGCCTCTGGTTGGTTCCTGGTTGGCCTCTGGTTGGTTCCTGGTTGGCCTGTGGTTGGTTCCTGGTTGGCCTCTGGTTGGCCTCTGGTTGGTTCCTGGTTGGCCTCTGGCTGGTTCCTGATTGGCCTCTGGTTGGTTCCTGGTTGGCCTGTGGTTGGTTCCTGGTTGGCCTCTGGCTGGTTCCTGATTGGCCTCTGGTTGGTTCCTGATTGGCCTCTGGTTGGTTCCTGGTTGGCCTCTGGCTGGTTCCTGATTGGCCTCTGGTTGGTTCCTGGTTGGTCTCTGGTTGGTTCCTGGTTGGCCTCTGGCTGGTTCCTGGTTGGCCTGTGGTTGGTTCCTGGTTGGCCTCTGGTTGGTTCCTGGTTTGCCTCTGGCTGGTTCCTGGTTGGCCTGTGGTTGGTTCCTGGTTGGCCTCTGGTTGGCCTCTGGTTGGTTCCTGGTTGGCCTCTGGCTGGTTCCTGGTTGGCCTCTGGTTGGTTCCTGGTTGGCCTCTGGCTGGTTCCTGGTTGGCCTGTGGTTGGTTCCTGGTTGGCCTGTGGTTGGTTCCTGGTTTGCCTCTGGCTGGTTCCTGGTTGGCCTGTGGTTGGTTCCTGGTTGGCCTCTGGTTGGTTCCTGGTTGGCCTCTGGTTGGTTCCTGGTTGGCCTCTGGCTGGTTTCTGGTTGGCCTCTGGTTGGTTCCTGGTTGGCCTCTGGTTGGTTCCTGGTTGGCCTCTGGCTGGTTCCTGGTTGGCCTCCTGGTTGGTTCCTGGTTGGCCTCTGGTTGGTTCCTGGTTGGCCTCTGGCTGGTTCCTGGTTGGCCTCTGGTTGGTTCCTGGTTGGCCTCTGGTTGGTTCCTGGTTGGCCTCTGGTTGGTTCCTGGTTCGCCTCTGGCTGGTTCCTGGTTTGCCTCTGGCTGGTTCCTGGTTGGCCTGTGGTTGGTTCCTGGTTGGCCTCTGGTTGGCCTCTGGTTGGTTCCTGGTTGGCCTCTGGCTGGTTCCTGGTTGGCCTCTGGTTGGTTCCTGGTTGGCCTCTGGCTGGTTCCTGTCTGGTTCCTGGTTGGTTCCTGGTTGGCCTCTGGTTGGTTCCTGGTTGGCCTCTGGTTGGTTCCTGGTTGGCCTCCTGGTTGGTTCCTGGTTGGCCTCTGGTTGGTTCCTGGTTGGCCTCTGGCTGGTTCCTGGTTGGCCTCTGGCTGGTTCCTGGTTGGCCTCTGGCTGGTTCCTGGTTGGCCTCTGGTTGGTTCCTGGTTGGCCTCCTGGTTGGTTCCTGGTTGGCCTCTGGTTGGTTCCTGGTTGGCCTCTGGTTGGTTCCTGGTTGGCCTCCTGGTTGGTTCCTGGTTGGCCTCTGGTTGGTTCCTGGTTGGCCTCTGGTTGGTTCCTGGTTGGCCTCTGGCTGGTTCCTGGTTGGCCTCTGGTTGGTTCCTGGTTGGCCTCCTGGTTGGTTCCTGGTTGGTTCCTGGTTGGCCTCTGGCTGGTTCCTGGTTGGCCTCTGGTTAATTCCTGGTTGGCCTCTGGTTAATTCCTGGTTGGCCTCTGGTTGGTTCCTGGTTGGCCTCTGGCTGGTTCCTGGTTGGCCTCTGGTTGGTTCCTGGTTGGCCTCTGGCTGGTTCCTGGTTGGTTCCTGGTTGGCCTCTGGCTGGTTCCTGGTTGGCCTCTGGTTGGTTCCTGGTTGGCCTCCTGGTTGGTTCCTGGTTGGCCTCTGGTTGGTTCCTGGTTGGCCTCTGGTTGGCCTCTGGTTGGTTCCTGGTTGGCCTCTGGCTGGTTCCTGGTTGGCCTCTGGTTGGTTCCTGGTTGGCCTCCTGGTTGGTTCCTGGTTGGCCTCTGGCTGGTTCCTGGTTGGCCTCTGGCTGGTTCCTGGTTGGCCTCTGGCTGGTTCCTGGCTGGTTCCTGGTTGGTTCCTGATTGGCCTCTGGCTGGTTCCTGGTTGGCCTCTGGTTGGTTCCTGGTTGGCCTGTGGTTGGTTCCTGGTTGGCCTCTGGCTGGTTCCTGGTTGGCCTCTGGTTGGTTCCTGGTTGGCCTCTGGCTGGTTCCTGTCTGGTTCCTGGTTGGTTCCTGGTTGGCCTCTGGCTGGTTCCTGGTTGGCCTCTGGTTGGTTCCTGGTTGGCCTCCTGGTTGGTTCCTGGTTGGCCTCTGGTTGGTTCCTGGTTGGCCTCTGGTTGGTTCCTGGTTGGCCTCTGGTTGGTTCCTGGTTGGCCTCTGGTTGGTTCCTGGTTGGCCTCTGGTTGGTTCCTGGTTGGCCTCTGGTTGGTTCCTGGTTGGCCTCTGGCTGGTTCCTGGATGGTTCCTGGTTGGTTCCTGGTTGGCCTCTGGCTGGTTCCTGGTTGGCCTCTGGTTGGTTCCTGGTTGGCCTCTGGCTGGTTCCTGGTTGGCCTCTGGTTGGTTCCTGGTTGGCCTCTGGTTGGTTCCTGGTTGGCCTCTGGTTGGTTCCTGGTTGGCCTCTGGCTGGTTCCTGGTTGGCCTCTGGTTGGTTCCTGGTTGGCCTCTGGTTGGTTCCTGGTTGGCCTCTGGTTGGTTCCTGGTTGGCCTCCTGGTTGGTTCCTGGTTGGCCTCTGGTTGGTTCCTGGTTGGCCTCTGGTTGGTTCCTGGTTGGCCTCTGGTTGGTTCCTGGTTGGCCTCTGGTTGGTTCCTGGTTGGCCTCTGGCTGGTTCCTGGTTGGCCTCTGGTTGGTTCCTGGTTGGCCTCTGGCTGGTTCCTGGTTGGCCTCTGGTTGGTTCCTGGTTGGCCTCTGGTTGGTTCCTGGTTGGCCTCTGGTTGGTTCCTGGTTGGCCTCTGGTTGGTTCCTGGTTGGCCTCTGGTTGGTTCCTGGTTGGCCTCTGGTTGGTTCCTGGTTGGCCTCCTGGTTGGTTCCTGGTTGGCCTCTGGTTGGTTCCTGGTTGGCCTCTGGTTGGTTCCTGGTTGGCCTCTGGTTGGTTCCTGGTTGGCCTCTGGCTGGTTCCTGGTTGGCCTCTGGTTGGTTCCTGGTTGGCCTCTGGCTGGTTCCTGGTTGGCCTCTGGTTGGTTCCTGGTTGGCCTCTGGTTGGTTCCTGGTTGGCCTCTGGTTGGTTCCTGGTTGGCCTCTGGTTGGTTCCTGGTTGGCCTCTGGTTGGTTCCTGGTTGGCCTCTGGTTGGTTCCTGGTTGGCCTCTGGTTGGTTCCTGGTTGGCCTCCTGGTTGGTTCCTGGTTGGCCTCTGGTTGGTTCCTGGTTGGCCTCTGGTTGGTTCCTGGTTGGCCTCTGGTTGGTTCCTGGTTGGCCTCTGGTTGGTTCCTGGTTGGCCTCTGGTTGGTTCCTGGTTGGCCTCTGGCTGGTTCCTGGTTGGCCTCTGGCTGGTTCCTGGTTGGCCTCTGGCTGGTTCCTGGTTAGCCTCTGGTTGGTTCCTGGTTGGCCTCCTGGTTGGTTCCTGGTTGGCCTCTGGTTGGTTCCTGGTTGGCCTCTGGTTGGTTCCTGGTTGGCCTCTGGTTGGTTCCTGGTTGGCCTCTGGTTGGTTCCTGGTTGGCCTCTGGCTGGTTGCTCATTGGTTGCGGTTGGTCTCTTGTCGGTTCCAGAGTTGTTGAGTCTTTGTGTTTTGCTTGCAGGATGTTGGACGACTTCACTCATGAGGTGGACAACACGCAGTCTCGATTGGACAACGTCATGAAGAAACTGGCCAAAGTGTCTCACATGACCAGCGGTAAACTGCACCTCGACACAGGATTTGACCCTCAGTGCCTCTGCTGCCAAGTGTCAGAGTTAGACCAGTGCTATAATCAGTAACTGTGACACAGCTCCAGGTCACTTGTTGTTCCTGCAGATGATCAGCAGCAGACGTAGTTCTCAGTGTCTGCTTCCATCAGTTCATTAATAGTTACTTCTTATTATTTTGTTGTTTACTTTATTAACGTTTGATTTCCACAGATCGTCGTCAGTGGTGTGCTATCGCCGTGTTGCTCGGTATCCTCTTCGTGGTCATCCTCCTCTTCTTCATCCTCTGATTGATGCCTCTTCCTGTCAGCAAGGAGCTCGTCTTACATCTGTGTCTCTACTGAGTTCTACTGGACCCTCCTGGACCCTACTGAGCTCCTCTGGACCCTCCTGGACTCTACTGAGTTCTACTTGACCCTCCTGGACTCTACTGAGTTCTACTGGACCCTCCTGGACTCTACTGAGTTCTACTGGACCCTCCTGGACTCTACTGAGCTCCTCTGGACCCTCCTGGACTCTACTGAGTTCTACTGGACCCTCCTGGACTCTACTGAGTTCTACTGGACCCTCCTGGACTCTACTGAGTTCTACTGGACCCTCCTGGACTCTACTGAGTTCTACTGGACCCTCCTGGACCCTACTGAGCTCCTCTGGACCCTCCTGGACTCTACTGAGTTCTACTGGACCCTCCTGGACCCTACTGAGCTCCTCTGGACCCTCCTGGACTCTACTGAGTTCTACTGGACCCTCCTGGACTCTACTGAGCTCCTCTGGACCCTCCTGGACTCTACTGAGCTCCTCTGGACCCTCCTGGACCCTACTGAGCTCCTCTGGACCCTCCTGGACTCTACTGAGTTCTACTGGACCCTCCTGGACTCTACTGAGTTCTACTGGACCCTCCTGGACCCTAATGAGTTCTACTGGACCCTCCTGGACTCTACTGAGTTCTACTGGACCCTCCTGGACCCTACTGAGCTCCTCTGGACCCTCCTGGACTCTACTGAGCTCCTCTGGACCCTCCTGGACTCTACTGAGCTCCTCTGGACCCTCCTGGACTCTACTGAGCTCCTCTGGACACTTCTGGTCTCTCATGGACCCCCCTTTACCCCCCTGGACCCTCCTGGACCCTCCTGGACCCTCCTGGACCCCCCTGGACCCCCCTGGACCCCCCTGGACCCTCCTGGACCCCCCTGGACCCCCCTGGACCCCCCTGGACCCTCGTCTCTTCCTGAGTGTGTGTTAAAATCATGGCAGTGTTCAAAACATGTGGAAACGCGTTTGATGTTTCTGTTCGACGTGAAACTGTGAAGAATTTAGAGATTATGTTTGTTTGTTAACTCCAGATTAACTCCAGTTTAACTCCAGATTAACTCCAGTTTAACTCCAGTTTAACTCCAGATTAACTCCAGATTAACTCCAGTTTAACTCCAGATTAACTCCAGTTTAACTCCAGATTAACTCCAGTTTAACTCCAGTTTAACTCCAGTTTAACTCCAGATTAACTCCAGTTTAACTCCAGATTAACTCCAGATTAACTCCAGTTTAACTCCAGTTTAACTCCAGTTTAACTCCAGATTAACTCCAGTTTAACTCCAGTTTAACTCCAGATTAACCCCAGATTAACTCCAGATTAACTCCAGATTAACTCCAGTTTAACTCCAGATTAACTCCAGTTTTACTCCAGATTAACTCCAGTTTAACTCCAGTTTTACTCCAGATTAACTCCAGTTTAACTCCAGTTTAACTCCAGTTTAACTCCAGTTTTACTCCAGATTAACTCCAGTTTAACTCCAGTTTAACTCCAGTTTTACTCCAGATTAACTCCAGTTTAACTCCAGTTTTACTCCAGTTTAGTTCCAGATTAACTCCAGTTTAATTCCAGCTTAACTCCAGATTAGTTCCAGTTTAATTCCAGATTAACTCCAGTTTAACTCCACATTAACTCCAGTTTAGTTCCAGTTTAATTCCAGATTAACTCCAGTTTAATTCCAGATTAACTCCAGTTTAACTCCAGTTTAACTCCAGTTTAACTCCAGTTTAACGCCAGTTTTACTCCAGTTTAGTTCCAGATTAACTCCAGTTTAATTCCAGATTAACTCCAGATTAGTTTAACCTGAGGTCAGAGTTTGTTCGTGGTTTGTGGAAAATAATGTAATAACACTAAAACTTCCTGTTTGTGTGTTTTTGTTTTACTGACTGAAAGTTTCTGTGAATTTGTTTTATTTTGTTTTATTTTGTTAAACCACTTCCTGCTGATGTTTCAGAGTAAAAGCTTCTCACATGAATCACTTTTAATGTGAAGCTGCAGGAAGTGCAGTCCTGAAGGGTGGCGAGTGAGGTCACTTCCTGTTTGGTATAAGTTGGTTGAAATCAGGTGACAGGTGTTCAGACCCGCGGGTCGTCCTGCGTCAGCGTTACGGTACGTCTGCTTCCTGTTTCCTGTGTGGAATCAAACCGGTGTTCAAACTTAACTCAGTGTTTTCTTTAATTATTGTTCTTAAATTCTTTTAATTCAGCAGGTTTCGTAAATTCAACAGAACCTGAAACAGTGTTTCCTGTTTCCTGTTTCCTGTTTCCTGTTTTCACTCAAATAAACGACCTTCACACTGAGAAGCGTCCGTTTGTTTCACCGCTGCTGTTCAGCCGAGACGCTCGTCTGCACTCAACGACGCGTCAGGGATCAAGTTTAACTCCAGTTTAACTCCAGTTTAACTCCAGTTTAGTTCCAGTTTAGTTCCAGTTTAACTCCAGTTTAACTCCAGATTAGTTCCAGTTTAACTCCAGTTTGACTCCAGATTAACTCCAGTTTAACTCCAGTTTAGTTCCAGTTTAACTCCAGTTTAACTCCAGTTTAGTTCCAGTTTAACTCCAGTTTAACTCCAGTTTAGTTCCAGTTTAACTCCAGATTAGTTCCAGTTTAACTCCAGATTAACTCCAGTTTAACTCCAGATTAGTTCCAGTTTAACTCCAGATTAGTTCCAGTTTAACTCCAGTTTAACTCCAGTTTAACTCCAGATTAACTCCAGTTTAACTCCAGATTAACTCCAGTTTAACTCCAGATTAACTCCAGATTAACTCCAGTTTAGTTCCAGTTTAACTCCAGTTTAACTCCAGTTTAGTTCCAGTTTAACTCCAGTTTAACTCCAGTTTAGTTCCAGTTTAACTCCAGATTAGTTCCAGTTTAACTCCAGATTAACTCCAGTTTAACTCCAGATTAGTTCCAGTTTAACTCCAGATTAGTTCCAGTTTAACTCCAGTTTAACTCCAGTTTAACTCCAGATTAACTCCAGATTAACTCCAGTTTAACTCCAGATTAACTCCAGATTAACTCCAGTTTAACTCCAGTTTAACTCCAGATTAACTCCAGTTTAACTCCAGATTAACCCCAGATTAACTCCAGATTAACTCCAGTTTAACTCCAGATTAACTCCAGTTTAGTTCCAGTTTAACTCCAGATTAGTTCCAGTTTAACTCCAGATTAGTTCCAGTTTATCTCCAGATTAACTCCAGATCAACTCCAGTTTAACTCCAGATCAACTCCAGTTCAATTCCAGATTAACTCCAGTTTAATTCCAGGTTAACTCCAGTTTAACTCCAGTTTAGTTCCAGTTAATTCCAGTTTAACTCCAGTTTAGTTCCAGTTTAACTCCAGTTTTGTTCCAGTTTAACTCCAGATTAACTCCTGTTCCAGTTTAACTCCAGTTTAGTTCCAGTTTAACTCCAGTTTAGTTCCAGAGTAACTCCAGATTAGTTCCAGATTAACTGGTAGTTTAAACTGAGGTTGGCGTTTAACTCCAGTTTAGTTCCAGTTTAGTTCCAGTTTAACTCCAGTGTAACTCCAGTTTAGTTTCCAGTTTAACTCCAGATTAACTCCGGTTTAGTTTAAACTGAGGTTGGAGTTTAACTCCAGATTAACACCAGATTAACTCTAGATTAACGGGTAGTTTAAACTGAGGTCGGAGTTTAACTCCAGTGTAACTCCAGTTTAACTCCAGATTAACTCCAGATTAACTCCGGTTTAGTTTAAACTGAGGCTGGAGTTTAACTCCAGATTAACTCCAGTTTAACTCCAGATTAACTCCAGTTTAGTTCCAGTTTAACTCCAGATTAACTCCAGTTTAACTCCAGATTAGTTTAAACTGAGGTCGGAGTTTAACTCCAGATTAACTCCAGTTTAACTCCAGATTAGTTTAAACTGAGGTCGGAGTTCAACTCCAGTTTAACTCCAGTTCAGTTCCAGTTTAATTCCAGTTTTACTCCAGTTTAGTTCCAGATTAACTCCAGTTCAGTTCCAGTTTAACTCCACATTAACTCCAGTATAGTTCCAGTTTAACTCCACATTAACTCCAGTTTAGTTCCAGTTTAGTTCCAGTTTAACTCCAGATTAACTCCAGTTTAACTCCAGTTCAGTTCTAGTTTAACTCCACATTAACTCCAGTTTAGTTCCAGTTTAATTCCAGATTAACTCCAGTTTAACTCCAGATTAACTCCAGTTTAACTCCAGTTTTACTCCAGATTAACTCCAGTTTAACTCCAGTTTTACTCCAGATTAACTCCAGTTTAACTCCAGTTTAACTCCAGTTTAACTCCAGTTTAACTCCAGTTCAGTTCTAGTTTAACTCCACATTAACTCCAGTTTAGTTCCAGTTTAATTCCAAATTAACTCCAGTTTAACTCCAGATTAACTCCAGTTTAGTTCCAGTTTAACTCCAGATTAACTCCAGTTTAACTCCAGTTTTACTCCAGATTAACTCCAGTTTAACTCCAGTTTAACTCCAGATTAACTCCAGTTTAACTCCAGTTCAGTTCTAGTTTAACTCCACATTAACTCCAGTTTAGTTCCAGTTTAATTCCAGATTAACTCCAGTTTAACTCCAGATTAACTCCAGTTTAACTCCAGTTTTACTCCAGATTAACTCCAGTTTAACTCCAGTTTTACTCCAGATTAACTCCAGTTTAACTCCAGTTTAACTCCAGTTTAACTCCAGTTTAACTCCAGTTCAGTTCTAGTTTAACTCCACATTAACTCCAGTTTAGTTCCAGTTTAATTCCAAATTAACTCCAGTTTAACTCCAGATTAACTCCAGTTTAGTTCCAGTTTAACTCCAGATTAACTCCAGTTTAACTCCAGATTAGTTTAAACTGAGGTCGGAGTTTAACTCCAGATTAACTCCAGTTTAACTCCAGATTAGTTTAAACTGAGGTCGGAGTTCAACTCCAGTTTAACTCCAGTTCAGTTCCAGTTTAATTCCAGTTTTACTCCAGTTTAGTTCCAGATTAACTCCAGTTCAGTTCCAGTTTAACTCCACATTAACTCCAGTATAGTTCCAGTTTAACTCCACATTAACTCCAGTTTAGTTCCAGTTTAGTTCCAGTTTAACTCCAGATTAACTCCAGTTTAACTCCAGTTCAGTTCTAGTTTAACTCCACATTAACTCCAGTTTAGTTCCAGTTTAATTCCAGATTAACTCCAGTTTAACTCCAGATTAACTCCAGTTTAACTCCAGTTTTACTCCAGATTAACTCCAGTTTAACTCCAGTTTTACTCCAGATTAACTCCAGTTTAACTCCAGTTTAACTCCAGTTTAACTCCAGTTTTACTCCAGATTAACTCCAGTTTAACTCCAGTTTTACTCCAGATTAACTCCAGTTTAACTCCAGTTTTACTCCAGTTTAGTTCCAGATTAACTCCAGTTTAATTCCAGATTAACTACAGATTAGTTTAACCTGAGGTCAGAGTTTGTTCGTGGTTTGTGGAAAATAATGTAATAACACTAAAACTTCCTGTTTGTGTGTTTTTGTTTTACTGACTGAAAGTTTCTGTGAATTTGTTTTATTTTGTTTTATTTTGTTAAACCACTTCCTGCTGATGTTTCAGAGTAAAAGCTTCTCACATGAATCACTTTTAATGTGAAGCTGCAGGAAGTGCAGTCCTGAAGGGTGGCGAGTGAGGTCACTTCCTGTTTGGTATAAGTTGGTTGAAATCAGGTGACAGGTGTTCAGACCCGCGGGTCGTCCTGCGTCAGCGTTACGGTACGTCTGCTTCCTGTTTCCTGTGTGGAATCAAACCGGTGTTCAAACTTAACTCAGTGTTTTCTTTAATTATTGTTCTTAAATTCTTTTAATTCAGCAGGTTTCGTAAATTCAACAGAACCTGAAACAGTGTTTCCTGTTTCCTGTTTCCTGTTTCCTGTTTTCACTCAAATAAACGACCTTCACACTGAGAAGCGTCCGTTTGTTTCACCGCTGCTGTTCAGCCGAGACGCTCGTCTGCACTCAACGACGCGTCAGGGATCAAGTTTAACTCCAGATTAACTCCAGTTTAACTCCAGTTTAGTTCCAGTTTAGTTCCAGTTTAACTCCAGTTTAACTCCAGATTAGTTCCAGTTTAACTCCAGTTTGACTCCAGATTAACTCCAGTTTAACTCCAGTTTAGTTCCAGTTTAACTCCAGTTTAACTCCAGTTTAGTTCCAGTTTAACTCCAGTTTAACTCCAGTTTAGTTCCAGTTTAACTCCAGATTAGTTCCAGTTTAACTCCAGATTAACTCCAGTTTAACTCCAGATTAGTTCCAGTTTAACTCCAGTTTAACTCCAGTTTAACTCCAGATTAACTCCAGTTTAACTCCAGATTAACTCCAGTTTAACTCCAGATTAACTCCAGATTAACTCCAGTTTAGTTCCAGTTTAACTCCAGTTTAACTCCAGTTTAGTTCCAGTTTAACTCCAGTTTAACTCCAGTTTAGTTCCAGTTTAACTCCAGATTAGTTCCAGTTTAACTCCAGATTAACTCCAGTTTAACTCCAGATTAGTTCCAGTTTAACTCCAGATTAGTTCCAGTTTAACTCCAGTTTAACTCCAGTTTAACTCCAGATTAACTCCAGTTTAACTCCAGATTAACTCCAGTTTAACTCCAGATTAACTCCAGATTAACTCCAGTTTAACTCCAGTTTAACTCCAGATTAACTCCAGTTTAACTCCAGATTAACCCCAGATTAACTCCAGATTAACTCCAGTTTAACTCCAGATTAACTCCAGTTTAGTTCCAGTTTAACTCCAGATTAGTTCCAGTTTAACTCCAGATTAGTTCCAGTTTATCTCCAGATTAACTCCAGATCAACTCCAGTTTAACTCCAGATCAACTCCAGTTCAATTCCAGATTAACTCCAGTTTAATTCCAGGTTAACTCCAGTTTAACTCCAGTTTAGTTCCAGTTAATTCCAGTTTAACTCCAGTTTAGTTCCAGTTTAACTCCAGTTTTGTTCCAGTTTAACTCCAGATTAACTCCTGTTCCAGTTTAACTCCAGTTTAGTTCCAGTTTAACTCCAGTTTAGTTCCAGAGTAACTCCAGATTAGTTCCAGATTAACTGGTAGTTTAAACTGAGGTTGGCGTTTAACTCCAGTTTAGTTCCAGTTTAGTTCCAGTTTAACTCCAGTGTAACTCCAGTTTAGTTTCCAGTTTAACTCCAGATTAACTCCGGTTTAGTTTAAACTGAGGTTGGAGTTTAACTCCAGATTAACACCAGATTAACTCTAGATTAACGGGTAGTTTAAACTGAGGTCGGAGTTTAACTCCAGTGTAACTCCAGTTTAACTCCAGATTAACTCCAGATTAACTCCGGTTTAGTTTAAACTGAGGCTGGAGTTTAACTCCAGATTAACTCCAGTTTAACTCCAGATTAACTCCAGTTTAGTTCCAGTTTAACTCCAGATTAACTCCAGTTTAACTCCAGATTAGTTTAAACTGAGGTCGGAGTTTAACTCCAGATTAACTCCAGTTTAACTCCAGATTAGTTTAAACTGAGGTCGGAGTTCAACTCCAGTTTAACTCCAGTTCAGTTCCAGTTTAATTCCAGTTTTACTCCAGTTTAGTTCCAGATTAACTCCAGTTCAGTTCCAGTTTAACTCCACATTAACTCCAGTATAGTTCCAGTTTAACTCCACATTAACTCCAGTTTAGTTCCAGTTTAGTTCCAGTTTAACTCCAGATTAACTCCAGTTTAACTCCAGTTCAGTTCTAGTTTAACTCCACATTAACTCCAGTTTAGTTCCAGTTTAATTCCAGATTAACTCCAGTTTAACTCCAGATTAACTCCAGTTTAACTCCAGTTTTACTCCAGATTAACTCCAGTTTAACTCCAGTTTTACTCCAGATTAACTCCAGTTTAACTCCAGTTTAACTCCAGTTTAACTCCAGTTTAACTCCAGTTCAGTTCTAGTTTAACTCCACATTAACTCCAGTTTAGTTCCAGTTTAATTCCAAATTAACTCCAGTTTAACTCCAGATTAACTCCAGTTTAGTTCCAGTTTAACTCCAGATTAACTCCAGTTTAACTCCAGTTTTACTCCAGATTAACTCCAGTTTAACTCCAGTTTAACTCCAGATTAACTCCAGTTTAACTCCAGTTCAGTTCTAGTTTAACTCCACATTAACTCCAGTTTAGTTCCAGTTTAATTCCAGATTAACTCCAGTTTAACTCCAGATTAACTCCAGTTTAACTCCAGTTTTACTCCAGATTAACTCCAGTTTAACTCCAGTTTTACTCCAGATTAACTCCAGTTTAACTCCAGTTTAACTCCAGTTTAACTCCAGTTTAACTCCAGTTCAGTTCTAGTTTAACTCCACATTAACTCCAGTTTAGTTCCAGTTTAATTCCAAATTAACTCCAGTTTAACTCCAGATTAACTCCAGTTTAGTTCCAGTTTAACTCCAGATTAACTCCAGTTTAACTCCAGATTAGTTTAAACTGAGGTCGGAGTTTAACTCCAGATTAACTCCAGTTTAACTCCAGATTAGTTTAAACTGAGGTCGGAGTTCAACTCCAGTTTAACTCCAGTTCAGTTCCAGTTTAATTCCAGTTTTACTCCAGTTTAGTTCCAGATTAACTCCAGTTCAGTTCCAGTTTAACTCCACATTAACTCCAGTATAGTTCCAGTTTAACTCCACATTAACTCCAGTTTAGTTCCAGTTTAGTTCCAGTTTAACTCCAGATTAACTCCAGTTTAACTCCAGTTCAGTTCTAGTTTAACTCCACATTAACTCCAGTTTAGTTCCAGTTTAATTCCAGATTAACTCCAGTTTAACTCCAGATTAACTCCAGTTTAACTCCAGTTTTACTCCAGATTAACTCCAGTTTAACTCCAGTTTTACTCCAGATTAACTCCAGTTTAACTCCAGTTTAACTCCAGTTTAACTCCAGTTTAACTCCAGTTCAGTTCTAGTTTAACTCCACATTAACTCCAGTTTAGTTCCAGTTTAATTCCAAATTAACTCCAGTTTAACTCCAGATTAACTCCAGTTTAACTCCAGTTTTACTCCAGATTAACTCCAGTTTAACTCCAGTTTAACTCCAGTTTTACTCCAGTTTAGTTCCAGATTAACTCCAGTTTAATTCCAGATTAACTCCAGATTAGTTTAACCTGAGGTCAGAGTTTGTTCGTGGTTTGTGGAAAATAATGTAATAACACTAAAACTTCCTGTTTGTGTGTTTTTGTTTTACTGACTGAAAGTTTCTGTGAATTTGTTTTATTTTGTTTTATTTTGTTAAACCACTTCCTGCTGATGTTTCAGAGTAAAAGCTTCTCACATGAATCACTTTTAATGTGAAGCTGCAGGAAGTGCAGTCCTGAAGGGTGGCGAGTGAGGTCACTTCCTGTTTGGTATAAGTTGGTTGAAATCAGGTGACAGGTGTTCAGACCCGCGGGTCGTCCTGCGTCAGCGTTACGGTACGTCTGCTTCCTGTTTCCTGTGTGGAATCAAACCGGTGTTCAAACTTAACTCAGTGTTTTCTTTAATTATTGTTCTTAAATTCTTTTAATTCAGCAGGTTTCGTAAATTCAACAGAACCTGAAACAGTGTTTCCTGTTTCCTGTTTCCTGTTTCCTGTTTTCACTCAAATAAACGACCTTCACACTGAGAAGCGTCCGTTTGTTTCACCGCTGCTGTTCAGCCGAGACGCTCGTCTGCACTCAACGACGCGTCAGGGATCAAGTTTAACTCCAGATTAACTCCAGTTTAACTCCAGTTTAGTTCCAGTTTAGTTCCAGTTTAACTCCAGTTTAACTCCAGATTAGTTCCAGTTTAACTCCAGTTTGACTCCAGATTAACTCCAGTTTAACTCCAGTTTAGTTCCAGTTTAACTCCAGTTTAACTCCAGTTTAGTTCCAGTTTAACTCCAGTTTAACTCCAGTTTAGTTCCAGTTTAACTCCAGATTAGTTCCAGTTTAACTCCAGATTAACTCCAGTTTAACTCCAGATTAGTTCCAGTTTAACTCCAGATTAGTTCCAGTTTAACTCCAGTTTAACTCCAGTTTAACTCCAGATTAACTCCAGTTTAACTCCAGATTAACTCCAGTTTAACTCCAGATTAACTCCAGATTAACTCCAGTTTAACTCCAGTTTAACTCCAGATTAACTCCAGTTTAACTCCAGATTAACCCCAGATTAACTCCAGATTAACTCCAGTTTAACTCCAGATTAACTCCAGTTTAGTTCCAGTTTAACTCCAGATTAGTTCCAGTTTAACTCCAGATTAACTCCAGTTTAGTTCCAGTTTAACTCCAGTTTAACTCCAGATTAGTTCCAGTTTAACTCCAGTTTAACTCCAGTTTAGTTCCAGTTTAACTCCAGATTAGTTCCAGTTTAACTCCAGATTAGTTCCAGTTTAACTCCAGTTTAGTTCCAGTTTAACTCCAGTTTAGTTCCAGTTTAACTCCAGTTTAACTTCAGATTAACTCCAGTTTGACTCCAGATTAGTTCCAGTTTAACTCCAGTTTAACTCCAGTTTAGTTCCAGTTTAACTCCAGATTAGTTCGAGTTTAACTCCAGTTTAACTCCAGTTTAACTCCAGTTTAACTCCAGATGAACTCCAGTTTAGTTCCAGTTTAACTCCAGTTTAGTTCCAGTTTAACTCCAGATTAGTTCCAGTTTAACTCCAGATTAACTCCAGTTTAGTTCCAGTTTAACTCCAGATTAGTTCCAGTTTAACTCCAGTTTAACTCCAGTTTAGTTCCAGATGAACTCTAGTTTAACTCCAGTTTAACGCTAGATTAGTTCCAGTTTAACTCGTAGTTTAAACTGAGGTTGGAGTTTAACTCCAGATTAACTCCAGTTTAACTCCAGATTAACTCCAGATTAACTCCGGTTTAGTTTAAACTGAGGTAGGGGTTTAACTCCAGTTTAACTCCAGTTTAACTCCAGTTTAGTTCCAGTTTAACTCCAGTTTAGTTCCAGTTTAACTCCAGTTTAACTCCAGATTAGTTCCAGTTGAACTCCAGTTTAACTCCAGTTTAACTCCAGATTAAGTCTAGATTAGTTCCAGTTTAACTCCAGTTTAACTCCAGATTAGTTCCAGTTTAACTCCAGTTTAGTTCCAGTTTAACTCCAGTTTAACTCCAGATTAACTCCAGTTTAACTCCAGATTAACTCCAGTTTAACTCCAGATTAGTTCCAGTTTAACTCCAGTTTAACGCTAGATTAGTTCCAGTTTAACTCCAGTTTAACGCTAGATTAGTTCCAGTTTAACTCCAGTTTAACTCAAGTTTAGTTCAAGTTTAACTCCAGTTTAACTCCAGATTAACTCCAGTTTAACTCCAGATTAACTCCAGTTTAACTCCAGATTAGTTCCAGTTTAACTCCAGTTTAACGCTAGATTAGTTCCAGTTTAACTCCAGTTTAACGCTAGATTAGTTCCAGTTTAACTCCAGTTTAACTCCAGATTAGTTCCAGTTTAACTCCAGTTTAGTTCCAGTTTAACTCCAGTTTAACTCCAGATTAGTTCCAGTTTAACTCCAGTTTAACTCCAGTTTAACTCCAGATTAAGTCTAGATTAGTTCCAGTTTAACTCCAGATTAGTTGCAGTTTAACTCCAGTTTAACTCCAGTTTAACTCCAGTTTAACTCCAGATTAAGTCTAGATTAGTTCCAGTTTAACTCCAGTTTAACTCCAGATTAGTTCCAGTTTAACTCGTTTAACTCCAGTTTAGTTCCAGATTAACTCCAGTTTAGCGCTAGATTAGTTCCAGTTTAACTCCAGTTTAACTCCAGATTAGTTCCAGTTTAACTCCAGTTTAGTTCCAGTTCAACTCCAGTTTAACTCCAGTTTAACTCCAGATTAGTTCCAGTTTAACTCCAGTTTAACTCCAGTTTAACTCCAGATTAAGTCTAGATTAGTTCCAGTTTAACTCCAGTTTAACTCCAGATTAGTTCCAGTTTAACTCGTTTAACTCCAGTTTAGTTCCAGTTTAACTCCAGTTTAACTCCAGATTAACTCCAGTTTAACTCCAGATTAACTCCAGTTTAACTCCAGATTAGTTCCAGATTAACTCCAGTTTAACTCCAGTTTAACTCCAGATTAGTTCCAGTTTAACTCCAGTTTAACTCCAGTTTAACTCCAGATTAGTTCCAGTTTAACTCCAGTTTAACTCCAGATTAGTTCCAGATTAACTCCAGTTTAACTCCAGTTTAACTCCAGATTAGTTCCAGTTTAACTCCAGTTTAACTCCAGTTTAACTCCAGATTAGTTCCAGTTTAACTCCAGTTTAACTCCAGTTTAACTCTAGATTAGTCCGGAGTCTGCAGACTCAACGACGCGTCGGGGATCAAACACCAACGCTGTGAAGCTTCTGAGTTACAGGAGGAGACGTCCGCGTTCAGCCGCGCGCTCGAACCGGGAACTTTGTCTCCGATCAAAGACTGAAGCAGGACTCAGCCGATCTGGTCTTCAGGACTTGGACCCTCGACGGGGAGAATCAGGATCAAGCAGAACCGGACCACGGCGCCCTGTAGAGCCGGTCCAGACCCCAGAGCCCGGTCCAGACCCCAGAGCCCGGTCCAGACTCCAGAGCCCGGTCTAGACCCCAGAGCCCGGTCCAGACCCCAGAGCCCGGTCTAGACTCCAGAGCCCGGTCTAGACCCCAGAGCCCGGTCTAGACTCCAGAGCCCGGTCCAGACCCCAGAGCCCGGTCCAGACCCCAGAGCCCGGTCCAGACCCCAGAGCCCGGTCTAGACCCCAGAGCCCGGTCCAGACCCCAGAGCCCGGTCTAGACTCCAGAGCCCGGTCTAGACCCCAGAGCCCGGTCTAGACTCCAGAGCCCGGTCCAGACCCCAGAGCCCGGTCTAGACTCCAGAGCCCGGTCCAGACCCCAGAGCCCGGTCTAGACCCCAGAGCCCGGTCTAGACTCCAGAGCCCGGTCTAGACTCCAGAGCCCGGTCCAGACCCAAGAGCCCGCTCTAGACTCCAGAGCCCGGTCTAGACCCCAGAGCCCGGTCCAGACCCCAGAGCCCGGTCTAGACTCCAGAGCCCGGTCTAGACTCCAGAGCCCGGTCCAGACCCCAGAGCCCGGTCCAGACCCCAGAGCCCGGTCTAGACCCCAGAGCCCGGTCCAGACCCCAGAGCCCGGTCTAGACTCCAGAGCCCGGTCTAGACCCCAGAGCCCGGTCTAGACTCCAGAGCCCGGTCCAGACCCCAGAGCCCGGTCTAGACTCCAGAGCCCGGTCCAGACCCCAGAGCCCGGTCTAGACCCCAGAGCCCGGTCTAGACTCCAGAGCCCGGTCTAGACTCCAGAGCCCGGTCCAGACCCAAGAGCCCGGTCTAGACTCCAGAGCCCGGTCTAGACCCCAGAGCCCGGTCCAGACCCCAGAGCCCGGTCTAGACTCCAGAGCCCGGTCTAGACTCCAGAGCCCGGTCCAGACCCCAGAGCCCGGTCCGTCCCACGTCCCTGGAGCAGGACGGTGCTCAGGGAGGAATTGTGTAAATCACAGAATGTGACACAAACCTGAAGATTCTGAATAAAGTTTCCTCTTTAATAATAAACTTTATTAAAGTTATTAAATAATAAACTTTATTAAAGTTATTAAATAATAAACTTTATTAAAGTTATTAAATAATAAACTTTATTAAAGTGATTAAATAAAAAACTCTCTTTAGTCTGAATGAATATTTAAATGTTTCACTTCCTGTCCCGTTGTGTTTCCATGGTAACAGCCAATAGGGTTGGTCGTGGCTGGTTGCCAGGGTTGCCTGTTGTTGGGTGCAGCTACTGTAGGCTGGTTGCCAGGGTTGCCTGTTGTTGGGTGCAGCTACTGTAGGCTGGTTGCCAGGGTTGCCTGTTGTTGGGTGCAGCTACTGAAGGCTGGTTGCCAGGGTTGCCTGTTGTTGGGTGCAGCTACTGTAGGCTGGTTGCCAGGGTTGTCTGTTGTTGGGTGCAGCTACTGTAGGCTGGTTGCCAGGGTTGCCTGTTGTTGGGTGCAGCTACTGTAGGCTGGTTGCCAGGGTTGCCTGTTGTTGGGTGCAGCTACTGAAGGCTGGTTGCCAGGGTTGCCTGTTGTTGGGTGCAGCTACTGAAGGCTGGTTGCCAGGGTTGCCTGTTGTTGGGTGCAGCTACTGTAGGCTGGTTGCCAGGGTTGTCTGTTGTTGGGTGCAGCTACTGAAGGCTGGTTGCCAGGGTTGCCTGTTGTTGGGTGCAGCTACTGAAGGCTGGTTGCCAGGGTTGTCTGTTGTTGGGTGCAGCTACTGTAGGCTGGTTGCCAGGGTTGCCTGTTGTTGGGTGCAGCTACTGTAGGCTGGTTGCCAGGGTTGCCTGTTGTTGGGTTCAGCTACTGTAGGCTGGTTGCCAGGGTTGCCTGTTGTTGGGTGCAGCTACTGAAGGCTTGTTGCCAGGGTTGCCTTTTGTTGGGTGCAGCTACTGTAGGCTGGTTGCCAGGGTTGCCTGTTGTTGGGTGCAGCTACTGTAGGCTGGTTGCCAGGGTTGCCTGTTGTTGGGTGCAGCTACTGTAGGCTGGTTGCCAGGGTTTGCCTGTTGTTGGGTGCAGCTACTGTAGGCTGGTTGCCAGGGTTGCCTGTTGTTGTGTGCAGCTACTGTAGGCTGGTTGCCAGGGTTGCCTGTTGTTGGGTGCAGCTACTGTAGGCTGGTTGCCAGGGTTGCCTGTTGTTGGGTGCAGCTACTGTAGGCTGGTTGCCAGGGTTTGCCTGTTGTTGTGTGCAGCTACTGTAGGCTGGTTGCCAGGGTTGCCTGTTGTTGTGTGCAGCTACTGTAGGCTGGTTGCCAGGGTTGCCTGTTGTTGTGTGCAGCTACTGTAGGCTGGTTGCCAGGGTTGCCTGTTGTTGGGTGCAGCTACTGTAGGCAGAGTCACCATAGGCCGAGCATTCACTCCATGGACTGAGAGAAAGGAGAGGGACGCCATTCAAACGCACGCCCACATGGCTACGCTGCTCCTGGATGCTAACATAACTTTCATCTGCACTTAGCTGGAGCGGCTAACGCTAACGGCTAACGCTAACTGTCAGTCAAACTCCTCTGATCCTTGTTTTGATGCTGTGGTTTTCTGGAGGGGACGGGTTCAAACAGGCTCAAACAGACTCCGGTCTCCTGGAGCTACTGGGCCGGGTCTCACCAACCTGGCAACCCCACTGCTGGGCCGGGTCTGACCAACCTGGCAACCCCACTGCTGGGCCGGGTCTGACCAACCTGGCAACCCCACTGCTGGGCCGGGTCTGACCAACCTGGCAACCCCACTGCTGGGCCGGGTCTGACCCACCTGGCAACCCCACTGCTGGGCCGGGTCTGACCAACCTGGCAACCCCACTGCTGGGCCGGGTCTGACCAACCTGGCAACCCCACTGCTGGACTTCTTTTTTGTTGTTGGGACGAGGATCTGGAGACTCTAGATGGTGCCGTTCTGATCGGGTTAGGGTTAGAAAGATCTCTTGCATTGGTTTCAAACGAGTCACAGACGTGTGTTTAACAGAGTTGGTTAAAGTCGGTCTAATAACCACGTCGCCTCACGTCCTTGTGTGTCCTGTGATGACGAACACGCCGGAGCGTGAGCAGCAAGTATCATTACAGGTCCTCATTAGTGCGATTCAGTTTGACAGCGTTCTTAACTGACGATCAGAGGACGTCACATGTCGTCTGTACTTAGTTTCTTATTAAAAACAACAACAGGGAAGTGAATGACTTTGTTCTGAGGCTATGATGTCATCACTATGATGTCATCACTATGATGTCATCACCCTCTCAGACAACAACAGTGTGTAAACAGTCCCAATAGTTCAACAGGAGTCGCACAGTTTCGTTGATTGTTTCTTTAATTTGTGAGAAAATAAAACAAACATATGAAAATAAACTGTACAGAAACAGAAAGTGTTACTTTATGAAACCTGTCCTCAGGTCTGAAGACAGAGGCTTTTATTTTAGCAGCACAACATTTAAACAAACGAGTCCGAACTTGTTTTCAGGAGCGTCTCTTTGTTTGGTGCCACGGCCTCAAATGAGCCGATTCACCTGAGGAGCGTCAGGAGCTGAAGCTTCAGTGTTGTTACTGTGGTGGCTGTAGTTACAGTCATCAGTGTTGTTACTGTGGTGGCTGTAGTTACAGTCATCAGTGTTGTTACTGTGGTGTCTGTAGTTACAGTCATCAGTGTTGTTACTGTGGTGGCTGTAGTTACAGTCATTAGTGTTGTTACTGTGGTGGTTGTAGTTACAGTCATCAGTGTTGTTACTGTGGTGGCTGTAGTTACAGTCATCAGTGTTGTTACTGTGGTGGTTGTAGTTACAGTCATTAGTGTTGTTACTGTGGTGGTTGTAGTTACAGTCATCAGTGTTGTTACTGTGGTGGCTGTAGTTACAGTCATCAGTGTTGTTACTGTGGTGGTTGTAGTTACAGTCATTAGTGTTGTTACTGTGGTGTCTGTAGTTACAGTCATCAGTGTTGTTACTGTGGTGGCTGTAGTTACAGTCATCAGTGATGTTACTGTGGTGGCTGTAGTTACAGTCATCAGTGTTGTTACTGTGGTGGTTGTAGTTACAGTCATTAGTGTTGTTACTGTGGTGGCTGTAGTTACAGTCATCAGTGATGTTACTGTGGTGGTTGTAGTTACAGTCATCAGTGTTGTTACTGTGGTGGCTGTAGTTACAGTCATCAGTGATGTTACTGTGGTGGCTGTAGTTACAGTCATCAGTGTTGTTACTGTGGTGGTTGTAGTTACAGTCATTAGTGTTGTTACTGTGGTGGCTGTAGTTACAGTCATCAGTGTTGTTACTGTGGTGGTTGTAGTTACAGTCATCAGTGTTGTTACTGTGGTGGCTGTAGTTACAGTCATCAGTGTTGTTACTGTGGTGGCTGTAGTTACAGTCATCAGTGTTGTTGTTACTGTGGTGGCTGTAGTTACAGTCATCAGTGTTGTTACTGTGGTGGCTGTAGTTACAGTAATCAGTGTTGTTACTGTGGTGGCTGTAGTTACAGTCATCAGTGTTGTTACTGTGGTGGTTGTAGTTACAGTCATCAGTGTTGTTACTGTGGTGGCTGTAGTTACAGTCATCAGTGTTGTTACTGTGGTGGTTGTAGTTACAGTCATCAGTGTTGTTACTGTGGTGGTTGTAGTTACAGTCATTAGTGTTGTTACTGTGGCGGCTGTAGTTACAGTCATCAGTGTTGTCACTGTGGTGGCTGTAGTTACAGTCATCAGTGTTGTTACTGTGGTGGTTGTAGTTACAGTCATCAGTGTTGTTACTGTGGTGGTTGTAGTTACAGTCATCAGTGTTGTTACTGTGGTGGCTGTAGTTACAGTCATTAGTGTTGTTACTGTGGTGGTTGTAGTTACAGTCATCAGTGTTGTTACTGTGGTGGCTGTAGTTACAGTCATCAGTGTTGTTACTGTGGTGGCTGTAGTTACAGTCATCAGTGTTGTCACTGTGGTGGCTGTAGTTACAGTAATCAGTGTTGTTACTGTGGTGGCTGTAGTTACAGTCATCAGTGTTGTTACTGTGGTGGTTGTAGTTACAGTCATCAGTGTTGTTACTGTGGTGGCTGTAGTTACAGTCATCAGTGTTGTTACTGTGGTGGTTGTAGTTACAGTCATCAGTGTTGTTACTGTGGTGGTTGTAGTTACAGTCATTAGTGTTGTTACTGTGGCGGCTGTAGTTACAGTCATCAGTGTTGTCACTGTGGTGGCTGTAGTTACAGTCATCAGTGTTGTTACTGTGGTGGTTGTAGTTACAGTCATCAGTGTTGTTACTGTGGTGGTTGTAGTTACAGTCATCAGTGTTGTTACTGTGGTGGCTGTAGTTACAGTCATCAGTGTTGTTACTGTGGTGGCTGTAGTTACAGTCATCAGTGTTGTTACTGTGGTGGCTGTAGTTACAGTCATCAGTGTTGTCACTGTGGTGGCTGTAGTTACAGTCATCAGTGTTGTTACTGTGGTGGTTGTAGTTACAGTCATTAGTGTTGTTACTGTGGCGGCTGTAGTTACAGTCATCAGTGTTGTCACTGTGGTGGCTGTAGTTACAGTCATCAGTGTTGTCACTGTGGTGGTTGTAGTTACAGTCATCAGTGTTGTTACTGTGGTGGTTGTAGTTACAGTCATCAGTGTTGTTACTGTGGTGGCTGTAGTTACAGTCATCAGTGTTGTTACTGTGGTGGTTGTAGTTACAGTCATCAGTGTTGTTACTGTGGTGGCTGTAGTTACAGTCATCAGTGTTGTTACTGTGGTGGCTGTAGTTACAGTCATCAGTGTTGTTACTGTGGTGGTTGTAGTTACAGTCATCAGTGTTGTTACTGTGGTGGCTGTAGTTACAGTCATCAGTGTTGTTACTGTGGTGGCTGTAGTTACAGTCATCAGTGTTGTTACTGTGGTGGCTGTAGTTACAGTCATCAGTGTTGTTACTGTGGTGGCTGTAGTTACAGTCATCAGTGTTGTCACTGTGGTGGCTGTAGTTACAGTCATCAGTGTTGTTACTGTGGTGGCTGTAGTTACAGTCATTAGTGTTGTTACTGTGGTGGCTGTAGTTACAGTCATTAGTGTTGTTACTGTGGTGGCTGTAGTTACAGTCATTAGTGTTGTCACTGTGGTGGCTGTAGTTACAGTCATTAGTGTTGTTACTGTGGTGGTTGTAGTTACAGTCATCAGTGTTGTTACTGTGGTGGTTGTAGTTACAGTCATCAGTGTTGTTACTGTGGTGGTTGTAGTTTCAGTCATCAGTGATGTTACTGTGGTGGCTGTAGTTACAGTCATCAGTGTTGTCACTGTGGTGGTTGTAGTTACAGTAATCAGTGTTGTTACTGTGGTGGTTGTAGTTACAGTCATCAGTGTTGTTACTGTGGTGGTTGTAGTTACAGTCATCAGTGTTGTTACTGTGGTGGTTGTAGTTACAGTCATCAGTGTTGTTACTGTGGTGGCTGTAGTTACAGTCATTAGTGTTGTTACTGTGGTGGCTGTAGTTACAGTCATTAGTGTTGTTACTGTGGTGGCTGTAGTTACAGTCATCAGTGTTGTCACTGTGGTGGTTGTAGTTACAGTCATCAGTGTTGTTACTGTGGTGGCTGTAGTTACAGTCATTAGTGTTGTTACTGTGGTGGCTGTAGTTACAGTAATCAGTGTTGTTACTGTGGTGGCTGTAGTTACAGTCATCAGTGTTGTTACTGTGGTGGTTGTAGTTACAGTCATCAGTGTTGTTACTGTGGTGGTTGTAGTTTCAGTCATCAGTGATGTTACTGTGGTGGCTGTAGTTACAGTCATCAGTGTTGTCACTGTGGTGGCTGTAGTTACAGTCATCAGTGTTGTCACTGTGGTGGTTGTAGTTACAGTCATCAGTGATGTTACTGTGGTGGCTGTAGTTACAGTCATCAGTGTTGTAGTTACAGTCATCAGTGTTGTAACTGTGGTGGTTGTAGTTACAGTCATCAGTGATGTTACTGTGGTGGCTGTAGTTACAGTCATCAGTGTTGTTACTGTGGTGGCTGTAGTTACAGTCATCAGTGTTGTTGTTACTGTGGTGGTTGTAGTTACAGTCATCAGTGATGTTACTGTGGTGGCTGTAGTTACAGTCATCAGTGTTGTCACTGTGGTGGCTGTAGTTACAGTAATCAGTGTTGTTACTGTGGTGGTTGTAGTTACAGTCATCAGTGTTGTTACTGTGGTGGTTGTAGTTACAGTCATTAGTGTTGTTACTGTGGTGGCTGTAGTTACAGTCATCAGTGTTGTTACTGTGGTGGCTGTAGTTACAGTCATCAGTGTTGTTACTGTGGTGGCTGTAGTTACAGTAATCAGTGTTGTTACTGTGGTGGCTGTAGTTACAGTCATCAGTGTTGTTACTGTGGTGGCTGTAGTTACAGTCATCAGTGATGTTACTGTGGTGGCTGTAGTTACAGTCATCAGTGATGTTACTGTGGTGGCTGTAGTTACAGTCATCAGTGTTGTTGTTGTGATGGTTGTAGTTACAGTCATCAGTGTCGTGGTCACTGTTGCTGTCGGAGCACCCGGACAGTGGCAGTGGCGTTCTGGGTCAGCAGGTGGGTCACCTGGTCCAGACTCAGACAGGCCACCTTCTCCCCGTTCACCTCCAGGATCTCATCTCCAACCGCCAGCAGACCCGCGTACAGCTTCTGTGTGCTGCTGTCCACCATGTCCTCCACATACACACCTGCAGTGACATTACGACGTCAAAACAACGTCAAAACAACGTCAAAACAACGTCAATACAAGGTCACTACAACGTCACTACAACGTCAAAAAAACGTCACTACAACGTCACTACAACGTCAAAACAACGTCACTACAACGTCACTACAACGTCAAAACAACGTCAATACAACGTCAATACAACGTCACTACAACGTCACTACGTCAATACAACGTCAATACAACGTCAAAACAACGTCAATACAACGTCAATACAACGTCACTACAACGTCACTACAATGTCACTACAACATCACTACAACGTCACTACAACGTCAATACAACGTCACTACAACGTCAATACAACGTCAATACAACGTCAAAACAACGTCAATACAACGTCAATACAACGTCACTACAACGTCACTACAATGTCACTACAACATCACTACAACGTCACTACAACGTCACTACAATGTCACTACAACATCACTACAATGTCACTACAACATCACTACAACGTCACTACAACGTCACTACAACGTCACTACAACGTCAATACAACGTCACTACAACGTCAATACAACGTCAATACAACGTCACTACAACGTCACTACAACGTCAATACAACGTCACTACAACGTCACTACAACGTTAACGCATTCATGTTAATGTAGCGTTGGTAGTGGGTACAGCAGTGTTTGTAGTAGTTACATATAAAGTGTTTATATTATGTGATAATTGTATTTTTTATATATGATGATGTGAGCAGCACCAGAGTCCCGTCGCCTCCGGCTGAGGACGAAACCCAACGCTCCGTTTTCCGTTCGACTGAACTCCAACAGAAACGTTCCGTCAGAACAAACGTGAAGAACTCGACCGACCGAGCGCAGAGAAGACGGACGACCGACGCTGAGACACCGCTGCATCAACCTGAGACACACACACACACGCACACACACACACACACACACACACGCACGCACACACACACACACACACAGACACACACACACACAAAGCTGATCTGAGGTTCTGTTTAGAACAGATGATATTATATTTATAATATTTATATAATAATAATATGAAACAGGAGTTTTACGCGTCAGCAGCTGGTCTGTAGTCCGCGGATCGATCCTTCCTCCTCTGACCCGACCCACAGGTCTGACCCGGCCCACAGGTCTGACCCGGCCCCCAGCTCTGACCCGGCCCACAGGTCTGACCCGGCCCCCAGCTCTGACCCGGCCCCCAGCTCTGACCCGGCCCACAGGTCTGACCCGGCCCACAGGTCTGACCCGGCCCACAGCTCTGACCCGACCCACAGGTCTGACCCGGCCCCCAGCTCTGACCCGGCCCCCAGCTCTGACCCGGCCCACAGGTCTGACCCGGCCCACAGGTCTGACCAGGCCCACAGGTCTGACCCGGCCCACAGCTCTGACCCGGCCCCCAGCTCTGACCCGGCCCACAGGTCTGACCCGGCCCCCAGCTCTGACCCAGCCCACAGGTCTGACCCGACCCACAGGTCTGACCCGGCCCCTGCAGGACGGACAGGAACACACAGAGGTTAAAATCTCAGCAGCTCAAATGAAACCATGATGATGGAGGATCCTCTCACCGCACTGAGAGACTGAACAGACAGTGTTTTCTTCAGCAGGCCTGATTTAGTCCTGGGACCTGGGGCGGGCTGCAACACCGAGGGGCGGGGCCTGAGGCGGTCCAGGCTGCCGGTCCGAGTCCTGTTCAGTCTGACGTTGGAGAGAAGACGACGTAGAGAAAGACGAAAGGGTTCCTGTCTGCTGACGAGACGGAAGGACAGTTAAGCATTTATCACCTTTATACTTTATTTTACTGAAATTATTAATATTCAATTCTTATTTCATTAAATATCCGATACTTAGAGTCAGCACATCTACTACTGTAGTCACTGCACATCTACTACTGTAGTCACTGCACATCTACTACTGTAGTCACTGCACATCTACTACTGTAGTCACTGCACATCTTCTACTGTAGTCACTGCACATCTACTACTGTGGTCACTGCACATCTTCTACTGTAGTCACTGCACATCTACTACTGTAGTCACTGCACATCTACTACTGTAGTCACTGCACATCTTCTACTGTAGTCACTGCACATCTACTACTGTGGTCACTGCACATCTTCTACTGTAGTCACTGCACATCTACTACTGTAGTCACTGCACATCTACTACTGTGGTCACTGCACATCTTCTACTGTAGTCACTGCACATCTACTACTGTAGTCACTGCACATCTACTACTGTAGTCACTGCACATCTACTACTGTAGTCACTGCACATCTTCTACTGTAGTCACTGCACATCTACTACTGTAGTCACTGCACATCTACTACTGTAGTCACTGCACATCTTCTACTGTAGTCACTGCACATCTACTACTGTAGTCACTGCACATCTTCTACTGTAGTCACTGCACATCTACTACTGTAGCCACTGCACATCTACTACTGTAATCACTGCACATCTACTACTGTAGTCACTGCACTTCTTCTACTGTAGTCACTGCACATCTACTACTGTAGTCACTGCACATCTACTACTGTGGTCACTGCACATCTACTACTGTGGTCACTGCACATCTACTACTGTGGTCACTGCACATCTACTACTGTGGTCACTGCACATCTACTACTGTAGTCACTGCACATCTACTACTGTAGTCACTGCACATCTACTACTGTAGTCACTGCACATCTACTACTGTAGTCACTGCACATCTACTACTGTAGTCACTGCACATCTACTACTGTAGTCACTGCACATCTACTACTGTGGTCACTGCACATCTACTACTGTGGTCACTGCACATCTACTACTGTAGTCACTGCACATCTACTACTGTAGTCACTGCACATCTACTACTGTAGTCACTGCACATCTACTACTGTAGTCACTGCACATCTACTACTGTGGTCACTGCACATCTACTACTGTGGTCACTGCACTTCTTCTACTGTGGTCACTGCACTTCTTCACTGTAGTCACTGCACTTCTTCTACTGTAGTCACTGCACATCTACTACTGTAGTCACTGCACATCTACTACTGTAGTCACTGCACTTCTTCTACTGTAGTCACTGCACTTCTTCTACTGTAGTCACTGCACATCTACTACTGTAGTCACTGCACATCTACTACTGTAGTCACTGCACATCTACTACTGTAGTCACTGCACATCTACTACTGTGGTCACTGCACATCTACTACTGTAGTCGCTGCACATCTACTACTGTGGTCACTGCACATCTACTACTGTGGTCACTGCACATCTACTACTGTAGTCACTGCACATCTACTACTGTAGTCACTGCACATCTACTACTGTGGTCACTGCACATCTACTACTGTGGTCACTGCACATCTACTACTGTAGTCACTGCACATCTTCTACTGTAGTCACTGCACATCTACTACTGTGGTCACTGCACATCTACTACTGTAGTCACTGCACTTCTTCTACTGTAGTCACTGCACATCTACTACTGTAGTCACTGCACACCTGCTACTGTGGTCACTGCACATCTACTACTGTGGTCACTGCACTTCTTCTACTGTGGTCACTGCACTTCTTCACTGTAGTCACTGCACTTCTTCTACTGTAGTCACTGCACATCTACTACTGTAGTCACTGCACATCTACTACTGTAGTCACTGCACTTCTTCTACTGTAGTCACTGCACATCTACTACTGTAGTCACTGCACATCTACTACTGTGGTCACTGCACATCTTCTACTGTAGTCACTGCACATCTACTACTGTAGTCACTGCACATCTACTACTGTAGTCACTGCACATCTTCTACTGTAGTCACTGCACATCTACTACTGTGGTCACTGCACATCTTCTACTGTAGTCACTGCACATCTACTACTGTAGTCACTGCACATCTACTACTGTGGTCACTGCACATCTTCTACTGTAGTCACTGCACATCTACTACTGTAGTCACTGCACATCTACTACTGTAGTCACTGCACATCTACTACTGTAGTCACTGCACATCTTCTACTGTAGTCACTGCACATCTACTACTGTAGTCACTGCACATCTACTACTGTAGTCACTGCACATCTTCTACTGTAGTCACTGCACATCTACTACTGTAGTCACTGCACATCTTCTACTGTAGTCACTGCACATCTACTACTGTAGCCACTGCACATCTACTACTGTAATCACTGCACATCTACTACTGTAGTCACTGCACTTCTTCTACTGTAGTCACTGCACATCTACTACTGTAGTCACTGCACATCTACTACTGTGGTCACTGCACATCTACTACTGTGGTCACTGCACATCTACTACTGTGGTCACTGCACATCTACTACTGTGGTCACTGCACATCTACTACTGTAGTCACTGCAC
>NC_139828.1:75000-105000 GCF_963691815.1 Echiichthys vipera
ACACACACCGGGGGGCACCGGGGGGCACACGCGGGGCACACCGGGGGGCACACGCGGGGCACCGGGGGACACACATCGGGGGGCACCGGGGGGCACACGCGGGGCACACCGGGGGACACACACCGGGGGGCACACGCGGGGCACCTGGGGACACACACCGGGGCACACGCGGGGCTCACCGGGGGACACACCGGGGACACACCGGGGGACACACCGGGGGACACACCGGGGGGCTCACCGGGGGGCACCGGTAGTAAAATGTAATCATATATATAACGTGTGTGTTTATATAAATAATAATAAAATAATAATAATAATTAATATATGTGTGTGTGTGTGTGTGTGTGTGTGTGTGTGTGTGTGTGTGTCCAGGATCAGCTGCAGCAGAAGATGGTCTGTCCCGGTGTGGTCACGTGTCTCACTGCGGCCCCCAACGGACTCTTCCTCGCCGCCGGAGTCGCTGAGGCCATTTACCTGTGGGAGGTGAGTCCTGGTCCCAGTCCAGACTCTGGTCCTGGTCCCAGTCCACACTCTGGTCCTGGTCCCAGTCCACACTCTGGTCCTGGTCCCAGTCCACACTCTGGTCCTGGTCCCTGTCCACACTCTGGTCCTGGTCCTGGTCCCTGTCCAGACTCTGGTCCTGGTCCCAGTCCAGACTCTGGTCCTGGTCCCAGTCCACACTCTGGTCCTGGTCCCAGTCCACACTCTGGTCCTGGTCCCAGTCCACACTCTGGTCCTGGTCCCAGTCCACACTCTGGGTCCTGGTCCCAGTCCACACTCTGGTCCTGGTCCGAGTCCACACTCTGGTCCTGGTCCCAGTCCAGACTCTGGTCCTGGTCCCTGTCCACACTCTGAATCTGGTCCTGGTCCCAGTCCACACTCTGGTCCTGGTCCCAGTCCAGACTCTGACTCTGGTCCCTGTCCACACTCTGACTCTGGTCCTGGTCCCAGTCCACACTCTGGTCCTGGTCCCTGTCCACACTCTGGTCCTTTCCAGACTTTAATGCCTGCTCTCTGATTGGTCCAGGTGTATAACATCTGTTCTCTGATTGGTCCAGGTGTGTAACATCTGTTCTCTGATTGGTCCAGGTGTGTAACATCTGTTCTCTGATTGGTCCAGGTGTGTAACATCTGCTCTGTGATTGGTCCAGGTGTGTAACATCTGTTCTCTGATTGGTCCATGTGTGTAACATCTGCTCTCTGATTGGTCCAGGTGTGTAACATCTGCTCTCTGATTGGTCCATGTGTGTAACATCTGCTCTCTGATTGGTCCAGGTGTGTAACGTCTGTTCTCTGATTGGTCCAGGTGTGTAACATCTGCTCTCTGATTGGTCCAGGTGTGTAACATCTGCTCTCTGATTGGTCCAGGTGTGTAACATCTGTTCTCTGATTGGTCCAGGTGTGTAACGTCTGTTCTCTGATTGGTCCAGGTGTGTAACATCTGTTCTGTGATTGGTCCAGGTGTGTTAGGTCTGCTCTCTGATTGGTCCAGGTGTGTAACATCTGTTCTCTGATTGGTCCAGGTGTGTAACATCTGTTCTGTGATTGGTCCAGGTGTGTTAGGTCTGCTCTCTGATTGGTCCAGGTGTGTAACATCTGTGCTCTGATTGGTCCAGGTGTGTAACATCTGTTCTGTGATTGGTCCAGGTGTGTAACATCTGTTCTCTGATTGGTCCAGGTGTGTAACATCTGTTCTCTGATTGGTCCAGGTGTGTAACATCTGTTCTGTGATTGGTCCAGGTGTGTTAGGTCTGCTCTCTGATTGGTCCAGGTGTGTAACATCTGTTCTCTGATTGGTCCAGGTGTGTAACACCTGCTCTCTGATTGGTCCAGGTGTGTTAGGTCTGCTCTGTGATTGGTCCAGGTGTGTAACATCTGTTCTCTGATTGGTCCAGGTGTGTAACATCTGCTCTCTGATTGGTCCAGGTGTGTAACATCTGCTCTCTGATTGGTCCAGGTGTGTAACATCTGTTCTCTGATTGGTCCATGTGTGTAACATCTGTTCTCTGATTGGTCCAGGTGTGTTAGGTCTGCTCTCTGATTGGTCCAGGTGTGTAACGTCTGTTCTCTGATTGGTCCAGGTGTGTAACATCTGCTCTCTGATTGGTCCAGGTGTGTAACATCTGTTCTCTGATTGGTCCATGTGTGTAACATCTGTTCTCTGATTGGTCCAGGTGTGTTAGGTCTGCTCTCTGATTGGTCCAGGTGTGTAACATCTGCTCTCTGATTGGTCCAGGTGTGTAACATCTGCTCTGTGATTGGTCCAGGTGTGTAACATCTGCTCTGTGATTGGTCCAGGTGTGTAACATCTGCTCTCTGATTGGTCCAGGTGTGTAACATCCGTTCTCTGATTGGTCCAGGTGTGTAACATCTGTTCTCTGATTGGTCCAGGTGTGTAACATCTGTTCTCTGATTGGTCCAGGTGTGTAACATCTGTTCTCTGATTGGTCCAGGTGTGTAACATCTGTTCTGTGATTGGTCCAGGTGTGTTAGGTCTGCTCTCTGATTGGTCCAGGTGTGTAACATCTGTTCTCTGATTGGTCCAGGTGTGTAACATCTGCTCTGTGATTGGTCCAGGTGTGTAACATCTGTTCTCTGATTGGTCCAGGTGTGTAACATCTGTTCTGTGATTGGTCCAGGTGTGTTAGGTCTGCTCTCTGATTGGTCCAGGTGTGTAACATCTGTTCTGTGATTGGTCCAGGTGTGTAACATCTGTTCTCTGATTGGTCCAGGTGTGTAACATCTGTTCTCTGATTGGTCCAGGTGTGTAACATCTGTTCTCTGATTGGTCCAGGTGTGTAACATCTGTTCTCTGATTGGTCCAGGTGTGTAACATCTGTTCTCTGATTGGTCCAGGTGTGTTAGGTCTGCTCTCTGATTGGTCCAGGTGTGTAACATCTGTTCTCTGATTGGTCCAGGTGTGTAACACCTGCTCTCTGATTGGTCCAGGTGTGTTAGGTCTGCTCTCTGATTGGTCCAGGTGTGTAACATCTGTTCTCTGATTGGTCCAGGTGTGTAACATCTGCTCTCTGATTGTCCAGGTGTGTAACATCTGTTCTCTGATTGGTCCATGTGTGTAACATCTGTTCTCTGATTGGTCCAGGTGTGTTAGGTCTGCTCTCTGATTGGTCCAGGTGTGTAACATCTGTTCTCTGATTGGTCCAGGTGTGTAACGTCTGTTCTCTGATTGGTCCAGGTGTGTTAGGTCTGCTCTCTGATTGGTCCAGGTGTGTAACGTCTGTTCTCTAATTGGTCCAGGTGTGTAACATCTGCTCTCTGATTGGTCCAGGTGTGTAACATCTGTTCTCTGATTGGTCCAGGTGTGTAACATCTGTTCTCTGATTGGTCCAGGTGTGTAACATCTGCTCTCTGATTGGTCCAGGTGTGTAACATCTGTTCTCTGATTGGCCCAGGTGTGTAACATCCGTTCTCTGATTGGTCCAGGTGTGTAACATCCGTTCTCTGATTGGTCCAGGTGTGTAACATCTGTTCTCTGATTGGTCCAGGTGTGTAACGTCTGTTCTCTGATTGGTCCAGGTGTGTAAAATCTGTTCTCTGATTGGTCCAGGTGTGTAACATCTGTTCTCTGATTGGTCCAGGTGTGTAACATCTGTTCTCTGATTGGTCCAGGTGTGTTAGGTCTGCTCTCTGATTGGTCCAGGTGTGTAACATCTGTTCTCTGATTGGTCCAGGTGTGTAACATCTGCTCTGTGATTGGTCCAGGTGTGTAACATCTGCTCTCTGATTGGTCCAGGTGTGTTAGGTCTGTTCTCTGATTCGTCCAGGTGTCCTCAGGTAAGCTGCTGTCCGTCCTCAGTCGTCATTATCAGGACGTCACCTGTCTGAAGTTCACAGACGACAGCAGCCATTTTGTTTCTGGAGGAAAAGACAACATGGCTCTGGTGTGGAGTCTGGGCAGGTACACACACACACACACACACACACACACACACACACACACACACACACACACACACACACACACACACACACACACACACACACACACCCAAAGACACACACACACACACACACACACACACACACACACCCAAAGACACACACACACACACACGCACACATGAACATGTTTTGTATCAAATGAGCTGATTGTGTGTGTGTGTGTGTGTGTGTGTGTGTGTGTGTGTGTGTGTGTGTGTGTGTGTGTGTCTCAGTGTGGTCCAGCTGGATATAAGCCACGCCCCTGAGCCGCGTCACGTCCTGTCCCGCCATTCTCTTCCAATCACAGACCTGCACTGTGGCCTCATGGGAGCTCAGGCCCGAGTGGCCACGGCGTCTTTAGACCAGACCGTCAAGGTGAGAGTTCACCTGTGCAGGTGAGACAGGTAGAGTTTATATCACCTGTGCAGGTGAGACAGGTAGAGTTTATATCACCTGTGCAGGTGAGACAGGTAGAGTTTATATCACCTGTGCAGGTGAGACAGGTAGAGTTTATATCACCTGTGCAGGTGAGACAGGTAGAGTTTATATCACCTGTGCAGGTGAGACAGGTAGAGTTTATATCACCTGTGCAGGTGAGACAGGTAGAGTTTATATCACCTGTGCAGGTGAGACAGGTAGAGTTTATATCACCTGTGCAGGTGAGACAGGTAGAGTTTATATCACCTGTGCAGGTGAGACAGGTAGAGTTTATATCACCTGTGCAGGTGAGACAGGTAGAGTTTATATCACCTGTGCAGGTGAGACAGGTAGAGTTTATATCACCTGTGCAGGTGAGACAGGTGTGTATCTCTGTCTCTCACCTGTCTGTCTCTCACCTGTCTCTCTCCTGTCTGCCTCTCACCTGTCTGTCTCTCACCTGTCTCTCACCTGTCTGTCTCTCTCCTGTCTGTCCTCACCCGTCTGTCTCTCACCCGTCTGTCTCTCACCTGTCTGTCTCTACACCCGTCTGTCTCTCACCTGTCTGTCCCTCACCTGTCTGTCTCTTCCCTGTCTCTCACCCGTCTGTCTCTCACCCGTCTGTCTCTCACCCGTCTGTCTCTCACCTGTCTGTCCCTCACCTGTCTGTCTCTCGCCTGTCTCTCACCTGTCTGTCTCTCACCTGTCTGCCTCTCACCCGTCTGTCTCTCACCTGTCTGTCCCTCACCTGTCTGTCTCTCGCCTGTCTCTCACCTGTCTGTCTCTCACCTGTCTGCCTCTCACCCGTCTGTCTCTCGCCTGTCTCTCTCTCACCTGTCTCTCTCTCACCCGTCTGTCTCTCATCTGTCTGTCTCTCACCTGTCTGTCTCTCACCTGTCTGTCTCTCGCCTGTCTGTCTCTCACCTGTCTGTCTCTCGCCTGTCTCTCACCTGTCTGTCTCTCACCTGTCTCTCACCTGTCTCTCTCTCACCCGTCTGTCTCTCACCTGTCTCTCACCTGTCTCTCTCTCCACCCGTCTGTCTCTCATCTGTCTGTCTCTCGCCTGTCTGTCTCTCACCTGTCTGTCTCTCACCTGTCTGTCTCTCACCCGTCTGTCTCTCACCTGTCTCTCTCTCACCTGTCTATCTCTCACCTGTCTCTCTCTCACCCGTCTGTCTCTCACCTGTCTCTCTCTCACCTGTCTATCTCTCACCTGTCTCTCTCTCACCCGTCTGTCTCTCACCTGTCTATCTCTCACCTGTCTCTCCCTCACCTCTCTGTCTCTCACCTGTCTGTCTCTGACCTGTCTGTCTCTCACCCGTCTGTCTCTCACCTGTCTGACTCTCTCCTGTCTCTCTCTTACCTGTCTGTCTCTCGACTGTCCTCTCTCTCACCTGTCTGTCTCTCACCTGTCTCTCTCTCACCCGTCTGTCTCTCACCCGTCTGTCTCTCACCTGTCCGTCTCTCACCTGTCTCTCACCTCTCTGTCTCTCTCCTGTCTCTCTCTCACCTGTCTTTCTCTCACCTGTCTGTCTCTCACACCTGTCTCTCACCTCTCTGTCTCTCTCCTGTCTCTCTCTCACCTGTCTCTCTCTCACCTGTCTCTCTCTCACCTGTCTGTCTCTCTCCTGTCTGTCTCTCAGCTGTCTCTCTCTCACCTGTCTCTCACCTGTCTGTCTCTCACCTGTCTGTCTCTCACCCGTCTGTCTCTCTCCTGTCTGTCTCTCACCTGTCTGTCTCTCACCTGTCTGTCTCTCACCTGTCTCCTGTCTGTCTCTCACCTGTCTGTCTCTCACCTGTCTGTCTCTCACCTGTCTCCTGTCTGTCTCTCACCTGTCTGTCTCTCACCTGTCTGTCTCTCACCTCTCTGTCTCTCTCTCACCTGTCTCTCTCTCACCTGTCTCACCTGTCTGTCTCTCACCTGTCTGTCTCTCACCTGTCCGTCTCTCACCTGTCCGTCTCTCACCTGTCTGTCTCTCACCTGTCTGTCTCTCACCTCTCTGTCTCTCTCTCACCTGTCTCTCTCTCACCTGTCTCACCTGTCTGTCTCTCACCTGTCTGTCTCTCACCTGTCCGTCTCTCACCTGTCTCTCACCTGTCTGTCTCTCACCCGTCTGTCTCTCACCTGTCTGTCTCTCACCCTGTCTCTCACCTGTCTGTCTCTCACCTGTCTCTCTCTCACCTGTCTGTCTGTCTCTCACCTGTCTCTCTCTCACCTGTCTCTCTCACCTGTCTTGTCTCTCACCTGTCTCTCTCTCACCTGTCTCTCTCACCTGTCTTGTCTCTCACCTGTCTGTCTCTCTCACCTGTCTTGTCTCTCACCTGTCTTGTCTCTCACCTGTCTGTCTCTCTCACCTGTCTCTCTCACCTGTCTTGTCTCTCACCCGTCTGTCTCTCACCTGTCTGTCTCTCCAGGTGTGGGAGTTGTCCTCAGGTGAGCTGCTGCTGTCCGTCCTGTTTGACGTGGAGATCATGTCCGTGACCTTTGACCCCTGCGAGTATTTCCTGTTCTGTGGAGGAAGTGACGGAAACATTTTCCAGGTGTCTCTGTGCAGCCAGGTGAGTGTTCCTCTGCAAACTACAGACTACAAACTACAGACTACAAACTACAGACTACAGACTACAAACTACAGACTACAGGCTACAAACTACAGACTACAGGCTACAAACTACAGACTACAAACTACAGACTACAGGCTACAAACTACAGACTACAAACTACAGACTACAGGCTACAAACTACAGACTAAAAGCTACAAGCTACAGACTACAGGCTACAAACTACAGGCTACAAACTACAGGCTACAAACTACAGACTACAGGCTACAAACTACAGGCTACAAACTACAGACTACAGGCTACAAACTACAGACTAAAAACTACAGACTACAAACTACAGACTACAGACTACAGGCTACAAACTACAGACTACAGGCTACAAACTACAGACTACAGGCTACAAACTACAGACTACAGGCTACAGACTACAGGCTACAAACTACAGACTAAAAACTACAGACTACAAACTACAGACTACAGGCTACAAACTACAGACTACAGGCTACAAACTACAGACTACAAACTACAAACTACAGGCTACAGACTGCAGGCTACAAACTACAAACTACAGACTACAAACTACAGACTACAAACTACAGACTAAAGACTACAGTCTACTGATTACAAACTACAGATTACAAACTACAAACTACAGATTACAAACTACAGACTACAAACTACAGACTACAAACTACAGGCTACAGACTACAGGCTACAAACTACAGACTACAGGCTACAAACTACAGGCTACAAACTACAGACCACAAACTACAGGCTACAGACCACAAACTACAGGCTACAAACTACAGGCTACAGACTGCAGGCTACAGGCTACAAAATACAGACTACAAACTACAGGCTACAAACTACAGGCTACAAACTACAGACTACAAACTACAGACTACAAACTACAGACTACAAACTACTACAAACTACAGACTACAAACTACTACAGACTACAGGCTACAGACCACAAACTACAAACTACAGACTACAGGCTACAGACTACAAACTACAGACTAGAAACTATAGACTACAAGCTACTACAGACTACAAACTACAGGCTACAAACTACAGACTACAAACTACAGGCTACAAACTACAGACTACAGACTATAAACTACAGACTACAAACTACAGACTACAAACTACAGACTACAAACTACCACAAACTACAGACTACCACAAACTACAGACTACCACAAACTATAGACTTCAAACTACAGACCACAAACTAAAGACTACAAACTACACACTACAGACTACAAACTACAGGCTACAGACTGCAGGCTATAAACTACAGACTACAGACTACAAACTACCACAAACTACAGACTACCACAAACTACAGGCTACAAACTACAGACTACAGACTATAAACTACAGACTACAAACTACAGACTACAAACTACCACAAACTACAGACTACAAACTACAGGCTACAGACTACAGGCTACAAACTACAGACTACAGGCTACAAACTACAGGCTACAAACTACAGACCACAAACTACAGGCTACAGACCACAAACTACAGGCTACAAACTACAGGCTACAGACTGCAGGCTACAGGCTACAAAATACAGACTACAAACTACAGGCTACAAACTACAGGCTACAAACTACAGACTACAAACTACAGACTACAAACTACAGACTACAAACTACTACAAACTACAGACTACAAACTACTACAGACTACAGGCTACAGACCACAAACTACAAACTACAGACTACAGGCTACAGACTACAAACTACAGACTAGAAACTATAGACTACAAGCTACTACAGACTACAAACTACAGGCTACAAACTACAGACTACAAACTACAGGCTACAAACTACAGACTACAGACTATAAACTACAGACTACAAACTACAGACTACAAACTACAGACTACAAACTACCACAAACTACAGACTACCACAAACTACAGACTACCACAAACTATAGACTTCAAACTACAGACCACAAACTAAAGACTACAAACTACACACTACAGACTACAAACTACAGGCTACAGACTGCAGGCTATAAACTACAGACTACAGACTACAAACTACCACAAACTACAGACTACCACAAACTACAGGCTACAAACTACAGACTACAGACTATAAACTACAGACTACAAACTACAGACTACAAACTACCACAAACTACAGACTACCACAAACTATAGACTTCAAACTACAGACTATAAACTACACACTACAAACTACAACTACAAACTACAAACTACAGACTACAAAGATGGACAGAGACAGAAAGTGTAATAATGTAATATTAATAACAATAATATTATATTAATATATTAATATAGTATTATTACATTAAAAACAGAATATAAATGTTATAATAAGAGACAGTGTAATAATATAATAACATAATATTAATATATTAATATTATGTTATTAGTGTAATAATATTAATATATTAATATTATTACACTAATAACATAATATAAATGTTATAATAAGAGACAGTATTATATAATAACATAATATTAATATAAATAATAACGTTGTAATGTTCCAAACGTGTCGTGTGCAGAGCCTCAGTCGGGACAAATCGTTTCAGTCCGACAACGATGGAAACCAGGTCTTCAAAGGACACAGGTGAGACCAGCACCCGGGTCCAGACCAGCACCCGGGTCCTGGGTCTGGACCCGGGTCCAAAACCAGGACCCGGGTCCAAAACCATGACCCGGGTCCAGACCAGCACCCGGGTCCAGACCAGGACCCGGGTCCAGACCCCTCCTCAGGTCTGAACGTCCTCAGCTGTTAAACACACACACACATACACACACACACACAGACACACACACACACACACACACACAGACACACACACACACACACACACACACACACACACACACACAGACACACACACACACACACAGACACACACACACACACACACAGACACACACACACACAGACACACACACACACACACACACACACACACACACAGACACACACACACACACACACACACACACACACAGACACACACACACACACACACACACACACACACACACACACACACACACACACACAGACACACACACACACACACACACAGACACACACACACACACACACAGACACACACACACACAGACACACACACACACACACACACACACACACACAGACACACACACACACACACACACACACACACAGACACACACACACACACACACACACACAGACACACACACACACAGACACACACACACACAGACACACACACACACACACACAGACACACACACACACACACACACACACACACACACAGACACACACACACACAGACACACACACACACACACACACACAGACACACACACACACACACACAGACACACACACACACACACACACACACACACACACAGACACACACACACACAGACACACACACACACACACACACACACACAGACACACACACACACACACACACACACAGACACACACACACACAGACACACACACACACAGACACACACACACACACACACAGACACACACACACACACACACACACACACACACACAGACACACACACACACAGACACACACACACACACAGACACACACACACACACACACACACACACACAGACACACACACACACACACACACACACACACACACACAGACACACACACACACAGACACACACACACACACACACACACACACACAGACACACACACACACACACACAGACACACACACACACAGACACACACACACACAGACACACACACACACAGACACACACACACACACACAGATTCTCCTTTTTCTCTGTATTTTGTTTTTGATCACAGATTTGAAACAGTATGAGTGATGATTATAATAATAATAACTTTATTAATCACAGTGAAGACTCTAACGTGGTCCTCTGGTGCCTCAGGAACCTGGTGACGTGTCTCTCCGTGTCCCTGGACGGGACGCTGCTCCTCTCCGGGTCTCACGATGAGACGGTTCGACTCTGGGACGTCCAGAGCAAACAGAGCGTCCGCTGCCTCGCCCACAAAGGTAGGCCCCGCCCACAAAGGTAGGCCCCGCCCACACATGACATCATCGACCAAACAGACCAGTCAGAGTGGGACCAGGTGCCCTCCAGAGATTAGTCACCCCCTCAGAGCTGCGTGACCATGACGTCTCGTTCCACCGTCTCATTATGAACGAGGCGCGGAGCGGCGGAAGGAGACGCGGAGCGCTCTAAAGCGCTCGTGCTGCGGCGACAGCACATGAAGAAGAAACGCCTCGCCGTGATCATGACGGCACTTTGTAATTAACCAAATCCTCTGAGATCTGAAGGCGTCCTCACTTCAGACGGACTGTGAGACGCTAATCCCTGCTCTGCCGGGACTCGGACTCACGGCCTCGTGGTCCCGTGGTCGCGTGCTTGTTCCCCGCCCCGTCACGTTTTCCTGCAGCTGACGCTGATCACAAAGAGTGAGACTGCTGAATGACTGTTAAAGCTCCGTGACGAAAGCTCGTCAGCTGCTTGGCGTCCAGAGGAACCACGATGATGATGATGTCACCAAACGCCACCTTCATTATTCAGCTTCTGTTGAGACGGAGACGCCCCAGAGAGGAAGCTGTAAAGTGGCGTTCCCCCTTTCTATTCTGCGTGTAACGAGCGTCTTTGGGGGAACTCTGCGTGCACACGGTGACTCTGCGTGCACACGGTGACACGTGTGCACGTCAGGTGTGCAGGTGGAGCTGTGAAGCCACACAACAGCACCCAGAGCTGGTGCATGCTGGGAAACGTCCTCCTCCTTCTCTCCCTAACAGCGGAGAAGCAGGACGCCGTCCAGCGTGACAGGGATCTGCAGCACGGTCTGCAGCCTCCCACCGCCTCGGCTCCACCCAGGACACTTGAACGTCCCACTGATGGAAACAGTCCCACGTGTTTGTTGTTGTTTACCGTGAGACACGGACGCCACGAGAGCCAGGGTTAGGGTTAACGCAACACAGTGTTGCGTTCAGGTTCCTGTGTTGCGTTCAGATTCCTGTGTTGCGTTCAGGTTCCTGTGTTGCGTTCAGGTTCCTGTGTTGCGTTCAGGTTCCTGTGATGCGTTCAGGTTCCTGTGTTGTGTTGAGGTTCCTGTGATGCGTTCAGGTGCAGGTGTTGCGTTCAGGTTCCTGTGTTGCGTTCAGGTGCAGGTGATGCGTTCAGATTCCTGTGTTGCGTTCAGGTTCCTGTGATGCGTTAAGGTGTAGGTGTTGCGTTTAGGTTCCTGTGTTGCGTTCAGGTGCAGGTGTTGCGTTCAGGTTCCTGTGATGCGTTCAGGTTCCTGTGATGCGTTCAGGTTCCTGTGTTGCGTTCAGGTTCCTGTGTTGCGTTGAGGTTCCTGTGATGCGTTCAGGTGCAGGTGTTGCGTTCAGGTTCCTGTGTTGCGTTCAGGTGCAGGTGTTGCGTTCAGGTTCCTGTGATGCGTTCAGGTTCCTGTGATGCGTTCAGGTTCTTGTGTTGCGTTCAGGTTCCTGTGATGCGTTCAGATTCCTGTGTTGCGTTGAGGTTCCTGTGATGCGTTCAAGTTCCTGTGATGCGTTCAGATTCCTGTGTTGCGTTGAGGTTCCTGTGATGCGTTCAGGTGCAGGTGTTGCGTACAGGTTCCTGTGTTGCGTTCAGGTTCCTGTGTTGCGTTCAGGTTCCTGTGATGCGTTCAAGTTCCAGTGATGCGTTCAGGTGCAGGTGTTGCGTTCAGGTTCCTGTGATGCGTTCAGGTGCAGGTGTTGCGATCAGGTTCCTGTGTTGCGTTTAGGTTCCTGTGTTGCGTTGAGGTTCCTGTGCTGCGTTCAGGTTCCTGTGTTGCGTTGAGGTTCCTGTGATGCGTTCAGGTTCCTGTGATGCGTTCAGATTCCTGTGCTGCGTTCAGGTTCCTGTGATGCGTTAAGGTGTAGGTGTTGCGTTCAGGTTCCTGTGTTGCGTTGAGGTTCCTGTGATGCGTTAAGGTGTAGGTGTTGCGTCCAGGTTCCTGTGTTGCGTTCAGGTTCCTGTGTTGCGTTCAGGTTCCTGTGATGCGTTCAGGTTCCTGTGTTGCGTTCAGGTTCCTGTGTTGCGTTCAGGTTCCTGTGATGCGTTCAGGTGCAGGTGTTGCGTTCAGGTTCCTGTGATGCGTTCAGGTGCAGGTGTTGCATTCAGGTTCCTGTATTGCGTTGAGGTTCCTGTGATGCGTTCAGGTTCCTGTGATGCGTTCAGGTTCCTGTGTTGCGTTCAGGTTCCTGTGTTGCGTTCAGGTTCCTGTGATGCGTTCAGGTGCAGGTGTTGCGTTCAGGTTCCTGTGATGCGTTCAGGTGCAGGTGTTGCATTCAGGTTCCTGTGTTGCGTTGAGGTTCCTGTGATGCGTTCAGGTGCAGGTGTTGCATTCAGGTTCCTGTGATGCGTTCAGGTTCCTGTGTTGCGTTCAGGTTCCTGTGTTGCGTTCAGGTTCCTGTGATGCATTCAGGTTCCTGTGTTGCGTTCAGGTGCCCGTGGTGCGTTCAGGTGCCCGTGGTGCGTTCAGGTGCCCGTGGTGCGTTCAGGTGCCTGTGGTGCGTTCAGGTGCCCGTGGTGCGTTCAGGTGCCTGTGGTGCGTTCAGGTGCCCGTGGTGCGTTCAGGTGCCCGTGGTGCGTTCAGGTGCCCGTGGTGCGTTCAGGTGCCCGTGGTGCGTTCAGGTGCCCGTGGTACGTTCAGGTGCCCGTGGTGCGTTCAGGTGCCCGTGGTACGTTCAGGTGCCTGTGGTGCGTTCAGGTGCCTGTGGTGCGTTCAGGTGCCTGTGGTACGTTCAGGTGCCTGTGGTGCGTTCAGGTGCCTGTGGTGCGTTCAGGTGCCTGTGGTGCGTTCAGGTGCCTGTGGTGCGTTCAGGTGCAGGGCGTTGCCTCAGTGACTCAGCGTTGGTCCGTTTCAGCAGCTGGAGCCAAACAACGACCGATGTTTGTGACGCAGAAAAAGAGCTGAGGGAACAGCTGAGGGAACAGCTGAGGGAACAACTGAGGGAACAGCTGAGGGAACAGCTGAGGGAACAACTGAGGGAACAACTGAGGGAACAGCTGAGGGAACAGCTGAGGGAACAACTGAGGGAACAGCTGAGGGAACAACTGAGGGAACAGCTGAGGGAACAGCTGAGGGAACAACTGAGGGAACAGCTGAGGGAACAGCTGAGGGAACAACTGAGGGAACAGCTGAGGGAACAGCTGAGGGAACAGCTGAGGGAACAGCTGAGGGAACAGCTGAGGGAACAGCTGAGGGAACAGCTGTGCGTTCACGCGTTCGTTCTCAGCGCGGCGTTCGTTCTCAGGGTGGCGTTCGTTCTCAGCGTGGCGTTCGTTCTCAGCGCGGCGTTCGTTCTCAGCGCGGCGTTCGCTCTCAGCGTGGCGTTCGTTCTCAGGGTGGCGTTCGTTCTCAGTGTGACGTTCGTTCTCAGCGCGGCGTTCGCTCTCAGCGCGGCGTTCGTTCTCAGCGCGGCGTTCGTTCTCAGCGCGGCGTTCGTTCTCAGCGCGGCGTTCGTTCTCAGCGCGGCGTTCGTTCTCAGCGTGGCGTTCGCTCTCAGCGTGGCGTTCGTTCTCAGGGTGGCGTTTGTTCTCAGCGCGGCGTTCGTTCTCAGCGCGGCGTTCGTTCTCAGCGCGGCGTTCGTTCTCAGCGTGGCGTTCGTTCTCAGCGCGGCATTCGTTCTCAGCGTGGCGTCCGTTCTCAGCGTGGCGTTCAGTCGCATGTTCTCGATGTCACGGCTGAAGAGAAGATTTACAGAAACAACCAATCAGAATCTTTCGTTCTGCAAAATAAAAGCACCAATAATCGACTTCCTGTCCGTCTGTTCAGGTCCCGTGACGAACGCCGTCATCATGGCGGCTCCGGCGAACATGTTCCTGCCCGACAGTCGCCCCGCCGTCCCTCTGCCGCGCTTCAGCCGACACCTGCACGCCTCCGAGGGCGGCGAGTCTGGAGAGGTGTGCGTGCGCCTGGGCCTCCACGCTCAGGTGAGTCCGCAGGGACGCCATGTTCACAGCACTTTATTGTGAAAACAGGAAGCTGAGAGCTTTATTTTGAAATGTTCTGTGTTTCAGGAGGAAGAAGAGTCGTACCTGCAGAAAGCTGAGAGGCTGAACGCCCTGATGAACGCCGTGACCGACAAGGTGAGAGGGGGCGGGGCCTCAGGTTAACCAGTATAAACCAGTTTAAACCGGTTTATACTGGTTTAAACTGGTTTATACTGGTTTAAACTGGTTTAAACTGGTTTATACTGGTTTACACTGGTTTAAACTGGTTTAAACTGGTTTAAACTGGTTTATACTGGTTTACACTGGTTTATACTGGTTTATACTGGTTTATACTGGTTTATACTGGTTTATACTGGTTTATACTGGTTTATACTGGTTTATACTGGTTTAAACTGGTTTATACTGGTTTAAACTGGTTTAAACTGGTTTATACTGGTTTATACTGGTTTATACTGGTTACACTGGTTTATACTGGTTTATACTGGTTTAAACTGGTTTATACTGGTTTAAACTGGTTTAAACTGGTTTATACTGGTTTATACTGGTTTATACTGGTTACACTGGTTTATACTGGTTTATACTGGTTTACACTGGTTTAAACTGGTTTATACTGGTTTATACTGGTTTATACTGGTTACACTGGTTTATACTGGTTTATACTGGTTTACACTGGTTTAAACTGGTTTATACTGGTTTATACTGGTTTATACTGGTTTATATTGGTTTAAACTGGTTTAAACTGCTTTATACTGGTTTATACTGGTTTATACTGGTTTATACTGGTTTATACTGGTTTATACAGGTTTAAACTGGTTTAAACTGGTTTAAACTGGTTCAAACTGGTTTAAACTGCTTTATACTGGTTTAAACTGGTCTAAACTGGTTTATACTGGTTTATACTGGTTTACACTGGTTTATACTGGTTTACACTGGTTTAAACTGGTTTATACTGGTTTATACTGTTTTAAACTGGTTTATACTGGTTTAAACTGGTTTATACTGGTTTATACTGGTTACACTGGTTTATACTGGTTTATACTGGTTTACACTGGTTTAAACTGGTTTATACTGGTTTATACTGGTTTATACTGGTTTATATTGGTTTAAACTGGTTTAAACTGGTTCAAACTGGTTTAAACTGCTTTATACTGGTTTAAACTGGTCTAAACTGGTTTATACTGGTTTATACTGGTTTACACTGGTTTATACTGGTTTATACTGGTTTACACTGGTTTAAACTGGTTTATACTGGTTTATACTGTTTTAAACTGGTTTATACTGGTTTAAACTGGTTTATACTGGTTTATACTGGTTTAAACTGGTCTAAACTGGTTTATACTGGTTTATACTGGTTTAAACTGGTTTATACTGGTTTATACTGGTTTAAACTGGTTTAAACTGGTTTATACTGGTTTATACTGGTTTATACTGGTTTAAACTGGTTTAAACTGGTTTATACTGGTTTATACTGGTTTAAACTGGTTTAAACTGGTTTATACTGGTTTATACTGGTTTATACTGGTTACACTGGTTTATACTGGTTTATACTGGTTTATACTGGTTACACTGGTTTAAACTGGTTTATACTGGTTTAAACTGGTTTAAACTGGTTTATATTGGTTTATACTGGTTTATACTGGTTTAAACTGGTTTATACTGGTTTATACTGGTTTATACTGGTTTATATTGGTTTAAACTGGTTTAAACTGGTTCAAACTGGTTTAAACTGCTTTATACTGGTTTAAACTGGTCTAAACTGGTTTATACTGGTTTATACTGGTTTACACTGGTTTATACTGGTTTATACTGGTTTACACTGGTTTAAACTGGTTTATACTGGTTTATACTGGTTTATACTGGTTACACTGGTTTATACTGGTTTATACTGGTTTACACTGGTTTAAACTGGTTTATACTGGTTTATACTGGTTTATACTGGTTTATATTGGTTTAAACTGGTTTAAACTGGTTCAAACTGGTTTAAACTGCTTTATACTGGTTTAAACTGGTCTAAACTGGTTTATACTGGTTTATACTGGTTTACACTGGTTTATACTGGTTTATACTGGTTTACACTGGTTTAAACTGGTTTATACTGGTTTATACTGTTTTAAACTGGTTTATACTGGTTTAAACTGGTTTATACTGGTTTATACTGGTTTAAACTGGTTTATACTGGTTTAAACTGGTCTAAACTGGTTTATACTGGTTTATACTGGTTTAAACTGGTTTATACTGGTTTATACTGGTTTAAACTGGTTTAAACTGGTTTATACTGGTTTATACTGGTTTATACTGGTTTAAACTGGTTTAAACTGGTTTAAACTGGTTTATACTGGTTTATACTGGTTTATACTGGTTTAAACTGCTTTATACTGGTTTAAACTGCTTTATACTGGTTTAAACTGGTCTAAACTGGTTTATACTGGTTTATACTGGTTTAAACTGGTTTATACTGGTTTAAATTGCTTTATACTGGTTTAAACTGGTTTATACTGGTTTATACTGGTTTATGCTGGTTTAAACTGCTTTATACTGGTTTAAACTGGTCTAAACTGGTTTATACTGGTTTATACTGGTTTAAACTGCTTTATACTGGTTTAAACTGGTTTATACTGGTTTAAACTGGTTTAAACTGGTTTATACTGGTTTATACTGGTTTATACTGGTTTAAACTGGTTTAAACTGGTTTAAACTGGTTTATACTGGTTTATACTGGTTTATACTGGTTTAAACTGGTTTATATTGGTTTAAACTGGTTTAAACTGGTTCAAACTGGTTTAAACTGCTTTATACTGGTTTAAACTGGTCTAAACTGGTTTATACTGGTTTATACTGGTTTACACTGGTTTATACTGGTTTACACTGGTTTAAACTGGTTTATACTGGTTTATACTGTTTTAAACTGGTTTATACTGGTTTAAACTGGTTTATACTGGTTTATACTGGTTTAAACTGGTTTATACTGGTTTATACTGGTTTAAACTGGTCTAAACTGGTTTATACTGGTTTATACTGGTTTAAACTGGTTTATACTGGTTTATACTGGTTTATACTGGTTTATACTGGTTTATACTGGTTTAAACTGCTTTATACTGGTTTAAACTGGTTTAAACTGGTTTATACTGGTTTATACTGGTTTATACTGGTTTAAACTGCTTTATACTGGTTTAAACTGGTTTAAACTGGTTTATATTGGTTTAAACTGGTTTATACTGGTTTATACTGGTTTATACTGGTTTATACTGGTTTAAACTGCTTTATACTGGTTTAAACTGGTTTAAACTGGTTTATACTGGTTTATACTGGTTTATACTGGTTTAAACTGGGTTACACTGGTTTAAACTGGTTTATACTGGTTTATACTGGTTTATACTGGTTTATACTGGTTTATACTGGTTTAAACCGGTTTAAACTGGTTTATACTGGTTTATACTGGTTTAAACTGGTTTATACTGGTTTATACTGGTTTAAACTGGTTTATACTGGTTACACTGGTTTATACTGGTTTAAACTGGGTTACACTGGTTTAAACTGGTTTATACTGGTTTATACTGGTTTAAACTGGGTTACACTGGTTTAAACTGGTTTATACTGGTTTATACTGGTTTATATTGGTTTATACTGGTTTATACTGGTTTATACTGGTTTAAACTTGTTTATACTCGTTTAAACTGGTTTTTACTGGTAAATACTGGTTTAAACTGGTTTATACTGGTTTATACTGGTTTAAACTGGTTTAAACTTGTTTATACTCGTTTAAACTGGTTTTTACTGGTTAATACTGGTTTAAACTGGTTTATACTGGTTTATACTGGTTTAAACTGGTTTATACTGGTTTATACTGGTTTATACTGGTTTTTACTGGTAAATACTGGTTTAAACTGGTTTATACTGGTTTATACTGGTTTATATTGGTTTATACTGGTTTATACTGGTTTTTACTGGTAAATACTGGTTTAAACTGGTTTAAACTGGTTTATACTCGTTTAAACTGGTTTAAACTGGTTTAAACTGGTTTAAACTGGTTTAAACTGGTTTACACTGGTTTAAACTGGTTTATACTGGTTTATACTGGTTTAAACTGGGTTACACTGGTTTAAACTGGTTTATACTGGTTTATACTGGTTTATATTGGTTTATACTGGTTTATACTGGTTTATACTGGTTTAAACTTGTTTATACTCGTTTAAACTGGTTTTTACTGGTAAATACTGGTTTAAACTGGTTTATACTGGTTTATACTGGTTTAAACTGGTTTAAACTTGTTTATACTCGTTTAAACTGGTTTTTACTGGTTAATACTGGTTTAAACTGGTTTATACTGGTTTATACTGGTTTAAACTGGTTTATACTGGTTTATACTGGTTTATACTGGTTTTTACTGGTTTATACTGGTTTAAACTGGTTTAAACTGGTTTATACTCGTTTAAACTGGTTTTTACTGGTTTATACTGGGTTAAACTGGTTTAAACTGGTTAATACTGGTTTTTACTGGTAAATACTGGTTTAAACTGGTTTAAACTGGTTTATACTCGTTTAAACTGGTTTTTACTGGTTTATACTGGTTTATACTGGTTTAAACTGGTTTAAACTTGTTTATACTCGTTTAAACTGGTTTTTACTGGTTAATACTGGTTTAAACTGGTTTATACTGGTTTATACTGGTTTAAACTGGTTTAAACTGGTTTATACTCGTTTAAACTGGTTTTTACTGGTTTATACTGGTTTATACTGGTTTAAACTGGTTTAAACTTGTTTATACTCGTTTAAACTGGTTTTTACTGGTTAATACTGGTTTAAACTGGTTTATACTGGTTTATACTGGTTTAAACTGGTTTATACTGGTTTAAACTGGGTTACACTGGTTTAAACTGGTTTATACTGGTTTATACTGGTAAATACTGGTTTATACTGGTTTATACTGGTTTATACTGGTTTAAACTGGGTTACACTGGTTTAAACTGATTTAAACTGGTTTATACTGGTTTATATTGGTTTATACTGGTTTATACTGGTTTATACTGGTTTATACTCGTTTAAACTGGTTTTTACTGGTAAATACTGGTTTATACTGGTTTATACTGGTTTATACTGGTTTAAACTGGTTTATACTGGTTTATACTGGTTTAAACTGGTTTTTACTGGTTAATACTGGTTTAAACTGGTTTATACTGGTTAATACTGGTTTAAACTTGTTTATACTGGTTTATACTCGTTTAAACTGGTTTTTACTGGTTAATACTGGTTTATACTGGTTTATACTGGTTTATACTGGTTTATACTGGTTTAAACTGGTTTATACTGGTTTATACTGGTTTAAACTGGTTTTTACTGGTTAATACTGGTTTAAACTTGTTTATACTGGTTTCAACTAGTTTATACTGGTTTATACTGGTTTAAACTGGGTTAAACTGGTGCATACTGGTTTATACTGGTTTAAACTGGGTTAAACTGGTTTATACTGGTTTATACTGGTTTATACTGGTTTATACTGGTTTATACTGGTTGATACTGGTTTATACTGGTTTAAACCGGCATATACTGGTTTATACTGGTTTATACTGGTTACACTGGTTTATACTGGTTTATATTGGTTTAAACTGGTTTATACTGGTTTGTACTGGTTTATACTGGTTTAAACTGGTTTATACTGGTTACACTGGTTTATACTGGTTTAAACCGGCTTATACTGGTTCTTACTGGTTTATACTGTTTTATACTGGTTTATATTTGTTTAAACTGGTTTATACTGGTTACACTGGTTTAAACTGGTCTAAACTGGTTTATACTGGTTTATACTGGTTTAAACTGGGTTAAACTGATTTAAACTGGTTTATATTGGTTTACATTGGTTTATACTGGTTTCAACTAGTTTATACTGGTTTATACTGGTTTAAACTGGGTTAAACTGGTGCATACTGGTTTATACTGGTTTAAACTGGGTTAAACTGGTTTATACTGGTTTATACTGGTTTATACTGGTTTATACTGGTTTATACTGGTTGATACTGGTTTATACTGGTTTAAACCGGCATATACTGGTTTATACTGGTTTATACTGGTTACACTGGTTTATACTGGTTTATATTGGTTTAAACTGGTTTATACTGGTTTGTACTGGTTTATACTGGTTTATATTGGTTTAAACTGGTTTATACTGGTTACACTGGTTTATACTGGTTTAAACCGGCTTATACTGGTTCTTACTGGTTTATACTGTTTTATACTGGTTTATATTTGTTTAAACTGGTTTATACTGGTTTATACTGGTTTAAACTGGGTTAAACTGATTTAAACTGGTTTATATTGGTTTACATTGGTTTATACTGGTTTAAACTAGTTTATACTGGTTTATACTGGTTTAAACTGGTTTATACTGGTTTATATTGGTTTACATTGGTTTATACTGGTTTAAACTAGTTTATACTGGTTTATACTGGTTTAAACTGGTTTATACTGGTTTATATTGGTTTACATTGGTTTAAATGGGTTTAAACTGGTTTATACTGGTTTAAACTGGGTTAAACTGGTTTATACTGGTTTATATTGGTTTAAACTGGTTTAAACTGGTGCATACCGGTTTATACTGGTTTAAACTGGGTTAAACTGGTTTACACTGGGTTAAACTGGTTTATACTGGTTTAAACTGGTTTATATTGGTTTAAACTGGTTTATAATTGTTTATACTGGTTTAAACTGGTTTATATTGGTTTAAACTGTTTTACACTGGTTTAAACTGGTTTATATTGGTTTAAACTGGTTTATACTGGTTTATACTGGTTTATACTGGTTTATACTGGTTGATACTAGTTTATACTGGTTTAAACCGGCATATACTGGTTTATACTGGTTTATACTGGTTTATACTGGTTTATACTGGTTTAAACTGGTTTAAATTGGTCTAAACTGATTTAAACTGGTTTAAACTGGTTTATATTGGTTTATACTGGTTTAAACTGGTTTATACTGGTTTATACTGGTTTAAACCGGCATATACTGGTTTATACTGGTTTATACTGGTTTATACTGGTTTATACTGCTTTAAACTGGTTTACACTGGTTTATACTGGTTTATACTGGTTTATACAGGTTACACTGGTTTATACTGGTTTATACTGGTTTATACTGGTTTATACTGGTTTATACTAGTTTATACTGGTTTAAACTGGTTTACACTGGTTTATACTTGTTTATACTGGTTTATATTGGTTTATACTGGTTTATACTGGTTTAAACTGGTTTAAACTGGTTTATACTACTTTAAACTGGTTTATACTGGTTTAAACTGGTTTAAACTTGTTTATACTGGTTTATATTGGTTTATACTGGTTTATATTGGTTTAAACTGGTTTATACTGGTTTAAACTGGTTTAAACTGATTTATACTGGTTTATACTGGTTTAAACTGGTTTATATTGGTTTAAACTGGTTTATATTGGTTTAAACTGGTTTATATTGGTTTACACTGGTTTATACTGGTTTATACTGGTTTAAACTGGTTTATACTGGTTTATATTGGTTTAAACTGGTTTATATTGGTTTATACTGGTTTAAACCGGTTTAAACTGGTTTATACTGGTTTAAACTGGTTTATATTGGTTTAAACTGGTTTATACAGGTTTAAACTGGTTTAAACTGGTTTATACTACTTTAAACTGGTTTATACTGGTTTATACTGGTTTAAACTTGTTTATACTGGTTTATATTGGTTTAAACTGGTTTAAACTTGTTTATACTGGTTTATATTGGTTTATACTGGTTTATACTGGTTTAAACTGGTTTAAACTTGTTTATACTGGTTTATATTGGTTTATACTGGTTTATATTGGTTTAAACTGGTTTATACTGGTTTAAACTGGTTTAAACTGATTTATACTGGTTCATACTGGTTTATTCTGGTTTATATTGGTTTAAACTGTTTTATATTGGTTTAAACTGGTTTAAACTTGTTTATACTGGTTTATATTGGTTTATACTGGTTTATACAGGTTTAAACTGGTTTATACTGGTTTACACTGGTTTATACAGGTTTAAACTGGTTTATACTGGTTTATACTGGTTTAAACTGGTTTAAACTGATTTATACTGGTTTATATTGGTTTAAACTGGTTTATATTGGGTTAAACTGGTTTAAACTTGTTTATACTGGTTTATATTGGTTTATATTGGTTTAAACTGGTTTAAACCAATATAAACCAGTTTAAACTGGTTTATATTGGTTTATATTGGTTTAAACTGGTTTAAACTGGGTTAAACTGGTTTAAACTTGTTTGTAATTGTTTATTCTGGTTTAAATTGGTTTATATTGGTTTAAACTGGTTTATACTGGTTTAAACTGGTTTATATTGGTTTATACTGGTTTATACTGGTTTAAACTGGTTTGTAATTGTTTATTCTGGTTTAAATTGGTTTATATTGGTTTAAACTGGTTTATACTGGTTTAAACTGGTTTATATTGGTTTATACTGGTTTATACTGTTTTATACTGGTTTAAACTTGTTTAAACTAGTTTATACTGGTTTAAACTGGTTCATATTGGTTTAAACTGGTTTATACTGGTTTAAACTGGTTTATATTGGTTTAAACTGGTTTATACTGGTTTAAACTTGTTTATATTGGTTTAAACTGGTTTATACTGGTTTAAACTGGTTTATATTGGTTTAAACTGGTTTATACTGGTTTAAACTGGTTCATATTGGTTTAAACTGGTTTATACTGGTTTAAACTGGTTTATATTGGTTTAAACTGGTTTATACTGGTTTAAACTTGTTTATATTGGTTTAAACTGGTTTATACTGGTTTAAACTTGTTTATATTGGTTTAAACTGGTTTATATTGGTTTAAACTGGTTTATACTGGTTTAAATTGGTTTATATTGGTTTAAACTGGTTAATACTGGTTTATACTAGTTTATATTGGTTTAAACTGGTTTATACTGGTTTATATTGGTTTGAACCAGTGTTAACCAGTATGAACCAGTGTAACCGGTTTAACCGTGTCTCTGTTGCAGTCGGTGTTCGGTGACGGTGAAAACACGAAGGTCCGAGTTTCTGAACTGGAGGAAGAAGTTCAGACTCTGAAGAAAGTGAATAAAGATCTTTACGACTTCTCCAGCCAGCTGCTCACCAAACACACTTAGACACACACAAACACACACACACACACACAAACACACACACACACACACACACACACACAGTTTTTGTAAAAAATAAAAGTCTTTTGTTTTAGCAGAACTCCTGTCTCTGTGTCCTCTAGGAGCATAAACGTGTGCTAAAGTGTCCTCTAGGAGCATAAACGTGTGCTAAAGTGTCCTCTAGGAGCATAAACGTGTGCTAAAGTGTCCTCTAGGAGCATAAACGTGTGTTAAAGTGTCCTCTAGGAGCATAAACGTGTGCTAAAGTGTCCTCTAGGAGCATAAACGTGTGTTAAAGTGTCCTCTAGGAGCATAAACGTGTGTTAAAGTGTCCTCTAAGAGCATAAACGTGTGTTAAAGTGTCCTCTAGGAGCATAAACGTGTGCTAAAGTGTCCTCTAGGAGCATAAACGTGTGTTAAAGTGTCCTCTAGGAGCATAAACGTGTGCTAAAGTGTCCTCTAGGAGCATAAACGTGTCTTAAAGTGTCCTCTAGGAGCATAAACGTGTGCTAAAGTGTCCTCTAAGAGCATAAACGTGTGTTAAAGTGTCCTCTAGGAGCATAAACGTGTGTTAAAGTGTCCTCTAGGAGCATAAACGTGTGTTAAAGTGTCCTCTAGGAGCATAAACGTGTGTTAAAGTGTCCTCTAGGAGCATAAACGTGTGCTAAAGTGTCCTCTAGGAGCATAAACGTGTGTTAAAGTGTCCTCTAGGAGCATAAACGTGTGTTAAAGTGTCCTCTAGGAGCCTAAACGTGTATTAAAGTGTCCTCTAGGAGCATAAACGTGTGCTAAAGTGTCCTCTAGGAGCATAAACGTGTGTTAAAGTGTCCTCTAGGAGCATAAACGTGTGCTAAAGTGTCCTCTAGGAGCATAAACGTGTGTTAAAGTGTCCTCTAGGAGCATAAACGTGTGTTAAAGTGTCCTCTAGGAGCATAAACGTGTGTTAACGTGTCCTCTAGGAGCATAAACATGTGTTAAAGTGTCCTCTAGGAGCATAAACGTGTGTTAAAGTGTCCTCTAGGAGCATAAACGTGTTAAAGTGTCCTCTAGGAGCATAAACGTGTGCTAAAGTGTCCTCTAGGAGCATAAACGTGTGTTAAAGTGTCCTCTAGGAGCATAAACATGTGTTAAAGTGTCCTCTAGGAGCATAAACGTGTGTTAAAGTGTCCTCTAGGAGCATAAACATGTGTTAAAGTGTCCTCTAGGAGCATAAACGTGTGTTAAAGTGTCCTCTAGGAGCATAAACGTGTGCTAAAGTGTTCTCTAGGAGCATAAACGTGTGCTAAAGTGTCCTCTAGGAGCATAAACCAGTGCTAAAGTGTCCTCTAGGAGCCTAAACGTGTGTTAAAGTGTCCTCTAGGAGCATAAACGTGTGTTAAAGTGTCCTCTAGGAGCATAAACGTGTGTTAAAGTGTCCTCTAGGAACATAAACCTGTGTTAAAGTGCCCTCTAGGAGCATAAACGTGTGTTAAAGTGTCCTCTAGGAGCATAAACGTGTGCTAAAGTCTCCTCTAGGAGCATAAACGTGTGCTAAAGTGTCCTCTAGGAGCATAAACGTGTGTTAAAGTGTCCTCTAGGAGCATAAACGTGTGTTAAAGTGTCCTAGGAGCATAAACGTGTGTTAAAGTGTCCTCTAGGAGCATAAACGTGTGTTAAAGTGTCCTCTAGGAGCATAAACGTGTGCTAAAGTGTCCTCTAGGAGCATAAACGTGTGTTAAAGTGTCCTCTAGGAGCATAAACGTGTGCTAAAGTGTCCTCTAGGAGCATAAACGTGTGCTAAAGTGTCCTCTAGGAGCATAAACATGTGTTAAAGTGTCCTCTAGGAGCATAAACGTGTGTTAAAGTGTCCTCTAGGAGCATAAACGTGTGCTAAAGTGTCCTCTAGGAGCATAAACGTGTGTTAAAGTGTCCTCTAGGAGCATAAACGTGTGTTAAAGTGTCCTCTAGGAGCATAAACGTGTTAAAGTGTCCTCTAGGAGCATAAACGTGTGCTAAAGTGTCCTCTAGGAGCATAAACGTGTGTTAAAGTGTCCTCTAGGAGCATAAACATGTGTTAAAGTGTCCTCTAGGAGCATAAACGTGTGTTAAAGTGTCCTCTAGGAGCATAAACATGTGTTAAAGTGTCCTCTAGGAGCATAAACGTGTGTTAAAGTGTCCTCTAGGAGCATAAACGTGTGCTAAAGTGTCCTCTAGGAGCATAAACGTGTGCTAAAGTGTCCTCTAGGAGCATAAACCAGTGCTAAAGTGTCCTCTAGGAGCATAAACGTGTGTTAAAGTGTCCTCTAGGAGCATAAACGTGTGCTAAAGTGTCCTCTAGGAGCATAAACGTGTGTTAAAGTGTCCTCTAGGAGCATAAACGTGTGCTAAAGTGTCCTCTAGGAGCATAAACGTGTGCTAAAGTGTCCTCTAGGAGCATAAACGTGTGTTAAAGTGTCCTCTAGGAGCATAAACGTGTGTTAAAGTGTCCTAGGAGCATAAACGTGTGTTAAAGTGTCCTCTAGGAGCATAAACGTGTGTTAAAGTGTCCTCTAGGAGCATAAACGTGTGCTAAAGTGTCCTCTAGGAGCATAAACGTGTGTTAAAGTGTCCTCTAGGAGCATAAACGTGTGCTAAAGTGTCCTCTAGGAGCATAAACGTGTGCTAAAGTGTCCTCTAGGAGCATAAACATGTGTTAAAGTGTCCTCTAGGAGCATAAACGTGTGTTAAAGTGTCCTCTAGGAGCATAAACATGTGTTAAAGTGTCCTCTAGGAGCATAAACGTGTGCTAAAGTGTCCTCTAGGAGCATAAACGTGTGCTAAAGTGTCCTCTAGGAGCATAAACGTGTGTTAAAGTGTCCTCTAGGAGCATAAACGTGTGTTAAAGTGTCCTCTAGGAGCATAAACGTGTGCTAAAGTGTCCTCTAGGAGCATAAACGTGTGTTAAAGTGTCCTCTAGGAGCATAAACGTGTGTTAAAGTGTCCTCTAGGAGCATAAACGTGTGTTAAAGTGTCCTCTAGGAGCATAAACGTGTGCTAAAGTGTCCTCTAGGAGCATAAACGTGTGTTAAAGTGTCCTCTAGGAGCATAAACGTGTGCTAAAGTGTCCTCTAGGAGCATAAACGTGTGCTAAAGTGTCCTCTAGGAGCATAAACGTGTGTTAAAGTGAACTCTAGGAGCATAAACGTGTGCTAAAGTGTCCTCTAGGAGCATAAACGTGTGTTAAAGTGTCCTCTAGGAGCATAAACGTGTGCTAAAGTGTCCTCTAGGAGCATAAACGTGTGTTAAAGTGTCCTCTAGGAGCATAAACGTGTGCTAAAGTGTCCTCTAGGAGCATAAACGTGTGTTAAAGTGTCCTCTAGGAGCATAAACGTGTGCTAAAGTGTCCTCTAGGAGCATAAACGTGTGTTAAAGTGTCCTCTAGGAGCATAAACGTGTGTTAAAGTGTCCTCTAGGAGCCTAAACGTGTATTAAAGTGTCCTCTAGGAGCATAAACGTGTGCTAAAGTGTCCTCTAGGAGCATAAACGTGTGTTAAAGTGTCCTCTAGGAGCATAAACGTGTGCTAAAGTGTCCTCTAGGAGCATAAACGTGTGTTAAAGTGTCCTCTAGGAGCATAAACGTGTGCTAAAGTGTCCTCTAGGAGCATAAACGTGTGTTAACGTGTCCTCTAGGAGCATAAACATGTGTTAAAGTGTCCTCTAGGAGCATAAACGTGTGTTAAAGTGTCCTCTAGGAGCATAAACGTGTTAAAGTGTCCTCTAGGAGCATAAACGTGTGCTAAAGTGTCCTCTAGGAGCATAAACGTGTGTTAAAGTGTCCTCTAGGAGCATAAACATGTGTTAAAGTGTCCTCTAGGAGCATAAACGTGTGTTAAAGTGTCCTCTAGGAGCATAAACATGTGTTAAAGTGTCCTCTAGGAGCATAAACGTGTGTTAAAGTGTCCTCTAGGAGCATAAACGTGTGCTAAAGTGTTCTCTAGGAGCATAAACGTGTGCTAAAGTGTCCTCTAGGAGCATAAACCAGTGCTAAAGTGTCCTCTAGGAGCCTAAACGTGTGTTAAAGTGTCCTCTAGGAGCATAAACGTGTGTTAAAGTGTCCTCTAGGAGCATAAACGTGTGTTAAAGTGTCCTCTAGGAACATAAACCTGTGTTAAAGTGCCCTCTAGGAGCATAAACGTGTGTTAAAGTGTCCTCTAGGAGCATAAACGTGTGCTAAAGTCTCCTCTAGGAGCATAAACGTGTGCTAAAGTGTCCTCTAGGAGCATAAACGTGTGTTAAAGTGTCCTCTAGGAGCATAAACGTGTGTTAAAGTGTCCTAGGAGCATAAACGTGTGTTAAAGTGTCCTCTAGGAGCATAAACGTGTGTTAAAGTGTCCTCTAGGAGCATAAACGTGTGCTAAAGTGTCCTCTAGGAGCATAAACGTGTGTTAAAGTGTCCTCTAGGAGCATAAACGTGTGCTAAAGTGTCCTCTAGGAGCATAAACGTGTGCTAAAGTGTCCTCTAGGAGCATAAACATGTGTTAAAGTGTCCTCTAGGAGCATAAACGTGTGTTAAAGTGTCCTCTAGGAGCATAAACGTGTGCTAAAGTGTCCTCTAGGAGCATAAACGTGTGTTAAAGTGTCCTCTAGGAGCATAAACGTGTGTTAAAGTGTCCTCTAGGAGCATAAACGTGTTAAAGTGTCCTCTAGGAGCATAAACGTGTGCTAAAGTGTCCTCTAGGAGCATAAACGTGTGTTAAAGTGTCCTCTAGGAGCATAAACATGTGTTAAAGTGTCCTCTAGGAGCATAAACGTGTGTTAAAGTGTCCTCTAGGAGCATAAACATGTGTTAAAGTGTCCTCTAGGAGCATAAACGTGTGTTAAAGTGTCCTCTAGGAGCATAAACGTGTGCTAAAGTGTCCTCTAGGAGCATAAACGTGTGCTAAAGTGTCCTCTAGGAGCATAAACCAGTGCTAAAGTGTCCTCTAGGAGCATAAACGTGTGTTAAAGTGTCCTCTAGGAGCATAAACGTGTGCTAAAGTGTCCTCTAGGAGCATAAACGTGTGTTAAAGTGTCCTCTAGGAGCATAAACGTGTGCTAAAGTGTCCTCTAGGAGCATAAACGTGTGCTAAAGTGTCCTCTAGGAGCATAAACGTGTGTTAAAGTGTCCTCTAGGAGCATAAACGTGTGTTAAAGTGTCCTAGGAGCATAAACGTGTGTTAAAGTGTCCTCTAGGAGCATAAACGTGTGTTAAAGTGTCCTCTAGGAGCATAAACGTGTGCTAAAGTGTCCTCTAGGAGCATAAACGTGTGTTAAAGTGTCCTCTAGGAGCATAAACGTGTGCTAAAGTGTCCTCTAGGAGCATAAACGTGTGCTAAAGTGTCCTCTAGGAGCATAAACATGTGTTAAAGTGTCCTCTAGGAGCATAAACGTGTGTTAAAGTGTCCTCTAGGAGCATAAACGTGTGTTAAAGTGTCCTCTAGGAGCATAAACGTGTGCTAAAGTGTCCTCTAGGAGCATAAACGTGTGTTAAAGTGTCCTCTAGGAGCATAAACGTGTGTTAAAGTGTCCTCTAGGAGCATAAACGTGTGCTAAAGTGTCCTCTAGGAGCATAAACGTGTGTTAAAGTGTCCTCTAGGAGCATAAACGTGTGTTAAAGTGTCCTCTAGGAGCATAAACGTGTGTTAAAGTGTCCTCTAGGAGCATAAACGTGTGCTAAAGTGTCCTCTAGGAGCATAAACGTGTGTTAAAGTGTCCTCTAGGAGCATAAACGTGTGCTAAAGTGTCCTCTAGGAGCATAAACGTGTGCTAAAGTGTCCTCTAGGAGCATAAACGTGTGTTAAAGTGAACTCTAGGAGCATAAACGTGTGCTAAAGTGTCCTCTAGGAGCATAAACGTGTGTTAAAGTGTCCTCTAGGAGCATAAACGTGTGCTAAAGTGTCCTCTAGGAGCATAAACGTGTGC
>NC_139828.1:110000-111131 GCF_963691815.1 Echiichthys vipera
GAATGCAGCTTTAAGTGGAGTCTCCTCCTGCTGGACATTAGAGAGAATGCAGCTTTAAGTGGAGTCTCCTCCTGCTGGACATTAGAGAGAATGCAGCTTTAAGTGGACATTAGAGAGAATGCAGCTTTAAGTGGAGTCTCCTCCTGCTGGACATTAGAGAGAATGCAGCTTTAAGTGGAGTCTCCTCCTGCTGGACATTAGAGAGAATGCAGCTTTAAGTGGACATTAGAGAGAATGCAGCTTTAAGTGGAGTCTCCTCCTGCTGGACATTAGAGAGAATGCAGCTTTAAGTGGACATAAGAGAGAATGCAGCTTTAAGTGGACATTAGAGAGAGTGCAGCTTTAAGTGTTAATTTCAGTGAAAGAGCTGCTGCAGCTGAGTGTGAAGTAGTGTGTGGACCAGGTAGACCCAGGAGGACCAGGTAGACCCAGGAGGACCAGGTAGACCCAGGAGGACCAGGTAGACCCAGGAGGACCAGGAGGACCCAGGAGGACCAGGTAGACCCAGGAGGACCAGGAGGACCCAGGAGGACCAGGTAGACCCAGGAGGACCAGGTAGACCCAGGAGGACCAGGAGGACCAGGTAGACCCAGGAGGACCATGTAGACCCAGGAGGACCAGGAGGACCCAGGAGGACCAGGTAGACCCAGGAGGACCAGGAGGACCCAGGAGGACCAGGTAGACCCAGGAGGACCAGGTAGACCCAGGAGGACCAGGAGGACCCAGGAGGACCAGGTAGACCCAGGAGGACCAGGTAGACCCAGGAGGACCAGGAGGACCAGGTAGACCCAGGAGGACCATGTAGACCCAGGAGGACCAGGTAGACCCAGGTAGACCCAGGAGGACCATGTAGACCCAGGAGGACCAGGTAGACCCAGGAGGACCATGTAGACCCAGGAGGACCAGGTAGACCCAAGAGGACCAGGAGGACCCAGGAGGACCATGTAGACCCAGGTAGACCCAGGAGGACCCAGGAGGACCAGGTAGACCCAGGAGGACCAGGAGGACCCAGGAGGACCAGGTAGACCCAGGAGGACCAGGTAGACCCAGGAGGACCAGGTAGACCCAGGAGGACCATGTAGACCCAGGAGGACCAGGTAGACCCAGGAGGACCAGGAGGACCAGGTAGAC
>NC_139828.1:111331-118831 GCF_963691815.1 Echiichthys vipera
ACACTAACACACACTGATCTACTTCACACTAACACACACTGATCTACTTCACACTAACACACTGATCTACTTCACACTAACACACTGATCTACTTCACACTAACACACACTGATCTACTTCACACTAACACACACTGATCTACTTCACACTAACACACACTGATCTACTTCACACTAACACACTGATCTACTTCACACTAACACACTGATCTACTTCACTACACACTGATCTACTTCACACTAACACACTGATCTACTTCACACTAACACACTGATCTACTTCACACTAACACACTGATCTACTTCACACTAACACACACTGATCTACTTCACACTAACACACTGATCTACTTCACACTAACACACTGATCTACTTCACACTAACACACTGATCTACTTCACACTAACACACTGATCTACTTCACACTAACACACTGATCTACTTCACACTAAACACACTGATCTACTTCACACTAACACACTGATCTACTTCACACTAACACACACTGATCTACTTCACACTAACACACTGATCTACTTCACACTAACACACACTGATCTACTTCACACTAACACACTGATCTACTTCACACTAACACACACTGATCTACTTCACACTAACACACTGATCTACTTCACACTAACACACTGATCTACTTCACACTAACACACTGATCTACTTCACACTAACACACTGATCTACTTCACACTAACACACACTGATCTACTTCACACTAACACACTGATCTACTTCACACTAACACACTGATCTACTTCACACTAACACACTGATCTACTTCACACTAACACACACTGATCTACTTCACACTAACACACACTGATCTACTTCACACTAACACACTGATCTACTTCACACTAACACACTGATCTACTTCACACTAACACACTGATCTACTTCACACTAACACACACTGATCTACTTCACACTAACACACACTGATCTACTTCACACTAACCACACTGATCTACTTCACACTAACACACTGATCTACTTCACACTAACACACTGATCTACTTCACACTCACACACACTGATCTACTTCACACTAACACACTGATCTACTTCACACTAACACACACTGATCTACTTCACACTAACACACACTGATCTACTTCACACTAACACTCACTGATCTACTTCACACTAACACACTGATCTACTTCACACTAACACACTGATCTACTTCACACTAACACACTGATCTACTTCACACTAACACACTGATCTACTTCACACTAACACACACTGATCTACTTCACACTAACACACTGATCTACTTCACACTAACACACTGATCTACTTCACACTACACACACTGATCTACTTCACACTAACACACTGATCTACTTCACACTAACACACTGATCTACTTCACACTAACACACTGATCTACTTCACACTAACACACTGATCTACTTCACACTAACACACTGATCTACTTCACACTAACACACTGATCTACTTCACACTAACACACACTGATCTACTTCACACTAACACACACTGATCTACTTCACACTAACACACACTGATCTACTTCACACTAACACACTGATCTACTTCACACTAACACACTGATCTACTTCACACTAACACCACTGATCTACTTCACACTAACACACTGATCTACTTCACACTAACACACACTGATCTACTTCACACTAACACACTGATCTACTTCACACTAACACACTGATCTACTTCACACTAACACACTGATCTACTTCACACTAACACACTGATCTACTTCACACTAACACACTGATCTACTTCACACTAACACACTGATCTACTTCACACTAACACACACTGATCTACTTCACACTAACACACTGATCTACTTCACACTAACACACTGATCTACTTCACACTAACACACTGATCTACTTCACACTAACACACTGATCTACTGACTACACTAACACACACTGATCTACTTCACACTAACACTAAACACACTGATCTACTTCACACTAACACACTGATCTACTTCACACTAACACACACTGATCTACTTCACACACACACACTGATCTACTTCACACTAACACACTGATCTACTTCACACTAACACACACTGATCTACTTCACACTAACACACTGATCTACTTCACACTAACACACACTGATCTACTTCACACTAACACACACTGATCTACTTCACACTAACACACTGATCTACTTCACACTAACACACTGATCTACTTCACACTAACACACTGATCTACTTCACACTAACACACACTGATCTACTTCACACTAACACACTGATCTACTTCACACTAACACACTGATCTACTTCACACTAACACACTGATCTACTTCACACTAACACACTGATCTACTTCACACTAACACACTGATCTACTTCACACTAACACACCTGATCTACTTCACACTAACACACTGATCTACTTCACACTAACACACACTGATCTACTTCACACTAACACACACTGATCTACTTCACACTAACACACACTGATCTACTTCACACTAACACACTGATCTACTTCACACTAACACACTGATCTACTTCACACTAACACACTGATCTACTTCACACTAACACACTGATCTACTTCACACTAACACACTGATCTACTTCACACTAACACACTGATCTACTTCACACTAACACACTGATCTACTTCACACTAACACACTGATCTACTTCACACTAACACACTGATCTACTTCACACTAACACACACTGATCTACTTCACACTAACACACTGATCTACTTCACACTAACACACACTGATCTACTTCACACTAACACACTGATCTACTTCACACTAACACACTGATCTACTTCACACTAACACACTGATCTACTTCACACTAACACACACTGATCTACTTCACACTAACACACTGATCTACTTCACACTAACACACACTGATCTACTTCACACTAACACACTGATCTACTTCACACTAACACACTGATCTACTTCACACTAACACACTGATCTACTTCACACTAACACACTGATCTACTTCACACTAACACACACTGATCTACTTCACACTAACACACTGATCTACTTCACACTAACACACTGATCTACTTCACACTAACACACTGATCTACTTCACACTAACACACTGATCTACTTCACACTAACACACTGATCTACTTCACACTAACACACTGATCTACTTCACACTAACACACTGATCTACTTCACACTAACACACACTGATCTACTTCACACTAACACACTGATCTACTTCACACTAACACACACTGATCTACTTCACACTAACACACACTGATCTACTTCACACTAACACACACTGATCTACTTCACACTAACACACTGATCTACTTCACACTAACACACACTGATCTACTTCACACTAACACACTGATCTACTTCACACTAACACACTGATCTACTTCACCTAACACACACTGATCTACTTCACACTAACACACTGATCTACTTCACACTAACACACTGATCTACTTCACACTAACACACTGATCTACTTCACACTAACACACTGATCTACTTCACACTAACACACACTGATCTACTTCACACTAACACACTGATCTACTTCACACTAACACACACTGATCTACTTCACACTAACACACACTGATCTACTTCACACTAACACACTGATCTACTTCACACTAACACACTGATCTACTTCACACTAACACACACTGATCTACTTCACACTAACACACACTGATCTACTTCACACTAACACACTGATCTACTTCACACTAAACACACTGATCTACTTCACACTAACACACTGATCTACTTCACACTAACACACTGATCTACTTCACACTAACACACTGATCTACTTCACACTAACACACTGATCTACTTCACACTAACACACTGATCTACTTCACACTAACACACTGATCTACTTCACACTACACACACTGATCTACTTCACACTAACCACACTGATCTACTTCACACTAACACACTGATCTACTTCACACTAACACACACTGATCTACTTCACACTACACACACTGATCTACTTCACACTAACACACTGATCTACTTCACACTAACACACTGATCTACTTCACACTAACACACCTGATCTACTTCACACTAACACACTGATCTACTTCACACTAACACACTGATCTACTTCACACTAACACACTGATCTACTTCACACTAACACACTGATCTACTTCACACTACACACACTGATCTACTTCACACTAACACACTGATCTACTTCACACTAACACACTGATCTACTTCACACTAACACACTGATCTACTTCACACTAACACACTGATCTACTTCACACTAACACACCTGATCTACTTCACACTAACACACTGATCTACTTCACACTAACACACTGATCTACTTCACACTAACACACTGATCTACTTCACACTAACACACTGATCTACTTCACACTAACACACTGATCTACTTCACACTAACACACTGATCTACTTCACACTAACACACACTGATCTACTTCACACTAACACACACTGATCTACTTCACACTAACACACTGATCTACTTCACACTAACACACTGATCTACTTCACACTAACACACACTGATCTACTTCACACTAACACACTGATCTACTTCACACTACACACACTGATCTACTTCACACTAACACACACTGATCTACTTCACACTAACACACACTGATCTACTTCACACTAACACACTGATCTACTTCACACTAACACACTGATCTACTTCACACTAACACACTGATCTACTTCACACTAACACACACTGATCTACTTCACACTAACACACTGATCTACTTCACACTAACACACTGATCTACTTCACACTAACACACTGATCTACTTCACACTAACACACTGATCTACTTCACACTAACACACTGATCTACTTCACACTAACACACTGATCTACTTCACACTAACACACTGATCTACTTCACACTAACACACTGATCTACTTCACACTAACACACACTGATCTACTTCACACTAACACACTGATCTACTTCACACTAACACACTGATCTACTTCACACTAACACACTGATCTACTTCACACTAACACACACTGATCTACTTCACACTAACACACTGATCTACTTCACACTAACACACTGATCTACTTCACACTAACACACTGATCTACTTCACACTAACACACACTGATCTACTTCACACTAACACACACTGATCTACTTCACACTAACACACTGATCTACTTCACACTAACACACTGATCTACTTCACACTAACACACTGATCTACTTCACACTAACACACTGATCTACTTCACACTAACACACTGATCTACTTCACACTACACACTGATCTACTTCACACTAACACACACTGATCTACTTCACACTAACACACACTGATCTACTTCACACTAACACACTGATCTACTTCACACTAACACACTGATCTACTTCACACTAACACACTGATCTACTTCACACTAACACACACTGATCTACTTCACACTAACACACACTGATCTACTTCACACTAACACACTGATCTACTTCACACTAACACACTGATCTACTTCACACTAACACACTGATCTACTTCACACTAACCACACTGATCTACTTCACACTAACACACACTGATCTACTTCACACTAACACACTGATCTACTTCACACTAACACACTGATCTACTTCACACTAACACACTGATCTACTTCACACTAACACACACTGATCTACTTCACACTAACACACTGATCTACTTCACACTAACACACACTGATCTACTTCACACTAACACACACTGATCTACTTCACACTAACACACCTGATCTACTTCACACTAACACACTGATCTACTTCACACTAACACACACTGATCTACTTCACACTAACACACTGATCTACTTCACACTAACACACATGATCTACTTCACACTAACACACTGATCTACTTCACACTAACACACTGATCTACTTCACACTAACACACTGATCTACTTCACACTAACACACTGATCTACTTCACACTAACACACTGATCTACTTCACACTAACACACTGATCTACTTCACACTAACACACTGATCTACTTCACACTAACACACTGATCTACTTCACACTAACACACTGATCTACTTCACACTAACACACACTGATCTACTTCACACTAACACACACTGATCTACTTCACACTAACACACTGATCTACTTCACACTAACACACACTGATCTACTTCACACTAACACACTGATCTACTTCACACTAACACACACTGATCTACTTCACACTAACACACACTGATCTACTTCACACTAACACACTGATCTACTTCACACTAACACACTGATCTACTTCACACTAACACACTGATCTACTTCACACTAACACACACTGATCTACTTCACACTAACACACTGATCTACTTCACACTAACACACTGATCTACTTCCACTAACACACTGATCTACTTCACACTAACACACTGATCTACTTCACACTAACACACTGATCTACTTCACACTAACACACTGATCTACTTCACACTAACACACTGATCTACTTCACACTAACACACTGATCTACTTCACACTAACACACACTGATCTACTTCACACTAACACACTGATCTACTTCACACTAACACACTGATCTACTTCACACTAACACACTGATCTACTTCACACTAACACACTGATCTACTTCACACTAACACACTGATCTACTTCACACTAACACACTGATCTACTTCACACTAACACACTGATCTACTTCACACTAACACACTGATCTACTTCACACTAACACACACTGATCTACTTCACACTAAACACACTGATCTACTTCACACTAACACACTGATCTACTTCACACTACACACACTGATCTACTTCACACTAACACACCTGATCTACTTCACACTAACACACTGATCTACTTCACACTAACACACTGATCTACTTCACACTAACACACACTGATCTACTTCACACTAACACACTGATCTACTTCACACTAACACACTGATCTACTTCACACTAACACACACTGATCTACTTCACACTAACACACTGATCTACTTCACACTAACACACTGATCTACTTCACACTAACACACTGATCTACTTCACACTAACACACTGATCTACTTCACACTAACACACTGATCTACTTCACACTAACACACTGATCTACTTCACACTAACACACTGATCTACTTCACACTAACACACTGATCTACTTCACACTAACACACACTGATCTACTTCACACTAACACACTGATCTACTTCACACTAACACACTGATCTACTTCACACTAACACACTGATCTACTTCACACTAACACACTGATCTACTTCACACTAACACACACTGATCTACTTCACACTAACACACACTGATCTACTTCACACTAACACACTGATCTACTTCACACTAACACACTGATCTACTTCACACTAACACACACTGATCTACTTCACACTAACACACTGATCTACT
>NC_139828.1:123831-128831 GCF_963691815.1 Echiichthys vipera
GCAGGAGGCGGAGCCTGACGGGAGACAAGGCCGGTGTCATGCGACACAACCAATCAGCTCGCTCCGCCGCTGCCGCGTGTCCACGAGTCTGAGGATCATCATAAGGCATCAGTCCAACTTCCTGCTCAAGACTCTTCAAAATAAAAGCACTTGGAAGCAAAAAATCTACAGTTCAGAGTTTGTGCTTCAGTCCGTCACAGTCAGGTAACCACGACGACGCCTCTCACGGTCAAAGGCTCAGTCTGGTGATTTCCTGTTCCACTTCCTGTCTCAGCTGCAGCGTCCACAGACGCTACGTTTCACTGAGCTAACATTAGCAAGAAGCTAGCGTTAGCCCGCGTAAGTTTCACTGAGCTAACATTAGCAAGAAGCTAGCGTTAGCCCGCTTAAGTTTCACTGAGCTAACATTAGCAAGAAGCTAGCGTTAGCCCGCTTAAGTTTCACTGAGCTAACATTAGCAAGAAGCTAGCGTTAGCCCGCTTAAGTTTCACTGAGCTAACATTAGCAAGAAGCTAGCGTTAGCCCGCTTAAGTTTCACTGAGCTAACATTAGCAAGAAGCTAGCGTTAGCCAGCTTTAGTTTCACTGAGCTAACATTAGCAAGAAGCTAGCGTTAGCCCGCTTAAGTTTCACTGAGCTAACATTAGCAAGAAGCTAGCGTTAGCCCGCTTAAGTTTCACTGAGCTAACATTAGCAAGAAGCTAGCGTTAGCCAGCTTTAGTTTCACTGAGCTAACATTAGCAAGAAGCTAGCGTTAGCCCGCTTAAGTTTCACTGAGCTAACATTAGCAAGAAGCTAGCGTTAGCCCGCTTAAGTTTCACTGAGCTAACATTAGCAAGAAGCTAGCGTTAGCCAGCTTTAGTTTCACTGAGCTAACATTAGCAAGAAGCTAGCGTTGGCTAACTGTGGCCTGATTGGCGGCGTCGCTGACGGCGTCCGAACGGCGTTCTGAACAGGAAGAGAAAGCAGGAAATGACGGTCGTGGTTGAAACATCGTTTTATAGAAACTCGTGTTCGGTTCTTTAACTTGTGCAGAAACAAAGAAATAAGGTTTTATCTACAGCGGCGACACAAAGGAGACTAACAGGTGAAGTGTTCGAGTCCGGGACACGCTCTGACGTCCTGCGGCCGCCGTGGGCCCCGCGCCTCAGGTTGGGACACACTGAACCAATCAGCAGAGACTTGTTTAAAAGCTTCGGCCAATCGCTGCTCAGCCGGCGGACGGAGGGACTCCCCCTGGACTCAGGACGGGGTCTGCGCTCTGCAGTCTGTACCTGGACTCTGTGAGGGGGGGCAGTCTGTCTGAGGGGGGCTCACCGCCGAGGGCGCCGCCCCCTCCGCCGCCACGAGCGCTCTGATTGGAGGATCGTCTCCCTCTGCTCTGACTTTCATTTCAACTGAAACATTTGGATCTTCTTCACCTCCTGAGGCCCCGCCTCCTCCTGAGGCCCCTCCCCCTGTTAAGGCCCCGCCCCCTGCAGAGGCTCCTTCTCCTGCTGCTGAGGCCCCGCCCCCTGCTGCTGAGGCCCCTCCCCCTGCTGCTGAGGCTCCTCCTCCCCTTGTCGATGCCCCGCCCCCTGCCGCAGAGGCTCCTCCCATCCAGAACTCGGCGACCACGCTGACCTCGGCTGCTCCGGCTGACCCCTGACCTCCGGCCGCTCCTCCCCCGTCGACGGCGTCCGCAGAGGACAGAGCCTCAGTGATGATGGCGGCCGTCTGAGCGACCCAGTTCAGCTCCGCCCGCACCTCCCCTGCTCCGGCTGCAGGGGCCGAGGGGGGGGGGGAGCGGGTCGGCGTTGGCGGGTCCTGGTCCCGGCCCCCCTGCAGCAGCAGCACTGTGGTTGTTGTTGAGGTTGTCCTGCAGGGCCGTCTGCTGGTCCTGACCCGTCTGCTGGTTCTGACCCGTCTGCTGGTGCTGACCCGTCTGCTGGTCCTGACCCGTCTGCTGGTCCTGACCCGTCTGCTGGTTCTGACCCGTCTGCTGGTCCTGACCCGTCTGCTGGTTCTGACCCGTCTGCTGGTTCTGACCCGTCTGCTGGTCCTGACCAGTCTGCTGGTCCTGACCCGTCTGCTGGTTCTGACCCGTCTGCTGGTTCTGGAGCAGCATCTCCTGGATCCTGATCTGCTGCAGGATCGCAGGGAGCTCATAGTGATGGAAGAAGTAGATCATGGAGTGCTGCAGGAGGAGGGGGAGGAGGGGGAGGAGAGGAGGGGGGGGGGGGGGAGAGGAGAGGGGGGGGGGGGGGGGGGGAGAGGAGGAGAGGAGAAGAAGAGTTAGAAACAGGAAGTGACTCTGACCTGATGTCGTTGTTTTGCTCATATCGAGGAAACTTAAGTCATTTTTCAGTGACATCATCAGTGACATCATCAATGACCTGCAGGCAGCATCAGTGACATCATCAATGACATCACCTGCAGGCAGCATCAGCGGCATTAGCAGGAAGCTAACGTTAGCCAGCTAGCTGTAGCTTAGCTAGCTGCATGGATCTCGCGTCACTTCGTAACTTTAGCTGATGACGTCGTTTAGAAACGGCGAGTCAGCAGAAGAGTCTGCACCAATCAGCTGAGGTTACCCACTCAGACAGGGTGTTGCTACATCAGCTAACAGTAGCTAACATTAGCAGGGGGCTAACAGCAGCTAACATTAGCAGGGAGCTAACAATAGCTAACATTAGCAGGGAGCTAACAGTAGCTAAAATTAGCAGGGAGTTAACAGTAGCTAACATTAGCAGGGAGCTAACAGTAGCTTACATTGGTAGTGAGCTAACAGTAGCTAACATTAGCGGGAGCTAACAGTAGCTAAAATTAGCAGGGAGCTAACAGTAGCTTAGGTGGGGATGAGGGGGTTAGGGTGAGGGTTAGGGGGGTTGGGGTGAGGGTTAGGGGGGTAGGGGGGTAGGGTGAGGGGGTTAGGGGGGTAGGGGGGTAGGGTGAGGGGGTTAGGGGGGTAGGGGGTGGTGGTTCTGACCTGGATGAAGAGCCAGGAGGTGACCAGGGCCAGGGCCAGGGTTAGGGGGGTAGGGTTAGGGGGGTAGGGTTAGGGGGGTAGGGTTAGGGGGTTAGGGGGGTAGGAGGTGGTGGTTCTGACCTGGATGAAGAGCCAGGAGGTGACCAGGGCCAGGGCCAGGGCCAGGGCCAGGGCCAGGGCCAGGGTTAGGGGGGTAGGGTTAGGGGGGTAGGGTTAGGGGGGTAGGGTTAGGGGGTTAGGGGGGTAGGGGGGTAGGGGGCGGTGGTTCTGACCTGGATGAAGAGCCAGGAGGTGACCAGGGCCAGGCTGCTGTACTGCCCGTTGAAGCGGTAGTGATACGCGTAGAAGGCAAAGTGGTAAAGATAAAAGAACCTGAGGGACAGAGACACACACGCGTTAGTGTTCGCACGGATCAGGGTCAGAGGCAGGCTCAGACCGGTCCAGAGGCTCAGACCGGTCCAGAGGCTCAGACCGCTCCAGAGGCTCAGACCGGTGCAGAGGCTCAGACCGGTGCAGAGGCTCAGACCGGTCCAGAGGCTCAGACCGGTCCAGAGGCTCAGACCGGTCCAGAGGCTCAGACCGGTCCAGAGGCTCAGACCGGTCCAGAGGCTCAGACCGGTCCAGAGGCTCAGACCGGTGCAGAGGCTCAGACCGGTCCAGAGGCTCAGACCGGTGCAGAGGCTCAGACCGGTGCAGAGGCTCAGACCGGTCCAGAGGCTCAGACCGGTCCAGAGGCTCAGACCGGTCCAGAGGCTCAGAACGGTCCAGAGGCTCAGACCGGTCCAGAGGCTCAGACCGGTGCAGAGGCTCAGACCGGTCCAGACCCGTCTGGAAGGAGCCCACGGCGTGAGGCGGTCTGGGTCCAGGACTCGCCCACGGCGTGAGGCGGTCTGGGTCCAGGACTCGCCCACGGCGTGAGGCGGTCTGGGTCCAGGACTCGCCCACGGCGTGAGGCGGTCTGGGTGCAGGACTCACCTCAGCCAGTGGCGTTTGCTGGTGTTGGTGTGGCAGCAGATGGCGTCGTACTGGTCGGCCAACCACACGATCAGGATGATGTAGAACGCCGTGGTCGTGTCGTTGAAGAACTCCGACATGATGGCCTCCATGCCTGGGGACAGGAAGTGACATCAGCAGGTCAGGATGCATTCAGCAGCTGGATCTGATCTGGACCACCTGGACTGAACCACCTGGACTGAACCACCTGGACTGAACCACCTGATCTGAACCCCCTGGACTGAACCACCTGGACTGAACCCCCTGGACTGAACCACCTGGACTGAACCCCCTGGACTGAACCACCTGATCTGAACCACCTGGACTGAACCACCTGGACTGAACCCCCTGGACTGAACCACCTGATCTGAACCACCTGGACTGAACCCCCTGGACTGAACCACCTGGACTGAACCACCTGGACTGAACCACCTGGACTGAACCACCTGGACTGAACCCCCTGGACTGAACCACCTGATCTGAACCACCTGGACTGAACCACCTGGACTGAACCCCCTGGACTGAACCACCTGATCTGACCCCCCTGGACTGACCCACCTGGACTGAACCACCTGATCTGACCCCCCTGGACTGACCCCCCTGGACTGAACCCCCTGGACTGAACCCCCTGGACTGAACCCCCTGGACTGAACCACCTGGACTGAACCCCCTGGACTGAACCACCTGGACTCTCCAGGACGGGGACTCACCAACGAGGGCCAGGATGACGGTGAGCAGAGGGGCGGCTGGGAACGCGATGGTCATGTTCATCTCCAACATCTGAAGAAGGTCCACTGAGGAGACAAAGGGGGACGAGTCAACATGAGGACAGACGGGGACGAGTCAACATGAGGACAGACGGGGACAGACGGGGACGAGTCAACATGAGGACAGGTCAACATGAGGACAGGTCAACATGAGGACAGGTCTACATGAGGACAAGTCAACATGAGGACAAGTCAACATGAGGACAGGTCAACATGAGGACAGGTCAACATGAGGACAGGTCAACATGAGGACAGGTCAACATGAGGACAGGT
>NC_139828.1:133831-141331 GCF_963691815.1 Echiichthys vipera
GACAGGTGTTAGAGACACGAGACAGACAGACAGACAGGTGTTAGAGACACGAGACAGACAGACAGACAGGTGTTAGAGACATGAGACAGACAGACAGGTGTTAGAGACATGAGACAGACAGACAGGTGTTAGAGACATGAGACAGACAGACAGACAGGTGTTAGAGACACGAGACAGACAGACAGGTGTTAGAGACATGAGACAGACAGACAGACAGGTGTTAGAGACACGAGACAGACAGACAGACAGGTGTAAGAGACATGAGACAGACAGACAGACAGGTGTTAGAGACACGAGACAGACAGACAGGTGTTAGAGACATGAGACAGACAGACAGACAGGTGCAGGTGTGTCACAGACAGACAGACAGACAGACAGGTGTTAGAGACATGAGACAGACAGACAGACAGGTGTTAGAGACACGAGACAGACAGACAGACAGGTGTTAGAGACATGAGACAGACAGACAGAGAGGTGTTAGAGACACGAGACAGACAGACAGGTGTTAGAGACATGAGACAGACAGACAGACAGGTGCAGGTGTGTCACAGACAGACAGACAGACAGACAGGTGTGTCACAGACAGACAGACAGACAGACAGACAGGTGCAGGTGTGACACAGACAGACAGACAGGTGCAGGTGTCACAGACAGACAGACAGACAGACAGGTGCAGGTGTGTCACAGACAGACAGACAGACAGACAGGTGTGTCACAGACAGACAGACAGGTGCAGGTGTGTCACAGACAGACAGACAGACAGGTGCAGGTGTGTCACAGACAGACAGACAGACAGGTGCAGGTGTGTCACAGACAGACAGACAGACAGGTGCAGGTGTGTCACAGACAGACAGACAGACAGACAGGTGTGTCACAGACAGACAGACAGGTGCAGGTGTGTCACAGACAGACAGACAGACAGGTGTGTCACAGACAGACAGACAGGTGTGTCACAGACAGACAGACAGACAGGTGCAGGTGTGTCACAGACAGACAGACAGACAGGTGCAGGTGTGTCACAGACAGACAGACAGACAGGTGCAGGTGTGTCACAGACAGACAGACAGACAGGTGCAGGTGTGTCACAGACAGACAGACAGACAGGTGCAGGTGTGTCACAGACAGACAGACAGGTGTGTCACAGACAGACAGACAGGTGCAGGTGTCACAGACAGACAGACAGGTGTGTCACAGACAGACAGACAGGTGCAGGTGTCACAGACAGACAGACAGGTGCAGGTGTGTCACAGACAGACAGACAGACAGGTGCAGGTGTGTCACAGACAGACAGGTGCAGGTGTGTCACAGACAGACAGGTGCAGGTGTCACAGACAGACAGACAGGTGTGTCACAGACAGACAGACAGACAGGTGCAGGTGTGTCACAGACAGACAGACAGACAGACAGACAGACAGACAGGTGCAGGTGCAGGTGTCTCACCCAGCGTGACGACCATCACAGGGATGTTGAGTCTTTGTCTCGTGTTCTGGGACAAACGCAGGAAACCGTACTCCAGAGAATACTCCACGATGTACTCCTCCTGAGGCCACACTGAGACAACAACAACAACAACAACAACATCAGAACAACAACAACAACATCAGAGAATACTCCACGATGTACTCCTCCTGAGGCCACACTGAGACAACAACAACAACATCAGGACAACAACAACAACAACAACATCAGAGAATACTCCACGATGTACTCCTCCTGAGGCCACACTGAGACAACAACAACAACAACAACATCAGAGAATACTCCACGATGTACTCCTCCTGAGGCCACACTGAGACAACAACAACAACAACAACAACAACATCAGAGAATACTCCACGATGTACTCCTCCTGAGGCCACACTGAGACAACAACAACAACATCAGGACAACAACAACAACATCAGAGAATACTCCACGATGTACTCCTCCTGAGGCCACACTGAGACAACAACAACAACAACATCAGGACAACAACAACAACAACAACATCAGAGAATACTCCACGATGTACTCCTCCTGAGGCCACACTGAGACAACAACAACAACAACAACATCAGGACAACAACAACAACATCAGAGAATACTCCACGATGTACTCCTCCTGAGGCCACACTGAGACAACAACAACAACAACAACATCAGGACAACAACAACAACAACAACATCAGAGAATACTCCACGATGTACTCCTCCTGAGGCCACACTGAGACAACAACAACAACAACATCAGGACAACAACAACAACAACAACATCAGAGAATACTCCACGATGTACTCCTCCTGAGGCCACACTGAGACAACAACAACAACAACAACAACATCAGAGAATACTCCACGATGTACTCCTCCTGAGGCCACACTGAGACAACAACAACAACAACAACCACATCAGGACAACAACAACAACATCAGAGAATACTCCACGATGTACTCCTCCTGAGGCCACACTGAGACAACAACAACAACAACATCAGGACAACAACAACAACAACAACATCAGAGAATACTCCACGATGTACTCCTCCTGAGGCCACACTGAGACAACAACAACAACAACAACAACATCAGAGAATACTCCACGATGTACTCCTCCTGAGGCCACACTGAGACAACAACAACAACATCAGGACAACAACAACAACAACAACATCAGAGAATACTCCACGATGTACTCCTCCTGAGGCCACACTGAGACAACAACAACAACAACAACAACATCAGAACAACAACAACAACATCAGAGAATACTCCACGATGTACTCCTCCTGAGGCCACACTGAGACAACAACAACAACATCAGGACAACAACAACAACAACAACATCAGAGAATACTCCACGATGTACTCCTCCTGAGGCCACACTGAGACAACAACAACAACAACAACATCAGAGAATACTCCACGATGTACTCCTCCTGAGGCCACACTGAGACAACAACAACAACAACAACAACAACATCAGAGAATACTCCACGATGTACTCCTCCTGAGGCCACACTGAGACAACAACAACAACATCAGGACAACAACAACAACATCAGAGAATACTCCACGATGTACTCCTCCTGAGGCCACACTGAGACAACAACAACAACAACATCAGGACAACAACAACAACAACAACATCAGAGAATACTCCACGATGTACTCCTCCTGAGGCCACACTGAGACAACAACAACAACAACAACATCAGGACAACAACAACAACATCAGAGAATACTCCACGATGTACTCCTCCTGAGGCCACACTGAGACAACAACAACAACAACAACATCAGGACAACAACAACAACAACAACATCAGAGAATACTCCACGATGTACTCCTCCTGAGGCCACACTGAGACAACAACAACAACAACATCAGGACAACAACAACAACAACAACATCAGAGAATACTCCACGATGTACTCCTCCTGAGGCCACACTGAGACAACAACAACAACAACAACAACATCAGAGAATACTCCACGATGTACTCCTCCTGAGGCCACACTGAGACAACAACAACAACAACAACCACATCAGGACAACAACAACAACATCAGAGAATACTCCACGATGTACTCCTCCTGAGGCCACACTGAGACAACAACAACAACAACATCAGGACAACAACAACAACAACAACATCAGAGAATACTCCACGATGTACTCCTCCTGAGGCCACACTGAGACAACAACAACAACAACAACAACATCAGAGAATACTCCACGATGTACTCCTCCTGAGGCCACACTGAGACAACAACAACAACATCAGGACAACAACAACAACAACAACATCAGAGAATACTCCACGATGTACTCCTCCTGAGGCCACACTGAGACAACAACAACAACAACAACATCAGAGAATACTCCACGATGTACTCCTCCTGAGGCCACACTGAGACAACAACAACAACAACAACAACAACATCAGAGAATACTCCACGATGTACTCCTCCTGAGGCCACACTGAGACAACAACAACAACATCAGGACAACAACAACAACATCAGAGAATACTCCACGATGTACTCCTCCTGAGGCCACACTGAGACAACAACAACAACAACATCAGGACAACAACAACAACAACAACATCAGAGAATACTCCACGATGTACTCCTCCTGAGGCCACACTGAGACAACAACAACAACAACAACATCAGGACAACAACAACAACATCAGAGAATACTCCACGATGTACTCCTCCTGAGGCCACACTGAGACAACAACAACAACAACAACATCAGGACAACAACAACAACAACAACATCAGAGAATACTCCACGATGTACTCCTCCTGAGGCCACACTGAGACAACAACAACAACAACATCAGGACAACAACAACAACAACAACATCAGAGAATACTCCACGATGTACTCCTCCTGAGGCCACACTGAGACAACAACAACAACAACAACAACATCAGAGAATACTCCACGATGTACTCCTCCTGAGGCCACACTGAGACAACAACAACAACAACAACCACATCAGGACAACAACAACAACATCAGAGAATACTCCACGATGTACTCCTCCTGAGGCCACACTGAGACAACAACAACAACATCATCAGGACAACAACAACAACAACATCAGAGAATACTCCACGATGTACTCCTCCTGAGGCCACACTGAGACAACAACAACAACAACATCAGGACAACAACAACAACAACAACATCAGAGAATACTCCACGATGTACTCCTCCTGAGGCCACACTGAGACAACAACAACAACAACAACATCAGGACAACAACAACAACATCAGAGAATACTCCACGATGTACTCCTCCTGAGGCCACACTGAGACAACAACAACAACAACAACAACATCAGAGAATACTCCACGATGTACTCCTCCTGAGGCCACACTGAGACAACAACAACAACAACAACATCAGGACAACAACAACAACAACAACAACATCATCAGAGAATACTCCACGATGTACTCCTCCTGAGGCCACACTGAGACAACAACAACAACAACAACATCAGGACAACAACAACAACAACAACATCAGAGAATACTCCACGATGTACTCCTCCTGAGGCCACACTGAGACAACAACAACAACAACAACATCAGGACAACAACAACAACAACAACATCAGAGAATACTCCACGATGTACTCCTCCTGAGGCCACACTGAGACAACAACAACAACAACAACAACATCAGAACAACAACAACAACAAACATTAGAGGGGGCGGCTGCATCAGGAGGAGAAAGAGGAGGAAGAAGAAGTCCCTCTCCTGGACCCGTCCCCTCATGGTGGTTCAGGTCTGAGTCCCTGTGACCCTGAGGGCTGTGGTCTGGACCCGTCCCCTCATGGTGGTTCAGGTCTGAGTCCCTGTGACCCTGAGGGCTGTGGTCTGGACCCGTCCCCTCATGGTGGTTCAGGTCTGAGTCCCTGTGACCCTGAGGGCTGTGGTCTGGACCCGTCCCCTCATGGTGGTTCAGGTCTGAGTCCCTGTGACCCTGAGGGCTGTGGTCTGGACCCGTCCCCTCATGGTGGTTCAGGTCTGAGTCCCTGTGAACCTGAGGGCTGTGGTCTGGACCCGTCCCCTCATGGTGGTTCAGGTCTGAGTCCCTGTGACCCTGAGGGCTGTGGTCTGGACCCGTCCCCTCATGGTGGTTCAGGTCTGAGTCCCTGTGAACCTGAGGGCTGTGGTCTCAGGCGAGGGGCCGGACTAAGAACGCCTCACAAAGACTCTACGGACAAACCAGGAAGAGGAGGAGAGACCCTGCCCGGAGGAAGCCCGGGGCCCCCGTCTGGAGCCAGGCCCAGACCGAGGGCTCGCTCGCCCCCCCCCCCCCCCCATCCTGTGGGCCCTCCCCCATCTCCATCCTGTGGACCCACCCCTCACAGGAGGACCCTCTGGGGTCGGGGCGCTGCTGCACGGGGGGCAGTGAGGTGAGGGGCCTGGAGGGTCCAGACCCGGGCAGCAGAGGCTCTGGGGACGTGGAGCGTCTCCTCTCTGTGGGGGAAGGAGCCGGAGCTTGTGAGGGAGGTGGAGCTCCCAGTTAGATCTGGGGGGGCTCACCTCCACACACAGTCTGGATCTGGACCCGTGCTCCTGGATAGGGGTTGGACCCCGGGGGTCAGGGGTCCCCCTGAAGAAGGAGGCCTTCAGGATCTGGTCTCCCAGAAGACTCCGGAGGTGGTTCTGAGGTCCCCACAGGTCTGAAGGGCTGCAGCCTCTGCTGGGTCAGAGGCAAAGCAGCGGGTGTGGGAGGAGTTCACACAAGTCCTGGAGAAGGACTTTGGGGGGCACCGAGGTGCTTCTGGACCACCATTCAGCACCTCAGGAGGGGGACACGGGGAACCGTCCAAGCTGTTCACAGTAAGGACGGGACGCTGGTGCCCTCAGCTGATGAGGTCATGGGGCGGTGGAAGGACTCTGAGGAAGTCCTGAATGGGCCCAACACGCCCTCTTTTGTAGAGGCAGAGCTGGAGGCTGATGGGGATCATCGTCAACATCTCTGACAGAAGTCACTGAGGAAGGAAACAAGTCCACAGAGGCAAAGCCCCAGGATCCATGAGCTGCATCCACACATGCTGAAAGCTCTGGGTCTGGAGGGGCCGTCCTGGTCCTGGTCCTGGTCCTGGTCCTGGTCCACACGTCTCTGACACACTGGTGGAAGTCTGGGACAGAGCCGAGGGAGTGGCAGACCGGGGTGGTGGTTCCTGTTCAGAAAGGGGGACCAGAGGGTGTGAGCCAGTTCCAGGGCCCATCCGGTCTACATGTGCTTTGTGGATCTGGAGAAGGCCCATGACCGGGTCCCTGGAGATACTGTGGGAGGTGCTGGGGGAGTCTGGGGTGAGGGGGTCACTTCTGAGGGGGTCCAGTCTCTGTACCCCCAAAGAGAGAGCTGAGTCCGGATCCTGGGCAGTGAGTCGGAGTGGTTCCCGGTGGGGGTCGGCCTCCTCCAGGGGGGCACTCTGTCCCCAATCCTGTTTGTGGTTTTCATGGACAGGATATGGAGGCGTAGTGGTGGTGGGGAGGGGCTGCAGGTGGGTGGGCTGAGGATCTGGTCTCTGACGTGGTCCTGATGGCGTCGTGGGTCAGGGACCTTCAGCACTCACTGGATCGGTTCACAGCCGAGTGTGAAACGGCCGGGATGAGGATCAGCACCTCTGGATCTGAGGCCGTGGCTCTCAGCAGGAAACCGCTGGATTGTTCCTCCGGGTCTGGAACGAGTCCTGACCCCAAGTGAAGGACTTCAAGCACCTCGGGATCTGGTTGTTCTGTTTGCGTTGAAAGGAGCCAGTTGAGGTGGTTCAGGATCATCTGGTCTGGATGAACCCTGGGCGCCTCCCTAGGGAGGTGGTCCAGGCACGTCCAGCTGGGAGGAGGCCTCGGGGAAGACCCAGGACCAGGTGCAGAGATTAGATCTCCACACTGGCCTGGGAACGCCTCAGGATCCCCCAGTTAGAGCTGGTTAATGTGGCCCTGGAAAGGGAAGTTTGGGGCCCCTGCTGGAGCTGCT
>NC_139828.1:143831-161331 GCF_963691815.1 Echiichthys vipera
TCCTCCTCCTCCTCCTCCTCCTGCTCCTGCTCCTGCTCCTCTTCCTGCTCCTCCTCCTGCTCCTCCTCCTGCTCCTGCTCCTCTTCCTGCTCCTCCTCCTGCTCCTGCTCCTCTTCCTGCTCCTCCTCCTGCTCCTCCTCCTCCTGCTCCTCCTCCCTCCTCCTCGGCCTCCAGCTCCTCCTGGAGGCCCGTGGAGTCGTAGTACTGCAGGAAGACGGAGGCCCGGCTGGAGTTCCTCTGGATCTCCACGCGCAGGATGCCGTCACGCGGCCACCGCTCCCTCACCGCCTCCAGGCAGTTGATGGGCGAGCGAGAGAAGGCGATGTGGATGTAGGCGAGGATGAAGAGGACGAAGAGCGCCTGAGCGGGAGCAGAGGATACGGTCAGGGTCGTAAAGACCAGCGGGACGGAGCCCGTGACCATCGGTCTCAAACCCGCGGCCTTCAGACCCAAGGAGCAAACACAAGGTCAGTTCAGATCAGAGGCTTGTGAACGGACGCTCGTGATCGGACGCTCGTGATCGGACGCTCGTGATCGGACGCTCGTGAACGGACGCTCGTGAACAGACGCTCGTGATCGGACGCTCGTGATCGGACGCTCGTGATCGGACACTCGTGAACAGACGCTCGTGATCGGACGCTCGTGAACGGACGCTCGTGAACGGACGCTCGTGAACGGACGCTCGTGAACGGACGCTCGTGATCGGACGCTCGTGATCGGACGCTCGTGAACGGACGCTCGTGAACGGACGCTCGTGATCGGACGCTCGTGATCGGACGCTCGTGAACGGACGCTCGTGAACGGACGCTCGTGATCGGACGCTCGTGAACGGACGCTCGTGATCGGACGCTCGTGAACGGACGCTCGTGAACAGACGCTCGTGGACGGACGCTCGTGTGCGACTCTCGTGAACGGACGCTCGTGAACGGACGCTCGTGATCGGACGCTCGTGATCGGACGCTCGTGATCGGACGCTCGTGAACGGACGCTCGTGAACGGACGCTCGTGATCGGACGCTCGTGATCGGACGCTCGTGATCGGACGCTCGTGACCGGACGCTCGTGATCGGACGCTCGTGAACGGACGCTCGTGATCGGACGCTCGTGAACGGGCGCTCGTGAACGGAAGCTCGTGAACGGACGCTCGTGAACGGACGCTCGTGATCGGACGCTCGTGATCGGACGCTCGTGATCGGACGCTCGTGATCGGACGCTCGTGAACGGACGCTCGTGATCGGACGCTCGTGAACGGACGCTCGTGAACGGACGCTAGTGAACGGACGCTCGTGAACGGACGCTCGTGAACGGACGCTCGTGATCGGACGCTCGTGATCGGACGCTCGTGAACGGACGCTCGTGACCGGACGCTCGTGACCGGACGCTCGTGATCGGACGCTCGTGAACGGACGCTCGTGATCGGACGCTCGTGAACGGGCGCTCGTGAACGGAAGCTCGTGAACGGACGCTCGTGAACGGACGCTCGTGATCGGACGCTCGTGATCGGACGCTCGTGATCGGACGCTCGTGATCGGACGCTCGTGAACGGACGCTCGTGATCGGACGCTCGTGAACGGACGCTCGTGAACGGACGCTAGTGAACGGACGCTCGTGAACAGACACTCGTGAACAGACGCTCGTGAACAGACACTCGTGAAGGCGATGCACATCTGATCCAAGAGGCTTCATCAGTTCATGGACGCATCTGACCAGGGCCAGTCCCAGCCTGGCCCTGGTCCTGGTCAGATGCGTCCATGAACTGATGAAGCCTCTTGGATCAGAGGTGAAGTGCTTCCTGACACAGAACCAGGTCCAGTTGCTTTGGACTGAAGCTGAGGAAATTTCAGTGTTGGTCTGAATTCAGACTCTTTATGCATCGTCATCATGACACAGTTATTTCTGCTGAGTCGGACCCTCGGCGCTGGAACCGGATCCTGAAGAAGCTGGAGAATCTTATTAAAGAGTAACTCTGCAGTAAACCCTAGGTAACCATGGAAACAGTTTTTATTAAGGGAGAAATCAGGAGAGATGCTAACAGAACGTGGCTAACAGTGGTTAGCTCGGGGCAGCACGGTGAAGGCATTCAAAGGTCCTTTTTAACCACTAATGCTGTAGTTCAATCCATTCAGACTTTATTTAAACGTTCTGCAGAAAACACAAGTAGAATCAAACTAACGTGACCACAGTGGACGGGTGCCGGGCCTGAGTGAGCGCCACGGGGACCAGGTCTGAGTCAGGACTCAACCCTGCGTGAGTGAAGCGTTCACGTGGTTCAGCCTCACACCTGTGCCCTGTGTTCAGCTCTTTACCTTGAGCAGGACGAAGAACTCGAAGACTCTCCTGAAGGACGGGGGGAACAGCCGGGCGTACGTGACGGCCATCTTGAAGAAGAGGGCGTGGAAGAGGCGGTCCCGGACGTTGATGAGGGGGTTCTGGTTGATGTTGGGGTTCCGGATCCTGTTGGGCCCCATGTTGTTGTTGTTGTTGTTGTTCAGGGGGACGTTGTTGTGGTTGTTGGCCTGGTTCTCCGACATGATCTCTGCTTTGTTCTGCTCACACCGCAAAGACTGACCACTGACTCTAGGTCAGCATGGCCTCAGAGCCACGGTCGTCCTCTGACCTCTGACCTCAGAGCCAAGGTCGTCCTCTGACCTCTGACCTCAGGTCCACCTCTGACCTCAGGTCCACCTCTGACCTCTGACCTCAGAGTGAAGGTCACCCTAGGGAAACACAGCAGAGTTCAGCACAGACACATATTAAACAGTAAATATATATTTATATATTTATAAAAGAGGACGGGAACACAGGTCAATAATGAATCTACTCTGATTTAAGTGTTTGAATATTCACTCAGGCAGCTGTTGTTGGGTCAGGCTGTATCTGGGACAGCTGTTGTTGGGTCAGGCTGTATCTGGGACAGCTGTTGTTGGGTCAGGCTGTATCTGGGACAGCTGTTGTTGGGTCAGGCTGTATCTGGGACAGCTGTTGTTGGGTCAGGCTGTATCTGGGACAGCTGTTGTTGGGTCAGGCTGTATCTGGGACAGCTGTTGTTGGGTCAGGCTGTATCTGGGACAGCTGTTGTTGGGTCAGGCTGTATCTGGGACAGCTGTTGTTGGGTCAGGCTGTATCTGGGACAGCTGTTGTTGTTGTTGGGTCAGGCTGTATCTGGGACAGCTGTTGTTGGGTCAGGCTGTATCAGGGACAGCTGTTGTTGGGTCAGGCTGTATCTGGGACAGCTGTTGTTGGGTCAGGCTGTATCAGGGACAGCTGTTGTTGTTGGGTCAGGCTGTATCTGGGACAGCTGTTGTTGGGTCAGGCTGTATCTGGGACAGCTGTTGTTGGGTCAGGCTGTATCTGGGACAGCTGTTGTTGGGTCAGACTGTATCTGGGACAGCCGTTGTTGGGTCAGGCTGTATCTGGGACAGCTGTTGTTGGGTCAGGCTGTATCTGGGACAGCTGTTGTTGGGTCAGGCTGTATCTGGGACAGTTGTTGTTGGGTCAGGCTGTATCTGGGACAGCTGTTGTTGGGTCAGGCTGTATCTGGGACAGCTGTTGTTGGGTCAGGCTGTATCTGGGACAGCTGTTGTTGGGTCAGGCTGTATCTGGGACAGCTGTTGTTGGGTCAGGCTGTATCTGGGACAGTTGTTGTTGGGTCAGGCTGTATCTGGGACAGCTGTTGTTGGGTCAGGCTGTATCTGGGACAGCTGTTGTTGGGTCAGACTGTATCTGGGACAGCTGTTGTTGTTGGGTCAGGCTGTATCTGGGACAGCTGTTGTTGGGTCAGGCTGTATCTGGGACAGCTGTTGTTGGGTCAGGCTGTATCTGGGACAGCTGTTGTTGTTGGGTCAGGCTGTATCTGGGACAGCTGTTGTTGGGTCAGGCTGTATCTGGGACAGTTGTTGTTGGGTCAGGCTGTATCTGGGACAGCTGTTGTTGGGTCAGGCTGTATCTGGGACAGCTGTTGTTGGGTCAGGCTGTATCAGGGACAGCTATTGTTGGGTCAGGCTGTATCTGGGACAGCTGTTGTTGGGTCAGGCTGTATCAGGGACAGCTGTTGTTGTTGGGTCAGGCTGTATCTGGGACAGCTGTTGTTGGGTCAGGCTGTATCTGGGACAGCTGTTGTTGGGTCAGGCTGTATCTGGGACAGCTGTTGTTGGGTCAGGCTGTATCTGGGACAGCTGTTGTTGGGTCAGACTGTATCTGGGACAGCTGTTGTTGTTGGGTCAGGCTGTATCTGGGACAGCTGTTGTTGGGTCAGGCTGTATCTGGGACAGCTGTTGTTGTTGGGTCAGACTGTATCTGGGACAGCTGTTGTTGGGTCAGGCTGTATCTGGGACAGCTGTTGTTGGGTCAGGCTGTATCTGGGACAGCTGTTGTTGGGTCAGGCTGTATCTGGGACAGCTGTTGTTGTTGGGTCAGGCTGTATCTGGGACAGCTGTTGTTGGGTCAGGCTGTATCTGGGACAGTTGTTGTTGGGTCAGGCTATAACTGGGACAGCTGTTGTTGGGTCAGGCTGTATCTGGGACAGCTGTTGTTGGGTCAGGCTGTATCTGGGACAGCTGTTGTTGGGTCAGGCTGTATCTGGGACAGCTGTTGTTGGGTCAGGCTATAACTGGGACAGCTGTTGTTGGGTCAGGCTGTATCTGGGACAGCTGTTGTTGGGTCAGGCTGTATCTGGGACAGCTGTTGTTGTTGGGTCAGGCTGTATCTGGGACAGCTGTTGTTGGGTCAGGCTGTATCTGGGACAGCTGTTGTTGGGTCAGGCTGTATCTGGGACAGCTGTTGTTGTTGGGTCAGGCTGTATCTGGGACAGCTGTTGTTGTTGGGTCAGGCTGTATCTGGGACAGCTGTTGTTGGGTCAGGCTGTATCTGGGACAGCTGTTGTTGGGTCAGACTGTATCTGGGACAGCTGTTGTTGTTGTTGTTGGGTCAGGCTGTATCTGGGACAGCTTTTGTTAGGTCAGGCTGTATCTGGGACAGCTGTTGTTGTTGTTGTTGGGTCAGACTGTATCTGGGACAGCTGTTGTTGGGTCAGGCTGTATCTGGGACAGCTGTTGTTGGGTCAGGCTGTATCTGGGACAGCTGTTGTTGGGTCAGGCTGTATCTGGGACAGCTGTTGTTGAGTCAGGCTGTATCTGGGACAGCTGTTGTTGGGTCAGGCTGTATCTGGGACAGCTGTTGTTGTTGTTGTTGGGTCAGGCTGTATCTGGGACAGATACCTGTAGTTTGTTGTGTGATTACCTGTAGTTTGTTGTGTGTTTACCTGTAGTTTGTTGTGTGTTTACCTGTAGTTTGTTGTGTGTTTACCTGTAGTTTGTGTGTTTACCTGTAGTTTGTTGTGTATTTACCTGTAGTTTGTTGTGTGTTTACCTGTAGTTTGTTGTGTATTTACCTGTAGTTTGTTGTGTATTTACCTGTAGTTTGTTGTGTATTTACCTGTAGTTTGTTGTGTGTTTACCTGTAGTTTGTTGTGTATTTACCTGTAGTTTGTTGTGTATTTACCTGTAGTTTGTTGTGTATTTACCTGTAGTTTGTGTATTTACCTGTAGTTTGTGTGTTTACCTGTAGTTTGTAGTTCTAAGTGTTTATATCTCAGTGCTAACGTTAGCTCTTGTTAGCATGTAGCTGGATTACCTGTTATGTGCTCCGCAGCTGTGTGTCCATGCTAACGGCTCCTCTTCGCTGTTTTCATCAGAACAAACAAACAAACAAACAAACAAACAAACAGACTCCGAGACGCAGCAGCTAGCTGGTTAGCAGAGATAGCAGGCTCCGTTAGCGCTAAAGGAGCTAAAGGAGCTAACTGCAGTCAAACTATAGAGGAGGCAGTGTTAGCCGGCAGCTAACGTTAGCATCTGGACTCATCAGTGTGGCGTCACTTCCCCGAACTCCCGAGCCTTCAGACGGCTAAACTCAGAGCTAATGCAGCTAACGGGGCTAACGGAGCTAACACAGCTAACGCAGCTAACACAGCTAACAGGGCTAACAGGGCTATCGCTGCTAACCGGGCTAACACAGCTAACGCAGCTAACGCAGCTAGCACAGCTAACAGGGCTAACAGGGCTAACAGAGTCCAAACTGCTGCTGCTGTTTATGAAAGTGAACTACAACCAGAGCGGAAATACGGGTCCTCACCCTCAGAGCTGCCGGGCGCATCCGCGTGACGTCACAGGAGTGCGTCAGCGCCGAGAACACGAAAATAAATTAAAATAAAAAACAATAAATTTAAAAAATAACTTAATATAAAACAAGATAATAAATTAAAATTATAAATTTAAAATAGAAAACAAAACAAGTTAATAAATAGAAAACAAGAAAAATAAAGTCAAAAAATAAATGAAGAAGATTCAAATATAAAGATTTTAACAAGAAAAATGATTTAAAAAAAATAAAAAATAAAAGATATTGCTTAAATATCTGATTTTGTCGACGAACAGAGACAGACAAGCATTCACACCTACGGGTGATTTAGAGTCAAAGACAAATGACAAAGTTTGAATTAATTTCTGTAAAAATTAATTCAAATATTTTCAGAGACAAATTTATTTACAGTGAATTTGACTTTAAAACATCAACGAGTTTATCTGAAAACAAAGAAATAAAATATGAATAAAACAAAGAAATAAAATATTAATAAAATAAAGAAATAAAATATAATAAAATAAAGAACTAAAATATAATAAAATAAAGAAATAAAATATGATAAAATAAAGAAATAAAATATTAATAAAATTAAGAAAAAAAGAGTAAAAACACAAAAACAAAAGAATGTGAAAATAATGGAAATTATTTCTGTTTGAAGTCGTTTGTCTTTATGTTTATAAATAAACAATATTAAATAAAACAAAGACCAACGTTAAACCTTTAAATTAATAATATCATAATATTTAAATCAGGGTCCTGCTCCGCGGGGGCGGGGCTGCCCGCCGGCGCCAGCTCCACGAGAGACAAACACTGTGCAGGTTATTAATGTTATTGTTATTATTGTTGTTATTATTGTTATTAGAATACATTAAGCAACAGCTGAACACGTGGTGACAGTTTGAATTAATTAATTTGGTTCATTATAACGTTATAATCGTGTTTTACGGACAGGCGCGGGCGGAGACAGCCGCGGGGTCCTCACCGTCAGAGCCGACGGCGGAAGGTTTTGTCTGTGACACCGGCGCTAACGTCACAGTTAATACGGTTCTTATTACGGTGCTTATTTCCGTTATTACACCTTTAACCCGCGCTCAGCTGCGCAGACTTTGTTATTAACATTTATACTTTATTTATTTTTACTGCGTTTGAACAAAAGTTTGATTATTAACGTTTTATCTGCGTCACAGCCTCAGGAGGTAAGCTAGCGTTAGCACCGAGCTAGCATGCGCCGGCTAACTCTTTAGTGTTTAAAGACGTTTAAACTCTTTAGTTTAGTGTTTAAAGACGTTTAAACTCTTTAGTTTAGTGTTTAAAGACGTTTAAACTCTTTAGTTTAGTGTTTAAAGACGTTTAAACTCTTTAGATTAGTGTGTGTGTGTGTTTGTGTTCAGGTTCTTCTTCTGTGGTGGTCATGGAGCTGTGTGTGTGTGTGTGTGTGTGTGTTCAGGTTCTTCTTCTGTGGTGGTCATGGAGCTGTGTGTGTGTGTTCAGGTTCTTCTTCTGTGGTGGTCATGGAGCTGTGTGTGTGTTCAGGTTCTTCTTCTGTGGTGGTCATTGAGCTGTGTGTGTGTGTGTGTGTTCAGGTTCTTCTTCTGTGGTGGTCATGGAGCTGTGTGTGTGTGTGTGTGTGTGTGTGTTCATCAGGTTCTTCTTCTGTGGTGGTCATGGAGCTGTGTGTGTGTGTTCAGGTTCTTCTTCTGTGGTGGTCATGGAGCTGTGTGTGTGTGTGTGTTCAGGTTCTTCTTCTGTGGTGGTCATGGAGCTGTGTGTGTGTGTGTGTTCAGGTTCTTCTTCTGTGGTGGTCATGGAGCTGTGTGTGTGTGTGTGTGTGTGTGTGTTCAGGTTCTTCTTCTGTGGTGGTCATGGAGCTGTGTGTGTGTGTGTGTTCAGGTTCTTCTTCTGTGGTGGTCATTGAGCTGTGTGTGTGTGTGTGTTTGTGTTCAGGTTCTTCTTCTGTGGTGGTCATGGAGCTGTGTGTGTGTGTGTGTGTGTGTGTGTGTGTGTGTTCATCAGGTTCTTCTTCTGTGGTGGTCATGGAGCTGTGTGTGTGTGTTCAGGTTCTTCTTCTGTGGTGGTCATGGAGCTGTGTGTGTGTGTGTGTGTTCAGGTTCTTCTTCTGTGGTGGTCATGGAGCTGTGTGTGTGTGTTCAGGTTCTTCTTCTGTGGTGGTCATGGAGCTGGCGTATGTGTGTTTGTTCAGGTTCTTCTTCTGTGGTGGTCATGGAGCTGTGTGTGTGTGTGTGTTCAGGTTCTTCTTCTGTGGTGGTCATGGAGCTGTGTGTGTGTGTGTGTGTTCAGGTTCTTCTTCTGTGGTGGTCATGGAGCTGTGTGTGTTCAGGTTCTTCTTCTGTGGTGGTCATGGAGCCGTGTGTGTGTGAGTTCAGGTTCTTCTTCTGTGGTGGTCATGGAGCTGGCGTATGTGTGTGTGTTCAGGTTCTTCTTCTGTGGTGGTCATGGAGCTGTGTGTGTGTGTGTGTGTGTGTGTGTTCAGGTTCTTCTTCTGTGGTGGTCATGGAGCTGTGTGTGTGTGTGTGTTCAGGTTCTTCTTCTGTGGTGGTCATGGAGCTGTGTGTGTGTTCAGGTTCTTCTTCTGTGGTGGTCATGGAGCTGGCGTATGTGTGTGAGTGGGAGAAGCGGCCGAAGGGAACTCACACTCCCAGCATCCCTCTGGTCTGTTCCTGGTCCTGCAGGAACCTGATGGCCTTCACCACGGACCTGAAGGGAGAGGACGACGACAAGGGTACACACACACACACACACACACACACACCTGCAGACACACACACACACACACACACCTGCAGACACACACACACACACACACACACACACACACCTGCAGACACACACACACACACACACACCTGCAGACACACACACACACACACACACACACACACACACCTGCAGACACACACACACACACACACACACACACACACACACACACACCTGCAGACACACACACACACACACACACACACACACCTGCAGACACACACACACACACACACACACACACACACCTGCAGACGCACGCACGCACACACACACACACACACACACACACACACACACACACACACACACACACACACACACACACCTGCAGACACACGCACAGAAATACACCAACAACGATGAAGAAGAGACGTGTTGGATGGATGACTAAACCTGTGTGTGTGTGTGTGTGTGTGTGTGTGTGTGTGTGTGTGTGTGTGTGTGTGTGTGTGTGTGTGCGTGCGTGTGTGCGTGTGTGTGTGTGTTTCAGATGTCAGTCACATGATCCACATCATTGACACTGAGCACCCCTGGGACGTTTACTCCATCAACTCTGGACACACCGAGGTCATTTCCTGTCTGGAGTGGGACCAATCAGGTGACGCGTTGTTGTTGTTGTTGTTGTTGTTGTTGACAGGCTCCAGGCTGCTGTCTGCAGACGGGGACGGGCAGATTAAGTGACCTTGTTGTTGTTGTTGTTGTTGTTGTTGTTGTTGTTGTTGTTGACGACGACAGGCTCCAGGCTGCTGTCTGCAGACGGGGACGGGCAGATTAAGTGACCTTGTTGTTGTTGTTGTTGTTGTTGTTGTTGTTGTTGTTGACGACAGGCTCCAGGCTGCTGTCTGCAGACGGGGACGGGCAGATCCGGTGCTGGTCGATGTCGGAGCACCTGGTGAACAGCTGGGAGAGCGTCCTGTCCAGCGCTCTGGACGGAGACCCGATCGTGGCTCTGAGCTGGCTGCACAACGGCGTGAAGCTGGCGCTGCACGTGGAGATGGTACGGCGCCGGCGCTCACACGGGAACGCTCTGGTGATTATGGCGTGAACGGGAACTAACTCGCCGCTCTGTTTCCTGTCGGTTCAGTCGGGTTCCACCAACTTCGGGGAGAAGTTCTCGCGGGTGAAGTTCTCCCCGTCGCTGACGCTGTTCGGGGGGAAGCCGATGGAGGGCTGGTTGGCGGTGACGGTGAGCGGCCTGGTCACCGTGTCGCTGCTGAAGCCGGGCGGCGCCCTGCTGACGGCCAGCGAGAGTCTGTGCCGGCTCAGAGGGCGGGTGGCGTTGGCCGACATCGCCTTCACCGGGGGAGGGAACATCGTGGTGGCGGCGACCGACGGCAGCAGCTCGTCCCCCGTCCAGTTCTACAAGGTCAGAACCAGAACCCGACGGTGACCTCTGACCTTTACCGATGACCACTAACGTGTTCCAGAACCCGACGGTGACCTCTGACCTTTACCGATGACCACTAACGTGTTCCAGAACCCGACGGTGACCTCTGACCTTTGCCGATGACCACTAACGTGCTCGTGTGTGCAGGTGGTCGTGAGCGTGGTCAGCGAGAAGTGCCGCATCGACACCGAGCTGCTCCCGTCGCTCTTCCTGCGCTGCACCACCGACCCGCTGAGGAGGGAGAAGTACCCGGCCGTCACACACCTCAAGTTCCTCACCAGGGAGAACTCCGAACAGGTACCCGCAGAACCAGAACCAGGGAGAACCTTCAGAACCAGAACCAGGGAGAACCTTTAGAACCAGAACCAGGGAGAACCTTTAGAACCAGAACCAGAGAGAACCTGTAGAACCAGAACCAGGGAGAACCTGTAGAACCAGAACCAGAGAGAACCTTTAGAACCAGAACCAGGGAGAACCTTTAGAACCAGAACCAGGGAGAACCTTTAGAACCAGAACCAGGGAGAACCTTTAGAACCAGAACCAGGGAGAACGTTTAGAACCAGGGAGAACCTTTAGAACCAGAACCAGAGAGAACCTTTAGAACCAGAACCAGGGAGAACCTTCAGAACCAGGGAGAACCTTTAGAACCAGAACCAGGGAGAACCTTCAGAACCAGAACCAGGGAGAAACTTTAGATCCAGAACCAGGGAGAACCTTCAGAACCAGGGAGAACCTTTAGAACCAGAACCAGAGAGAACCTTTAGAACCAGAGAGAACCTTTAGAACCGGGGAGAACCTTTAGAACCAGAACCAGAGAGAACCTTTAGAACCAGAGAGAACCTTTAGAACCAGAGAGAACCTTTAGAACCAGAGAACTCTGAACAGTAGAACTCAACAGAACCCTTGTTGCAGGTTCTGCTGTGTGCGTCCAATCAGAGCGGCAGCATCGTGGAGTGCTGGTCTCTGAGGAAGGAGGGACTTCCTGTCAACAACATCTTCCAGCACCGATCGCCAGTCGGTAAGAAACCTCACGGGTTCTGACGTGTTCTGACGGGTTCTGACCGGTCCTGACCGGTCCTGACGTGTTCTGACGGGTTCTGACCTGTTCAGACGGGTTCTGACCGGTTCTGACGGGTCCTGACGTGTTCTGACGGGTCCTGACTTGTTCTGACCTGTTCTGACGGGTCCTGACGTGTTCTGACGGGTCCTGACTTGTTCTGACCTGTTCTGACGGGTCCTGACGTGTTCTGACGGGTCCTGACTTGTTCTGACCTGTTCTGACGGGTTCTGACCTGTTCTGACCTTTTCTGACGTGTTCTGACGTGTCCTGACGGGTTCTGACCTGTTCTGACGGGTCCTGACGGGTTCTGACCTGTTCTGACGGGTTCTGACGGGTCCTGACGTGTCCTGACCTGTTCTGACCTGTTCTGTCTTGTTCTGACGGGTCCTGACGTGTCCTGACGTGTTCTAACCGGTCCTGACGGGTTCTGACGGGTCCTGACGTGTCCTGACCTGTTCTGACTTGTCCTGACCTGTTCTGACCGGTGCTGACGTGTTCTGACGTGTCCTGACGTGTTCTGACCGGTTCTGACGTGTCCCCTCTCTCCGGGTCCAGTCGGGGAGAAGCAGCCGACCATCCTGAAGTGGCGGATCCTGACGACCACCAACGACCTGGAGCGGGTGTCGGCCGTCGCTCTGCCCAAACTGCCCATCTCCATCTCCAACACCGACCTGAAGGTGGCGTCCGACACCAAGTTCTGCCCCGGCCTCGGTGAGAACTCTGCCGGCGTGTGTGGTACCTGGACCCGTCTCACCTGCAGGCGGTTCTGAGGACCGGGTCTTCTCTGTTTGCAGGTCTGGCTCTGGCCTTCCACGACGGCAGCATCCAGATCCTGCACCGGCTGTCCCTCCACACCATGGGGGTGTTCTACGGCGGCTCGTCCTCCGCTCAGAGACCCGGAGACGAGTCCGCCATCAAACGCCAGAGAACCGGAGGCCCCGCCCTCCACTTCAAGGCCCTGCAGTTCTCCTGGACCTCGCTGGCGCTGGCCGGAGTGGACAACCACGGCAAGGTGAGGACAACCGAGGCCAGGTGAGGCCGCGCCCCTGAGCGCCGGGGTCGGACCCTGAGCGGTGATGTGACCTGCGCTCTGCTCCTCAGCTCCACATGCTGCGGGTGTCGCCCTCCATGGGCCAGGTGCTGGAGATGAACACCACGCTGCGCCACCTGCTGTTCCTGCTGGAGTACTGCATGGTGACGGGCTACGACTGGTGGGACGTCCTGCTGCACGTGCAGCCCACCATGGTCCACAACCTGGTGGAGAAGCTGCACGAGGAGTACATGAGGCAGAACCAGGCGCTGCAGCAGGTCAGTGCGGCGCCGCCAGAACCTCAGGTACTGACCCGGGTTTGGGACCCGAGAACCAATCACTTGGTTTCTGTCTCCAGGTCCTGGCCACGCGGATCGTGGCGGTGAAGGCGTCTCTCTGTAAACTGTCCACAGCGACGGCGGCTCGAGCCTGCGACTTCCACGCCAAACTGCTGCTGATCGCCATCAGCTCCACCTTAAAGTCTCTGCTGAGGCCGCACGTCCTCAACACGCCGGACAAGAGTCCAGGGGACAGACTGACCGAGATCTGTGCCAAGAACATCGACACAGGTGAGACACCTGGGGGACAGGTGAGACACCTGAGGGACAGGTGAGACACCTGGGGGACAGGTGCGAGACCAGGGGGACAGGTGAGACACCCGGGGGACAGGTGAGACACCTGGGGGACAGGTGAGACACCCGGGGGACAGGTGAGATACCTGAGGGACAGGTGAGACACCCGAGGGACAGGTGAGACACCCGGGGGACAGGTGAGATACCTGAGGGACAGGTGAGACGACCGAGGCACAGGTGAGACATCTGAGGGACAGGTGAGACATCTGAGGGACAGGTGAGATACCTGAGGGACAGGTGAGACACCCGAGGGACAGGTGAGACACCTGAGGGACAGGTGAGACGACCGAGGCACAGGTGAGACATCTGAGGGACAGGTGAGACATCTGAGGGACAGGTGAGACACCCGAGGGACAGGTGAGACACCCGGGGGACAGGTGAGATACCCGAGGGACAGGTGAGACGACCGAGGGACAGGTGAGACATCTGAGGGACAGGTGAGACACCCGAGGGACAGGTGAGACACCCGAGGGACAGGTGAGACGACCGAGGGACAGGTGAGACGACCGAGGCACAGGTGAGACACCCGAGGGACAGGTGAGACGACCGAGGGACAGGTGAGACACCCGGGGGACAGGTGAGACACCCGGGGGACAGGTGAGACACCCGAGGGACAGGTGAGACACCCGGGGGACAGGTGAGAGACCTGGGGGACAGGTGAGACACCCGGGGGACAGGTGAGAGACCTGGGGGACAGGTGAGACACCCGAGGGACAGGTGAGACACCTGGGGGACAGGTGAGACACCTGGGGGACAGGACCAGGGGGCGGTGCTGACCTCTGTGTGTCCTCAGATATCGATAAGGTGATGATTAATCTGAAGACGGAGGAGTTCGTGTTGGACGGGCCCCCCCTGCAGTCCCTGCAGCAGCTGATCCAGTGGGTGGGGGACTTTGTCCTCTACCTGCTGGCCAACCTGCCCAACCAGGTGAGCCCACCACACCCAGACTGTCCTCGTGAGACAGGACACACTTAAACCGCCACACCCAGACTGTCCTCGTGAGACAGGAGACACTTAAACCGCCACACCCAGACTGTCCTCGTGAGACAGGAGACACTTAAACCACCACACCCAGACTGTCCTCGTGAGACAGGAGACACTTAAACCACCACACCCAGACTGTCCTCGTGAGACAGGAGACCCTTAAACCACCACACCCAGACTGTCCTCATGAGACAGGAGACACTTAAACCACCACACCCAGACTGTCCTCGTGAGACAGGAGACACTTAAACCACCACACCCAGACTGTCCTCGTGAGACTGGAGACACTTAAACCACCACACCCAGACTGTCCTCGTGAGACTGGAGACACTTAAACCACCACACCCAGACTGTCCTCGTGAGACAGGAGACACTTAAACCACCACACCCAGACTGTCCTCGTGAGACAGGAGACACTTAAACCACCACACCCAGACTGTCCTCGTGAGACAGGAGACACTTAAACCACCACACCCAGACTGTCCTCGTGAGACAGGAGACCCTTAAACCACCACACCCAGACTGTCCTCGTGAGACAGGAGACCCTTAAACCACCACACCAAACCACACTGACCGGCGGTTGTCCGGCTCCACAGGGCTCCATGGTGCGGCCGGGGTTCGGCTTCATGAGGGACGGGGCGTCTCTGGGGATGCTGAGGGAGATGCTGGTGATGATCCGGATCTGGGGTCTGCTGAAGCCCGGCTGCCTGCCCACCTTCACCGCCACGTCGGACAACCAGGACAGCATGCAGCTGCTCTTCAGGCTGCTCACCAAGCTGTGGCTCTGCTGTAAGACCCCGACCCCTCTGACTCCCCTGACCCCGTCCTCAGTCCCCTCACTAACCGACTCTGTTCCTCAGCCCGGGACGACGGACCCCCCCAGGACCCCGATGAGACCCTGATAGACGAGTGCTGCCTGCTGCCCAGCCAGCTGCTGGTCCCCAGCATGGACTGGCTCCCAGTGAACGACGGCGTCATCGTCAAGCTGCAGGGGAAACACCCGCTCAGGCTGCAGTTTGGGAAGGCGTCGTCTCTGCCCGGACCGGGCTCCACCGCCCCGCTGGAGGTCTTCACCAGGTAACCTGACCCCGCACCTGACCCTGACCCCGCACCTGAAACAACCCGCACCTGACCCTGACCCCGCACCTGACCCTGACCCCGCACCTGAAACTGACCCCGCACCTGACCCTGACCCCGCACCTGAAACTGACCCCGCACCTGACCCTGACCCTGCACCTGACCCTGACCCTGCACCTGACCCTGACCCTGCACCTGACCCTGACCCTGCACCTGAAACTGAACCCGCACCTGACCCTGACCCCGCACCTGAAACTGACCCTGACCCTGACCCTGACCCTGCACCTGAAACTGACCCCGCACCTGACACTGACCCTGCACCTGACACTGACCCTGCACCTGACCCTGCACCTGACACTGACTGTGTGTGTGTGTGTGCGTGCGTGTGTGCGTGTGTCTGTGTGTGCGTGTGCGTGTGCGTGTGTGTGTCTGTGTCTGTGCGTGTGTCTGTGTGTGTGTGTGTGTGTGTGTGTGTGTGTGTGTGCGCGTCTGTGTGTGTGTCTGTGTCTGTGTGTGTGTGTGTGTGTGTGTGTGTGTAGGAGTCCCAGCTCTCAGAAGATGGATAACCTGCGTTGCGTCCACATGGGCGTCTGTCCCACTGAGGAGAGCAAGGCCTGCACCAGGTGAGTCCACAGGAAGTGATGTCACAGCGCCAACACGAGAGGCGGGTCCACATGTTAAGTGTGTGTGTGTGTGTGTGTGTGTGTGCGTGTGTGTGTGTGTGTGTGTGTGTGTGTGTGTGTGCGTGCGTGTGTGTGTGTGTGTGTGTGTGTGTCTCTCAGGTGCGGCTGCGTGACGATGCTTCGATCTCCAAACAAGACGAACGCCATGAAGCAGTGGGAGCAGCGCTGGATCAAGAACTGTCTGTGTGGAGGTCTGTGGAGGAGGATCCCCCCCACTCTCACCTGAGCCCCTGAACGCACCACACCTGGGCACCTGAACGCATCACACCTGGGCACCTGAGCGCACCACACCTGAGCCCCTGAACGCATCACACCTGGGCACCTGAACGCACCACACCTGAGCCCCTGAACGCACCACACCTGAGCCCCTGAACGCACCACACCTGAGCCCCTGAATGCATCACACCTGGGCACCTGAACGCCTCACACCTGGGCACCTGAACGCATCTCACCTGGGCACCTGAACGCATCTCACCTGGGCACCTGAACGCCTCACACCTGGTCACCTGAACGCCTCACACCTGGGCACCTGAACACCTCACACCTGGGCACCTGAACGCCTCACACCTGGTCACCTGAACGCCTCACACCTGGGCACCTGAACGCCTCACACCTGGGCACCTGAACGCATCACACCTGGGCACCTGAACGCCTCACACCTGGTCACCTGAACGCCTCACACCTGGGCACCTGGACGCCTCACACCTGGTCACCTGAACGCCTCACACCTGGGCACCTGAACGCCTCACACCTGGGCACCTGAACGCATCACACCTGGGCACCTGAACGCCTCACACCTGGTCACCTGAACGCCTCACACCTGGGCACCTGAACGCATCACACCTGGGCACCTGAACGCCTCACACCTGGGCACCTGAACGCCTCACACCTGGGCACCTGAACGCCTCACACCTGGTCACCTGAACGCCTCACACCTGGGCACCTGAAAGCCTCACACCTGGACACCTGAACGCCTCACACCTGGGCACCTGAACGCCTCACACCTGGGCACCTGAACGCCTCACACCTGGGCGCCTCCGGGGTCCAGACTCGCCGTCCCGTCGTCAGGAAACCGAACTCTCGTCTGTTTCTGCCTGTAAATAAAGTTTGTTTTGTATTTTACTTTGTAATAAAACTGTCAAAATAAAAGCTCGGCTGCTTCCTGTTGTTTCTGCAAACACACGTGAGGACTCCAGGGGGCAGCGGCGTGCGTCACATTATTATTATAGGAGTTACATTTAACATGGAGGTCTATGGGGACTGGTTCATTAACATGGAGGTCTATGGGGACTGGTTCATTAACATGGAGGTCTATGGGGACTGGTTCAGTTTAACATGGAGGTCTATGGGGACTGGTTCATTAACATGGAGGTCTATGGGGACTGGTTCATTAACATGGAGGTCTATGGGGACTGGTTCACTAACATGGAGGTCTATGGGGACTGGTTCAGTAACATGGAGGTCTATGGGGACTGGTTCATTAACATGGAGGTCTATAGGGACTGGTTCATTAACATGGAGGTCTATGGGGACTGGTTCACTAACATGGAGGTCTATGGGGACTGGTTCAGTAACATGGAGGTCTATGGGGACTGGTTCATTAACATGGAGGTCTATGGGGACTGGTTCATTAACATGGAGGTCTATGGGGACTGGTTCATTAACATGGAGGTCTATGGGGACTGGTTCTGTAACATGGAGGTCTATGGGGACTGGTTCATTAACA
>NC_139828.1:166331-171331 GCF_963691815.1 Echiichthys vipera
TCGGCACTGTCCCAGACTTCCACCAGTGTGTCAGAGACGTGTGGACCAGGACCAGGACCAGGACCAGGACCAGGACCAGGACCAGGACCAGGACGGCCCCTCCAGCCCCAGAGCTTTCAGCATGTGTGGATGCAGCTCATGGATCCTGGGGCTTTGCCTCTGTGGACTTGTTTCCTTCCTCAGTGACTTCTGTCAGAGATGTTGACGATGATCCCCATCAGCCTCCAGCTCTGCCTCTACAAAAGAGGGCGTGTTGGGCCCATTCAGGACTTCCTCAGAGTCCTTCCACCGCCCCCTCTGCTCAGTGAGGACACTAACTGTGTGTGTGTGTGTGTGTGTGTGTGTGTGTGTGTGTGTGTGTGTGTGTGTGTGTGTGTGTGTGTGTGTGTGTGTGTGTGTGTGTGTGTGTGTGTGTGTGTGTGTGTGTGTGTGTGTGTGTGTGTGTGTGTGTGTGTGTGTGTGTGTGTGTGTGTGTGTGTGTGTGTTGCAGGTCTCAGGATGATGAACTCTGAGAAGATGAAGAAGAAACTTCCCAAAGACAGTTTGACTCTGCTGCCGTGTTTCTACTTCGTGGAGGTGAGGACACTAACAGCTTTACACTGGGCTCAGTGGGACATTAACAGACTTTACACTGGGCTCAGTGGACACTAACAGCTTTACACTGGGCTCAGTGGACATTAACAGCTTTACACGGGGCTCAGTGGGACATTAACAGACTTTACACTGGGCTCAGTGGGACATTAACAGACTTTACACTGGGCTCAGTGGGACATTAACAGACTTTACACTGGGCTCAGTGGACATTAACAGACTTTACACTGGGCTCAGTGGACATTAACAGACTTTACACTGGGCTCAGTGGGACATTAACAGGCTTTACACTGGGCTCAGTGGACATTAACAGACTTTACACTGGGCTCAGTGGGACATTAACAGACTTTACACTGGGCTCAGTGGACATTAACAGACTTTACACTGGGCTCAGTGGGACATTAACAGACTTTACACTGGGCTCAGTGGGACATTAACAGACTTTACACTGGGCTCAGTGGACATTAACAGACTTTACACTGGGCTCAGTGGGACATTAACAGACTTTACACTGGGCTCAGTGGGACATTAACAGGCTTTACACTGGGCTCAGTGGACATTAACAGACTTTACACTGGGCTCAGTGGGACATTAACAGACTTTACACTGGGCTCAGTGGGACATTAACAGACTTTACACTGGGCTCAGTGGGACATTAACAGACTTTACACTGGGCTCAGTGGACATTAACAGACTTTACACTGGGCTCAGTGGGACATTAACAGACTTTACACTGGGCTCAGTGGGACATTAACAGGCTTTACACTGGGCTCAGTGGACATTAACAGACTTTACACTGGGCTCAGTGGGACATTAACAGACTTTACACTGGGCTCAGTGGACATTAACAGACTTTACACTGGGCTCAGTGGGACATTAACAGACTTTACACTGGGCTCAGTGGGACATTAACAGACTTTACACTGGGCTCAGTGGACATTAACAGACTTTACACTGGGCTCAGTGGGACATTAACAGACTTTACACTGGGCTCAGTGGGACATTAACAGGCTTTACACTGGGCTCAGTGGACATTAACAGACTTTACACTGGGCTCAGTGGGACATTAACAGACTTTACACTGGGCTCAGTGGACATTAACAGACTTTACACTGGGCTCAGTGGGACATTAACAGACTTTACACTGGGCTCAGTGGGACATTAACAGACTTTACACTGGGCTCAGTGGACATTAACAGACTTTACACTGGGCTCAGTGGGACATTAACAGACTTTACACTGGGCTCAGTGGGACATTAACAGGCTTTACACTGGGCTCAGTGGACATTAACAGACTTTACACTGGGCTCAGTGGGACATTAACAGGCTTTACACTGGGCTCAGTGGACATTAACAGACTTTACACTGGGCTCAGTGGGACATTAACAGACTTTACACTGGGCTCAGTGGGACATTAACAGACTTTACACTGGGCTCAGTGGACATTAACAGACTTTACACTGGGCTCAGTGGGACATTAACAGACTTTACACTGGGCTCAGTGGACATTAACAGGCTTTACACTGGGCTCAGTGGGACATTAACAGACTTTACACTGGGCTCAGTGGGACATTAACAGACTTTACACTGGGCTCAGTGGGACATTAACAGACTTTACACTGGGCTCAGTGGACATTAACAGACTTTACACTGGGCTCAGTGGGACATTAACAGACTTTACACTGGGTTCAGTGGGACATTAACAGACTTTACACTGGGCTCAGTGGACATTAACAGACTTTACACTGGGCTCAGTGGGACATTAACAGACTTTACACTGGGCTCAGTGGACATTAACAGACTTTACACTGGGCTCAGTGGGACATTAACAGGCTTTACACTGGGCTCAGTGGGACATTAACAGACTTTACACTGGGCTCAGTGGGACACTAACAAGCTTTACACTGGGCTCAGTGGGACATTAACAGACTTTGTACTGGGCTCAGTGGACATTAACAGCTTTACACTGGGCTCAGTGGGACATTAACAGACTTTACACTGGGCTCAGTGGGACATTAACAGACTTTACACTGGGCTCAGTGGACATTAACAGACTTTACACTGGGCTCAGTGGGACATTAACAGACTTTACACTGGGCTCAGTGGACATTAACAGACTTTACACTGGGCTCAGTGGACATTAACAGACTTTACACTGTTCTCAGTGGGACATTAACAGACTTTACACTGGGCTCAGTGGGACATTAACAGACTTTACACTGGGCTCAGTGGACATTAACAGACTTTACACTGGGCTCAGTGGGACATTAACAGACTTTACACTGGGCTCAGTGGGACATTAACAGACTTTACACTGGGCTCAGTGGACATTAACAGACTTTACACTGGGCTCAGTGGGACATTAACAGACTTTACACTGGGCTCAGTGGACATTAACAGACTTTACACTGGGCTCAGTGGACATTAACAGACTTTACACTGGGCTCAGTGGACATTAACAGACTTTACACTGGGCTCAGTGGGACATTAACAGGCTTTACACTGGGCTCAGTGGGACATTAACAGACTTTACACTGGGCTCAGTGGACATTAACAGACTTTACACTGGGCTCAGTGGGACATTAACAGACTTTACACTGGGCTTAGTGGGACATTAACAGACTTTACACTGGCCTCAGTGGACATTAACAGACTTTACACTGGGCTCAGTGGGACATTAACAGACTTTACACTGGGCTCAGTGGACATTAACAGACTTTACACTGGGCTCAGTGGACATTAACAGACTTTACACTGGGCTCAGTGGGACATTAACAGACTTTACACGGGGCTCAGTGGACATTAACAGGCTTTACACGGGGCTCAGTGGACATTAACAGACTTTACACGGGGCTCAGTGGACATTAACAGACTTTACACTGGGCTCAGTGGACATTAACAGACTTTACACAGGGCTCAGTGGACACTAACAAGCTTTACACGGGGCTCAGTGGACATTAACAGACTTTACACTGGGCTCAGTGGACATTAACAGACTTTACACAGGGCTCAGTGGACACTAACAAGCTTTACACGGGGCTCAGTGGACATTAACAGGCTTTACACGGGGCTCAGTGGGACACTAACAAGCTTTACACGGGGCTCAGTGGGACATTAACAGGCTTTACACTGGGCTCAGTGGACATTAACAGGCTTTACACTGGGCTCAGTGGACATTAACAGGCTTTACACTGGGCTCAGTGGGACATTAACAGACTTTACACTGGGCTCAGTGGGACACTAACAAGCTTTACACGGGGCTCAGAGGACATTAACAGACTTTACACTGGGCTCAGTGGGACACTAACAAGCTTTACACGGGGCTCAGTGGGACATTAACAGGCTTTACACTGGGCTCAGTGGACATTAACAGACTTTACACTGGGCTCAGTGGACATTAACAGACTTTACACTGGGCTCAGTGGACACTAACAGCTTTACACTGGGCTCAGTGGGACATTAACAGACTTTACACTGGGCTCAGTGGGACATTAACAGACTTTACACTGGGCTCAGTGGGACATTAACAGACTTTACACTGGGCTCAGTGGGACATTAACAGACTTTGTACTGGGCTCAGTGGGACATTAACAGGCTTTACACTGGGCTCAGTGGGACATTAACAGGCTTTACACTGGGCTCAGTGGGACATTAACAGACTTTACACTGGGCTCAGTGGGACATTAACAGACTTTACACGGGGCTCAGTGGGACATTAACAGACTTTACACTGGGCTCAGTGGACATTAACAGACTTTACACTGGGCTCAGTGGGACATTAACAGACTTTACACGGGGCTCAGTGGGACATTAACAGACTTTACACTGGGCTCAGTGGACATTAACAGACTTTGCACTGGGCTCAGTGGGACATTAACAGGCTTTACACTGGGCTCAGTGGACATTAACAGACTTTACACTGGGCTCAGTGGGACATTAACAGACTTTACACGGGGCTCAGTGGGACATTAACAGACTTTACACTGGGCTCAGTGGACATTAACAGACTTTGCACTGGGCTCAGTGGGACATTGACAGGCTTTACACTGGGCTCAGTGGACATTAACAGGCTTTACACGGGGCTCAGTGGGACACTAACAAGCTTTACACGGGGCTCAGTGGGACATTAACAGGCTTTACACTGGGCTCAGTGGACATTAACAGGCTTTACACTGGGCTCAGTGGACATTAACAGGCTTTACACTGGGCTCAGTGGGACATTAACAGACTTTACACTGGGCTCAGTGGGACACTAACAAGCTTTACACGGGGCTCAGAGGACATTAACAGACTTTACACTGGGCTCAGTGGGACACTAACAAGCTTTACACGGGGCTCAGTGGGACATTAACAGGCTTTACACTGGGCTCAGTGGACATTAACAGACTTTACACTGGGCTCAGTGGACA
>NC_139828.1:176331-186331 GCF_963691815.1 Echiichthys vipera
TCTGCGGGCACCGATGAGGGGGGGTCTCAGGCCCCTATGTACCCGCCCACAGTGCAGTCTGGGAGGGCAGCCTCTAGCCGTAACCCCACTCCGCCTCCAGGGGGCGCTAAAGCTGTGGCGACTCCCAGACCTCCGCAGATGCCAGAAGCAGGACCCCCTCCGGTGTCCCCAAAGAGCGCACATACCCGGGCCAAATGGCTCGCCATCCGAGAGAAGACGAGTGGGGAGGGGTCCGGCCGCGGCGCCACCAACCAGCCACGCCTCATGCAGGTCATCGCCATGTCGAAGCAGCAGGGCCTCCTCCCCTCCTCCTCCTCAGGGGAGAAGTCCTCTGAGACCACCTCCACCTGCTCCGGCACCTCCTCCACCACCGACTCCCCGCACTACCGCCCCCCCTCCGAGCCGCAGCGGGAGGGGTCGGGTATCATCACTGTTGACGCCCACGCCCCTCACCATCCTGTCGTCCAAGCTCCACCACCTCTTCAAGCCCCGCCCCTCGCAGGTAACGGTAACCCATGGGAGTGGGCGGGGGCGTCCAACGGGGGCGACCCACGAGACACCTACGACCTCAACAGCCTGACCCGGGGCGACTCCGCCGCCCGAGGCAGCAGCTTCCGGCCGCACCGATCCGCTTCGCCATGTGCCGCGGTCGACCTGGCCCCGCTCCCGCCGCACCCGCAGGTGGAGCTGTCTGCAGACGCTCAGCGCAGGGAGATGGCCATGAGACGCAAGACGGCGCTGGTTCTGTTGGATCGGGAGATTCGTAACCAGACGGAGCAGGAGAACTATTATAAGAGTTTGCAGGGACGCAGGTTCAAGGACTAGTCCCTGACCCTTTCAAAATAAAAGCCTTATTCTGGACCTGGTCCCGCACAGACCCGGGCAGCACGAGGACCGCGCTGATGCTCGGTGGCTCCACGCTCTGGACGACAGTAAAGATTCGCTCCTCTGCGTTAGAACAGACGTACCGACCGTGGGTCACATGGTCGCTCAGGCCACGCCCCCTCCTCGGGTCACATGGTCGCTCAGGCCACGCCCCCTCCTCGCTGAGTCCGTGTGGTCGATGATGCTGGATCTGAATGACCCTGGGGACGGGTTCTGCTGATGCGTCGCTAACGTTAGCAAATGTGAAGTTACGCTAAATTTGAATCTGAAGAAACTTTATTAAAAACAGTCACGCGGCGTTTTCAACGCAATTAAAACATTTAGTCTGAATTAAAATGTTTTGACGGGTTTGACGAAGACTTCCTGTCCCGTTGTGTTTCCATGGCAGCAGCCAATAGGGTTGGTCGTGGCTGGTTGCCAGGGTTGCCTGTTGTTGGGTGCAGCTACTGTAGGCTGGTTGCCAGGATTGTCTGTTGTTGGGTGCAGCTACTGTAGGCTGGTTGCCAGGGTTGCCTGTTGTTGGGTGCAGCTACTGTAGGCTGGTTGCCAGGGTTGTCTGTTGTTGGGTGCAGATACTGTAGGCTGGTTGCCAGGGTTGTCTGTTGTTGGGTGCAGCTACTGTAGGCTGGTTGCCAGGGTTTGCCTGTTGTTGGGTAGTAGCTCACATTTGCTAGCTTTAGCTCACATTAGCTCACACTAGCTAACTTTAGCTCACATTAGCTAACTTTAGCTAGCTTTAGCTCACATTAGCTCACATTTGCTAGCTTTAGCTCACATTAGCTCACATTAGCTAACTTTAGCTAGCTTTAGCTCACATTAGCTAACTTTAGCTAGCTTTAGCTCACATTAGCTAACTTTAGCTAGCTTTCGCTCACATTAGCTAACTTTAGCTAGCTTTAGCTCACATTAGCTAACTTTAGCTAGCTTTCGCTCACATTAGCTAACTTTAGCTAGCTTTAGCTCACATTAGCTCACATTAGCTAACTTTAGCTAGCTTTAGCTCACATTAGCTAACTTTAGCTAGCTTTAGCTCACATTAGCTAACTTTAGCTAGCTTTAGCTCACATTAGCTAACTTTAGCTAGCTTTCGCTCACATTAGCTAACTTTAGCTAGCTTTAGCTCACATTAGCTCACATTAGCTAACTTTAGCTAGCTTTAGCTCACATTAGCTAACTTTAGCTAGCTTTCACTCACATTAGCTAACTTTAGCTAGCTTTAGCTCACATTAGCTAACTTTAGCTAGCTTTAGCTCACATTAGCTAACTTTAGCTAGCTTTCGCTCACATTAGCTAACTTTAGCTAGCTTTAGCTCACATTAGCTAACTTTAGCTAGCTTTAGCTCACATTAGCTAACTTTAGCTAGCTTTAGCTCACATTAGCTAACTTTAGCTAGCTTTAGCTCACATTAGCTAACTTTAGCTAGCTTTAGCTCACATTAGCAGCCTCTGCTGGATTGAAGCCTTTGAGGTGATGTGAGAAACAAATGCAAACGAACTTCACGCCAAACACGTTGAAGTGCTTTGACTTCTACAGGATCCTCTGTTTGCTGACCCCAGACGGGGGCGGGGCGAGGGCGGGGGCGGGGCGGGGGCGAGGGCGGGGGCGGGGGCGTGGCCTTGGCGAGGATGTGATGACGTTCTGGTCTTTAACACATCTCAGTGTCCAGGACTCCGACAGTATCAGTGGGTCCTGGTCCCAGAGAGTCACACGCTGATGACACTGAACGATCAAATGTTCTTTAACCAGAGAAACGTCACAAACAGGAACCTTCATGAGCTCAGTGTAGACGTAAGTCTGGAGTCTGGAGCGGCTCGTGGGTGGAGCTAGTCTTGCAACGCCACATTAACAAAGCGTCATCAGCGTAGTGAGTGAAGCCGGAGTTCATTAAAGAGTGTTTTACAGACTCACCTACTGGCCCCTTTGGTGTGTGTGTGTGTGTGTGTGTGTGTGTGTGTGTGTGTGTGTGTGTGTGTGTGTGTGTGTGTGTGTGTGTGTGTGTGTGTGTGTGTGTGTGTGTGTGTGTGTGTGTGTGTGTGTGTGTGTGTGTGTGTGTGTGTGTGTGTGTGTGTGTGTGTGTGTAGGGACTCTTCTCCTGCTGCTGCAGAGGTTTGCTGTTATTTTCAGCAGCATTAGTGGTTAAAAAAGACCTTTGAATGCCTTCACCGTGCTGCCCCGAGCTAACCACTGTTAGCCACGTGCTGCTGTTAGCATCTCTCCTGATTTCTCCCTTAATAAAAACGGTCTCCATGGTTACGGAGGACGTGTGTGGTGGTTACGGAGGACGTGCAGACACAGACGCTGGAGCAGGAGTTTAAACTCTTTAAGGAGTCGAGCGTCCACAGTGTCGAGCCACCGAGCAGGAAGTCGGAGCGTTTCCATGGCAACTCCTTCTGCTGAAGTCAAAGACACAAAGACGATTGAAAGATTCATTCTGAAGCACAAAGAACCTGCAGAGGAGCTCCGCCCACCAACGCCACGCCGCGCTCCTGTAGAGGGCCGACTGTGGCGGCCATGTTGGATACACTGATTGTACATTACCTGGACCTTTCTGTTGTGATGGCTCGGTTGCTATAGTGATTCTCAGCATGTTTGTTTGTTTGTGTGTTGCTCTCTGATTGGTCGAGGCTGTGCGTCTGTGTTCGTGTGTGACTCTGAACTCGTTCTTTATCACGGACGGAAACATTCACTCAGGTTTCGTTTCAGCGCCTCAAAAAAGTCACGAGTTTAAAATGTAAACGTTCAAATGTGTCCGAAATAATTCTTTACCTCGTTCTGAAAAAAGGTTTTGTTATAAGAACATTAAATGTGTTAAAGTCACTTTTAAAATAGGTTTCAAAATAAAAAGCTAAAGTTGAATATTTCCAGAGTAAAGTTGTAAAAACATGAAACATGTTCATATTTTTCAGTCGTATTAAACTAAAGCTGAAGCTCGTTGAGACCCTGACACTGAATCCAGGAGTGAGTCCGACACCGAGGAGCCGGCGCTGCTCTGACGTTTACGTGTCCGTGTGTTGTTGCATGTGTCAGTCTGAGGTCAGATGTCCGTCCTGTCCGTCTCTGACATCACGACTGAAGACACATTTCCATCTGAATGTGAATCCAAAAGAAGAAACGCTGCTAAAAAAGAGTTTGATGTGTGAACCGTGTCAGAGTGAGGGGGGGGGGGGCTGGTGCATGCTCGGGGGTGTTACGATCAAAGCTCAACATTAAACGTTTTTCTTGATCAGAACTCATTTTAGTTTCTGAATGAATCTTTGAAAACAGTGTTTTTGTTTTTGTGTCTTATCAAAATGAATCATTCTACGGTTCAGTTCAGTTCAGTCACTGAACACCAACAATGTAAATGTGTAGGTTACCTAGCAACACACCCCAACCTAACCAAGTAGTGATGGTAGCACTGGTGGCCCGAACAGGTTCTGAGCTGCAGGCGCACTGATTAGAAGAAGTCAGCACCTTGTGGGTAGAAGTCAGTACCTTGTGGGTAGAAGTCAGTGTCTTGTGGGTAGAAGTCAGTACCTTGTGGGTAGAAGTCAGTGTCTTGTGGGTAGAAGTCAGTGTCTTGTGGGTAGAAGTCAGTGTCTTGTGGGTAGAAGTCAGTACCTTGTGGGTAGAAGTCAGTATCTTGTGGGTAGAAGTCAGTGTCTTGTGGGCAGAAGTCAGTGTCTTGTGGGTAGAAGTCAGTGTCTTGTAGGTAGAAGTCTGTGTCTTGTGGGTAGAAGTCAGTGTCTTGTGGGTAGAAGTCAGTGTCTTGTGGGTAGAAGTCAGTGTCTTGTAGGTAGAAGTCTGTGTCTTGTGGGTAGAAGTCAGTGTCTTGTGGGTAGAAGTCAGTGTCTTGTGGGTAGAAGTCAGTGTCTTGTGGGTAGAAGTCAGTGTCTTGTAGGTAGAAGTCTGTGTCTTGTGGGTAGAAGTCAGTGTCTTGTGGGTAGAAGTCAGTATCTTGTAGGTAGAAGTCTGTGTCTTGTGGGTAGAAGTCAGTGTCTTGTGGGTAGAAGTCTGTGTCTTGTGGGTAGAAGTCAGTGTCTTGTGGGTAGAAGTCAGTGTCTTGTGGGTAGAAGTCTGTGTCTTGTGGGTAGAAGTCAGTGTCTTGTGGGTAGAAGTCTGTGTCTTGTGGGTAGAAGTCAGTGTCTTGTGGGTAGAAGTCAGTGTCTTGTAGGTAGAAGTCTGTGTCTTGTGGGTAGAAGTCAGTGTCTTGTAGGTAGAAGTCTGTGTCTTGTGGGTAGAAGTCAGTGTCTTGTGGGTAGAAGTCAGTGTCTTGTGGGTAGAAGTCAGTGTCTTGTGGGTAGAAGTCAGTGTCTTGTGGGTAGAAGTCAGTGTCTTGTGGGTAGAAGTCAGTGTCTTGTGGGTAGAAGTCAGAGTCTTGTGGGTAGAAGTCTGTGTCTTGTGGGTAGAAGTCTGTATCTTGTGGGTAGAGGTCAGTACCTTGTGGGTAGAAGTCAGTGTCTTGTGGGTAGAAGTCTGTGTCTTGTGGGTAGAAGTCAGTGTCTTGTGGGTAGAAGTCACTGTCTTGTGGGTAGAAGTCAGTGTCTTGTGGGTAGAAGTCTGTGTCTTGTGGGTAGAAGTCAGTGTCTTGTGGGTAGAAGTCTGTGTCTTGTGGGTAGAAGTCAGTACCTTGTGGGTAGAAGTCTGTGTCTTGTGGGTAGAAGTCAGTGTCTTGTGGGTAGAAGTCAGTGTCTTGTTGGTAGAAGTCAGTGTCTTGTGGGTAGAAGTCAGTGTCTTGTGGGTAGAGGTCTGTGTCTTGTGGGTAGAAGTCAGTGTCTTGTGGGTAGAAGTCAGTGTCTTGTTGGTAGAAGTCAGTGTCTTGTGGGTAGAAGTCAGTGTCTTGTGGGTAGAAGTCAGTGTCTTGTGGGTAGAAGTCAGTACCTTGTGGGTAGAAGTCAGAGTCTTGTGGGTAGAAGTCAGTGTCTTGTGGGTAGAAGTCAGTGTCTTGTGGGTAGAAGTCAGTGTCTTGTGGTTAGAAGTCAGTGTCTTGTGGGTAGAAGTCAGTGTCTTGTGGGTAGAAGTCAGCACCTTGTGGGTAGAAGTCAGAGTCTTGTGGGTAGAAGTCAGTGTCTTGTGGGCAGAAGTCAGAGTCTTGTGGGTAGAAGTCAGTACCTTGTGGGTAGAAGTCAGTGTCTTGTGGGTAGAAGTCAGTGTCTTGTGGGCAGAAGTCAGTGTCTTGTGGGTAGAAGTCAGTGTCTTGTGGGTAGAAGTCAGTGTCTTGTGGGCAGAAGTCAGAGTCTTGTGGGTAGAAGTCAGTGATTGTGGGTAGAAGTCAGAGTCTTGTGGGCAGAAGTCAGAGTCTTGTGGGTAGAAGTCAGAGTCTTGTGGGTAGAAGTCAGTACCTTGTGGGTAGAAGTCAGTACCTTGTGGGTAGAAGTCAGTACCTTGTGGGTAGAAGTCTGTGTCTTGTGGGTAGAAGTCAGTACCTTGTGGGTAGAAGTCAGTACCTTGTGGGTAGAAGTCAGTACCTTGTGGGTAGAAGTCTGTGTCTTGTGGGTAGAAGTCTGTGTCTTGTGGGTAGAAGTCAGTGTCTTGTGGGTAGAAGTCAGTACCTTGTGGGTAGAAGTCTGTGTCTTGTGGGTAGAAGTCTGTGTCTTGTGGGTAGAAGTCAGTGTCTTGTGGGTAGAAGTCAGTGTCTTGTGGGTAGAAGTCTGTGTCTTGTGGGTAGAAGTCTGTGTCTTGTGGGTAGAAGTCAGTATCTTGTGGGTAGAAGTCAGTGTCTTGTGGGTAGAAGTCAGAACCTTGTGGGTAGAAGTCAGTGTCTTGTGGGTAGAAGTCAGTGTCTTGTGGGTAGAAGTCAGTGTCTTGTGGGTAGAAGTCTGTGTCTTGTGGGTAGAAGTCAGTGTCTTGTGGGTAGAAGTCAGTGTCTTGTGGGTAGAAGTCAGTGTCTTGTGGGTAGAAGTCAGTGTCTTGTGGGTAGAAGTCAGTGTCTTGTGGGTAAAAGTCAGTGTCTTGTGGGTAGAAGTCAGTACCTTGTGGGTAGAAGTCAGTGTCTTGTGGGTAGAAGTCAGTGTCTTGTGGGTAGAAGTCAGTGTCTTGTGGGTAGAAGTCAGTACCTTGTGGGTAGAAGTCAGTGTCTTGTGGGTAGAAGTCAGTGTCTTGTGGGTAGAAGTCAGTACCTTGTGGGTAGAAGTCAGTGTCTTGTGGGTAGAAGTCAGTGTCTTGTAGGTAGAAGTCAGTGTCTTGTAGGTAGAAGTCAGTGTCTTGTGGGTAGAAGTCTGTGTCTTGTGGGTAGAAGTCAGTGTCTTGTGGGTAGAAGTCAGCGTCTTGTGGGTAGAAGTCAGTGTCTTGTGGGTAGAAGTCAGTGTCTTGTGGGTAGAAGTCAGCACCTTGTGGGTAGAAGTCAGTGTCTTGTGGGTAGAAGTCAGCGTCTTGTGGGTAGAAGTCAGTGTCTTGTGGGTAGAAGTCAGCGTCTTGTGGGTAGAAGTCAGTACCTTGTGGGTAGAAGTCAGTGTCTTGTGGGTAGAAGTCAGTGTCTTGTAGGTAGAAGTCAGTGTCTTGTAGGTAGAAGTCAGTACCTTGTGGGTAGAAGTCAGTGTCTTGTGGGTAGAAGTCAGTGTCTTGTAGGTAGAAGTCAGTGTCTTGTAGGTAGAAGTCAGTGTCTTGTGGGTAGAAGTCTGTGTCTTGTGGGTAGAAGTCAGTGTCTTGTGGGTAGAAGTCAGCGTCTTGTGGGTAGAAGTCAGTGTCTTGTGGGTAGAAGTCAGTGTCTTGTGGGTAGAAGTCAGCACCTTGTGGGTAGAAGTCAGTGTCTTGTGGGTAGAAGTCAGCGTCTTGTGGGTAGAAGTCAGTGTCTTGTGGGTAGAAGTCAGCGTCTTGTGGGTAGAAGTCAGTGTCTTGTGGGTAGAAGTCAGTGTCTTGTGGGTAGAAGTCAGTGTCTTGTGGGTAGAAGTCAGCACCTTGTGGGTAGAAGTCAGCGTCTTGTGGGTAGAAGTCAGTGTCTTGTGGGTAGAAGTCAGCACCTTGTGGGTAGAAGTCAGTGTCTTGTGGGTAGAAGTCAGTGTCTTGTGGGTAGAAGTCAGTGTCTTGTGGGTAGAAGTCAGTGTCTTGTGGGTAGAAGTCAGCACCTTGTGGGTAGAAGTCAGTGTCTTGTGGGTAGAAGTCAGTGTCTTGTGGGTAGAAGTCAGTGTCTTGTGGGTAGAAGTCAGTGTCCTGTGGGTAGAAGTCAGTGTCTTGTGGGTAGAAGTCAGTGTCTTGTGGGTAGAAGTCAGTGTCTTGTGGGTAGAAGTCAGTGTCTTGTGGGCAGAAGTCTGTGTCTTGTGGGTAGAAATCAGTGTCTTGTGGGTAGAAGTCAGTGTCTTGTGGGCAGAAGTCAGTACCTTGAGGGTAGAAGTCAGTGTCTTGTGGGTAGAAGTCAGTACCTTGTGGGTAGAAGTCAGAGTCTTGTGGGTAGAAGTCAGTACCTTGTGGGTAGAAGTCAGTGTCTTGTGGGTAGAAGTCAGTACCTTGTGGGTAGAAGTCAGTGTCTTGTGGGTAGAAGTCAGTGTCTTGTTGGTAGAAGTCAGTGTCTTGTGGGCAGAAGTCAGTGTCTTGTGGGTAGAAGTCAGAGTCTTGTGGGTAGAAGTCAGTGTCTTGTGGGCAGAAGTCAGTACCTTGAGGGTAGAAGTCAGTGTCTTGTTGGTAGAAGTCAGTGTCTTGTGGGCAGAAGTCAGTGTCTTGTGGGTAGAAGTCAGAGTCTTGTGGGTAGAAGTCAGTGTCTTGTGGGTAGAAGTCAGTGTCTTGTGGGTAGAAGTCAGAGTCTTGTGGGTAGAAGTCAGTGTCTTGTGGGTAGAAGTCAGTGTCTTGTGGGTAGAAGTCAGTGTCTTGTGGGTAGAAGTCTGTGTCTTGTGGGTAGAAGTCTGTATCTTGTGGGTAGAGGTCAGTACCTTGTGGGTAGAAGTCAGTGTCTTGTGGGTAGAAGTCTGTGTCTTGTGGGTAGAAGTCAGTGTCTTGTGGGTAGAAGTCACTGTCTTGTGGGTAGAAGTCAGTGTCTTGTGGGTAGAAGTCTGTGTCTTGTGGGTAGAAGTCAGTGTCTTGTGGGTAGAAGTCTGTGTCTTGTGGGTAGAAGTCAGTACCTTGTGGGTAGAAGTCTGTGTCTTGTGGGTAGAAGTCAGTGTCTTGTGGGTAGAAGTCAGTGTCTTGTTGGTAGAAGTCAGTGTCTTGTGGGTAGAAGTCAGTGTCTTGTGGGTAGAGGTCTGTGTCTTGTGGGTAGAAGTCAGTGTCTTGTGGGTAGAAGTCAGTGTCTTGTTGGTAGAAGTCAGTGTCTTGTGGGTAGAAGTCAGTGTCTTGTGGGTAGAAGTCAGTGTCTTGTGGGTAGAAGTCAGTGTCTTGTGGGTAGAAGTCAGTGTCTTGTGGGTAGAAGTCAGCACCTTGTGGGTAGAAGTCAGAGTCTTGTGGGTAGAAGTCAGTGTCTTGTGGGTAGAAGTCAGTGTCTTGTGGGTAGAAGTCAGTGTCTTGTGGTTAGAAGTCAGTGTCTTGTGGGTAGAAGTCAGTGTCTTGTGGGTAGAAGTCAGCACCTTGTGGGTAGAAGTCAGAGTCTTGTGGGTAGAAGTCAGTGTCTTGTGGGCAGAAGTCAGAGTCTTGTGGGTAGAAGTCAGTACCTTGTGGGTAGAAGTCAGTGTCTTGTGGGTAGAAGTCAGTGTCTTGTGGGCAGAAGTCAGTGTCTTGTGGGTAGAAGTCAGTGTCTTGTGGGTAGAAGTCAGTGTCTTGTGGGCAGAAGTCAGAGTCTTGTGGGTAGAAGTCAGTGATTGTGGGTAGAAGTCAGAGTCTTGTGGGCAGAAGTCAGAGTCTTGTGGGTAGAAGTCAGAGTCTTGTGGGTAGAAGTCAGTACCTTGTGGGTAGAAGTCAGTACCTTGTGGGTAGAAGTCAGTACCTTGTGGGTAGAAGTCTGTGTCTTGTGGGTAGAAGTCAGTACCTTGTGGGTAGAAGTCAGTACCTTGTGGGTAGAAGTCAGTACCTTGTGGGTAGAAGTCTGTGTCTTGTGGGTAGAAGTCTGTGTCTTGTGGGTAGAAGTCAGTGTCTTGTGGGTAGAAGTCAGTACCTTGTGGGTAGAAGTCTGTGTCTTGTGGGTAGAAGTCTGTGTCTTGTGGGTAGAAGTCAGTGTCTTGTGGGTAGAAGTCAGTGTCTTGTGGGTAGAAGTCTGTGTCTTGTGGGTAGAAG
>NC_139828.1:191331-201331 GCF_963691815.1 Echiichthys vipera
GACCTGGTCCTGGTCCTGGTCCTGGTCCAGGACCTGGTGCTGGTCCTGGTCCTGGTCCTGGTCCTGGTCTTGGTCGTGGTCCAGGTCCAGGTCCTGGTCCTGGTCCTGGACCTGGTCCTGGTCCTGGTCCTGGTCCTGGACCTGGTCCTGGTCCTGGTCCTGGTCCTTGACCTGGTCCTGGTCCTGGTCCTGCCGGTCTCACTGGTCCACCTGGTTGACGAACAGTCCGGCCTCCCACTGAAGAGCGCGTCGGTTTTTATGTCGAATAACTCGAGTCGACTCGACAACCTGAAGACAAACAACAGGACAACAACACGTCAACAACACGTCAACAACACGTCAACAACAGGTCAACAACACGTCAACAACAGGTCAACAACAGGTCAACAACACGTCAACAACAGGTCAACAACAGGTCAACAACAGGTCAACAACAGGTCAACAACATGTCAACAACATGTCAACAACATGTCAACAACAGGTCAACAACAGGTCAACAACACGTCAACAACACGTCAACAACAGGTCAACAACATGTCAACAACACGTCAACAACACGTCAACAACAGGTCAACAACAGGTCAACAACACGTCAACAACACGTCAACAACAGGGCAACAACACGTCAACAACACGTCAACAACACGTCAACAACATGTCAACAACAGGTCAACAACAGGTCAACAACACGTCAACAACAGGTCAACAACAGGTCAACAACAGGGCAACAACACGTCAACAACAGGTCAACAACAGGTCAACAACAGGTCAACAACAGGACAACAACACGTCAACAACATGTCAACAACACGTCAACAACATGTCAACAACAGGTCAACAACATGTCAACAACAGGTCAACAACAGGTCAACAACAGGTCAACAACAGGTCAACAACAGGACAACAACACGTCAACAACATGTCAACAACACGTCAACAACAGGTCAACAACATGTCAACAACACGTCAACAACACGTCAACAACAAGTCAACAACACGTCAACAACAGGTCAACAACAGGTCAACAACAGGTCAACAACACGTCAACAACAGGTCAACAACACGTCAACAACACGTCAACAACAGGTCAACAACAGGTCAACAACAGGTCAACAACACGTCAACAACAGGGCAACAACACGTCAACAACACGTCAACAACACGTCAACAACATGTCAACAACAGGTCAACAACAGGTCAACAACACGTCAACAACAGGTCAACAACAGGTCAACAACAGGGCAACAACACGTCAACAACAGGTCAACAACAGGTCAACAACAGGTCAACAACAGGACAACAACACGTCAACAACATGTCAACAACACGTCAACAACATGTCAACAACAGGTCAACAACATGTCAACAACAGGTCAACAACAGGTCAACAACAGGTCAACAACAGGTCAACAACAGGACAACAACACGTCAACAACATGTCAACAACACGTCAACAACAGGTCAACAACATGTCAACAACACGTCAACAACACGTCAACAACAAGTCAACAACACGTCAACAACAGGTCAACAACAGGTCAACAACAGGTCAACAACAGGACAACAACACGTCAACAACATGTCAACAACACGTCAACAACACGTCAACAACATGTCAACAACACGTCAACAACATGTCAACAACACGTCAACAACACGTCAACAACAGGTCTACGACAGGTCAACAACACGTCAACAACACGTCAACAACACGTCAACAACAGGTCAACAACACGTCAACAACAGGTCAACAACAGGTCTACGACAGGTCAACAACACGTCAACAACAGGTCAACAACAGGTCAACAACACGTCAACAACATGTCAACAACAGGTCAACAACAGGTCAACAACACGTCAACAACAGGTCAACAACAGGTCAACAACACGTCAACAACAGGTCAACAACAGGTCAACAACAGGTCAACAACAGGTCAACAACATGTCAACAACATGTCAACAACATGTCAACAACAGGTCAACAACAGGTCAACAACACGTCAACAACACGTCAACAACAGGTCAACAACATGTCAACAACACGTCAACAACACGTCAACAACAGGTCAACAACAGGTCAACAACACGTCAACAACACGTCAACAACAGGGCAACAACACGTCAACAACACGTCAACAACACGTCAACAACATGTCAACAACAGGTCAACAACAGGTCAACAACACGTCAACAACAGGTCAACAACAGGTCAACAACAGGGCAACAACACGTCAACAACAGGTCAACAACAGGTCAACAACAGGTCAACAACAGGACAACAACACGTCAACAACATGTCAACAACACGTCAACAACATGTCAACAACAGGTCAACAACATGTCAACAACAGGTCAACAACAGGTCAACAACAGGTCAACAACAGGTCAACAACAGGACAACAACACGTCAACAACATGTCAACAACACGTCAACAACAGGTCAACAACATGTCAACAACACGTCAACAACACGTCAACAACAAGTCAACAACACGTCAACAACAGGTCAACAACAGGTCAACAACAGGTCAACAACACGTCAACAACAGGTCAACAACACGTCAACAACACGTCAACAACAGGTCAACAACAGGTCAACAACAGGTCAACAACACGTCAACAACAGGGCAACAACACGTCAACAACACGTCAACAACACGTCAACAACATGTCAACAACAGGTCAACAACAGGTCAACAACACGTCAACAACAGGTCAACAACAGGTCAACAACAGGGCAACAACACGTCAACAACAGGTCAACAACAGGTCAACAACAGGTCAACAACAGGACAACAACACGTCAACAACATGTCAACAACACGTCAACAACATGTCAACAACAGGTCAACAACATGTCAACAACAGGTCAACAACAGGTCAACAACAGGTCAACAACAGGTCAACAACAGGACAACAACACGTCAACAACATGTCAACAACACGTCAACAACAGGTCAACAACATGTCAACAACACGTCAACAACACGTCAACAACAAGTCAACAACACGTCAACAACAGGTCAACAACAGGTCAACAACAGGTCAACAACAGGACAACAACACGTCAACAACATGTCAACAACACGTCAACAACACGTCAACAACATGTCAACAACACGTCAACAACATGTCAACAACACGTCAACAACACGTCAACAACAGGTCTACGACAGGTCAACAACACGTCAACAACACGTCAACAACACGTCAACAACAGGTCAACAACACGTCAACAACAGGTCAACAACAGGTCTACGACAGGTCAACAACACGTCAACAACACGTCAACAACACGTCAACAACAGGTCAACAACACGTCAACAACAGGTCAACAACACATCAACAACAGGTCAACAACACGTCAACAACAGGTCAACAACAGGTCAACAACACGTCAACAACATGTCAACAACAGGTCAACAACACGTCAACAACAGGTCAACAACATGTCAACAACACGTCAACAACAGGTCAACAACATGTCAACAACATGTCAACAACAGGTCAACAACATGTCAACAACATGTCAACAACACGTCAACAACACGTCAACAACACGTCAACAACAGGTCAACAACAGGTCAACAACAGGTCAACAACAGGACAACAACACGTCAACAACATGTCAACAACACGTCAACAACAGGTCAACAACATGTCAACAACATGTCAACAACACGTCAACAACATGTCAACAACACGTCAACAACATGTCAACAACACGTCAACAACAGGTCAACAACAGGTCAACAACACGTCAACAACAGGTCAACAACACGTCAACAACACGTCAACAACAGGTCAACAACAGGTCAACAACAGGTCAACAACACGTCAACAACAGGTCAACAACAGGTCAACAACAGGACAACAACACGTCAACAACAGGTCAACAACACGTCAACAACACGACAACAACAGGTCAACAACAGGTCAACAACAGGGCAACAACATGTCAACAACACGTCAACAACACGTCAACAACAGGTCTACGACAGGTCAACAACACGTCAACAACACGTCAACAACACGTCAACAACAGGTCAACAACACGTCAACAACATGTCAACAACAGGTCTACGACAGGTCAACAACACGTCAACAACACGTCAACAACACGTCAACAACAGGTCAACAACACGTCAACAACAGGTCAACAACACATCAACAACAGGTCAACAACACGTCAACAACAGGTCAACAACAGGTCAACAACACGTCAACAACAGGTCAACAACACGTCAACAACAGGTCAACAACATGTCAACAACACGTCAACAACAGGTCAACAACATGTCAACAACATGTCAACAACATGTCAACAACATGTCAACAACACGTCAACAACACGTCAACAACACGTCAACAACAGGTCAACAACAGGTCAACAACAGGTCAACAACAGGACAACAACACGTCAACAACATGTCAACAACACGTCAACAACAGGTCAACAACATGTCAACAACATGTCAACAACACGTCAACAACATGTCAACAACACGTCAACAACATGTCAACAACACGTCAACAACAGGTCAACAACAGGTCAACAACATGTCAACAACAGGACAACAACAGGTAAACAGCTGGTACACAGCTGGTAAACAGTTGGTAAACAGCCTGTAAACAGCTGGTAAACAGTTGGTAAACAGTTGGTAAACAGCTGGTAAACAGCTGGTAAACAGTTGGTAAACAGTTGGTAAACAGCTGGTAAACAGCTGGTAAACAGCTGGTAATCAGCTGGTAAACAGCTGGTAAACAGTTGGTAAACAGTTGGTAAACAGTCAGTAAACAGCTGGTAAACAGTTGGTAAACAGCTGGTAAACAGTTGGTAAACAGCCTGTAAACAGCTGGTAAACAGTTGGTAAACAGCTGGTAAACAGCTGGTAAACAGCTGGTAAACAGTTGGTAAACAGTTGGTAAACAGTTGGTAAACAGTTGGTAAACAGCTGGTAAACAGCTGGTAAACAGCTGGTAATCAGCTGGTAAACAGCTGGTAAACAGTTGGTAAACAGTTGGTAAACAGTCAGTAAACAGCTGGTAAACAGTTGGTAAACAGTTGGTAAACAGTTGGTAAACAGTTGGTAAACAGTTGGTAAACAGCTGGTAAACAGTTGGTAAACAGTTGGTAAACAGCTGGTAAACAGCTGGTAAACAGCTGGTAATCAGCTGGTAAACAGCTGGTAAACAGTTGGTAAACAGTTGGTAAACAGTCAGTAAACAGCTGGTAAACAGTTGGTAAACAGTTGGTAAACAGTTGGTAAACAGCTGGTAAACAGTTGGTAAACAGTTGGTAAACAGCTGGTAAACAGTTGGTAAACAGCTGGTAAACAGCTGGTAAACAGCTGGTAAACAGCTGGTAAACAGTTGGTAAACAGTCAGTAAACAGTTGGTAAATAGTTGGTAAACAGCTGGTAAACAGCTGGTAAACAGTTGGTAAACAGTTGGTAAACAGCTGGTAAACAGCTGGTAAACAGCAGCTGGTAAACAGTTGGTAAACAGCTGGTAAACAGCTGGTAATCAGCTGGTAAACAGCTGGTAAACAGTTGGTAAACAGTTGGTAAACAGTCAGTAAACAGCTGGTAAACAGTTGGTAAACAGCTGGTAAACAGCTGGTAAACAGTTGGTAAACAGCTGGTAAACAGTTGGTAAACAGCTGGTAAACAGTTGGTAAACAGTTGGTAAACAGTTGGTAAACAGTTGGTAAACAGTTGGTAAACAGTTGGTAAACAGTTGGTAAACAGTTGGTAAACAGCTGGTAAACAGCTGGTAAACAGCTGGTAAACAGTTGGTAAACAGCCTGTAAACAGTCAGTCAACAGCAGCTGGTAAACAGCTGGTAAACAGCTGGTAAACAGTTGGTAAACAGCCTGTAAACAGTTGGTAAACAGCTGGTAAACAGCCTGTAAACAGCAGCTGGTCCCTCACCTCGTTGTTGACGGCGTCCGTCGGTTGAATCCCTGCGTACTGAAACAAGAAGAAGAAGAAACTTTATTTACATTTGAAATGAAACGAAACAAAACCAGAGAACTTTAAAAACCAGCGTGTGGATGAACTCACTGCGCTCTCCTCCAGCTTCACTCTGACCCGTCTCTCCTCAAAGTCCTGCAGCAGCGTGTCCGCCAGACCTCTGAGAGGCGCCGCCACCACCGGCGCCACCGGCACCACCGGCACCACCGGCACCACCGGCACCACCGCCGGCCCCGCAGGGGAGGAGGAGGAGGGAGGAGGCGAGGAGGACCAGGGCTGAGCGGTGAGGATGGAGGACAGACGGACGAAGGGGCGAGGACAGACGGGCTTATCTGAAACACAACAGGAAGGACTGTGACATCACTGTGACACCACTGTGACATCACTGTGACATCACTGTGACATCACTGTGACATCACTGTGACATCACTGTGACATCACTGTGACATCACTGTGACATCACTGTGACATCACTGTGACATCACTGTGACACCACTGTGACATCACTGTGACATCACTGTGACATCACTGCAGAGCTCCGTGTCTCTGACCCGTGTTCCTGAATGTGACGACGCTGAGCTGCAGAACAATGATCCCATAAAGGCATCGGACCTTTGGCCCAGTGGTGCCCGGGCCCTAAAACCTGGACCCTGTTACTGATTCACTGCTGAAGCTGCTGCACTTTGCTCGTTCCCTCGCTGAGTCACTGATTCTCTCCATGTGACACGCAGCAGCATCAGCCCGACCGCTCCGCTTTTACTTTCTCTACACATGCGCTTTGTTCCGAGCACTGACGAGGCCGCAGCGCCAACGCAGCGCCAACGCAGCGCCAACGCAGCACCGTGCTCAGAGTTCAAATCAGTAACACCCTTTCAAAATAAGACTTCCTGTCCTTCTGTTCAGTGGTGACACCCTTTCAGAATAAGACTTCCTGTGGGAGCCTGGTGTTCCCATTGTTTGAACAGAGTTTTTAAAAACATCATCATTGACCTTTGACCTCTTTCTAACTGAGCACAGAGCTGATCCTGATCCTGATCCTGATCCTGATCCTGATCCTGACCCTGATCCTGATCCTGATCCTGACCCTGATCCTGATCCTGACCCTGATCCTGATCCTGATCCTGACCCTGATCCTGATCCTGATCCTGATCCTGATCCTGATCCTTCATGTGTTCGGACCTTGGTTCTGTTTGTTTGGACCCAGAACTCTTATTTTGAAAGGGTGTAGGGTCAGACTGCACAGACGTAAAGTGGATAAACCTGGAGATAAAGATTCTCAGCAGCGTGGAAATCAAAGAGTTCCCAGTGACGGTGAGCGTCATCGTCTCTACAGCGGTGTCTGCAGAGACCGAGACCGCGGCCGCGGCGTGGTCCGCGGGGTTTAGGGGATGAACCGACCCCGGCAGGACTATCTGACAAAGTCCTGTCATTACATCTTTGCTCTTATAACAAAGAGGGACTGACCAGTAACTGCTGATCCCGCCCTGATCAGGACCACATACCTGTGTTTGCAGGTGGGCAGAACTGACTGACGGCCATCTTGGTCGCCTGTTCCACCAGAGGAGCTGGAGACGAGAGCTGTCCGTCAGTGTCCTCCCTCTGCTCCCTCAGCTCCCTCAGCTCCCTGAGCTCCCTCTGCTCCCTCAGCTCCCTCAGCTCCCTCAGCTCCCTGAGCTCCCTGAGCTCCCTGAGCTCCCTGAGCTCCCTGAGCTCCTGCTCCCGTCTCAGAGCCTCCTCGATCTCCTTCTCGATGAAACCCGGAGCTCCTTGTCCTCTGGACTGCAGGCCGGTGGACTCCAGGCTCTCCCTCCAGGACCGAGGCGTGGCTGAAGCCGTGTCAGGCCGAGGGGTCGGGGATGGGGAGGGTGAAGGCGTTGCTGGATCTTGGTGCAGGCCTCTCGTGTCCTGGAGCTGCAGGTCCCTTGCAGAGAAGAGAGAAGGAGCTGAACTCATGTGGCTGAGTAACAGCTGGGTTTCTTCGGGGTGTTGATGAGGACAGCAGGGCAACAGGAAGACGTCGGCGTCCCCAGGCTCAGACGGAGGTCTATCCTCGGGCCTCTTGTCATCGTCCTGTTGGTCGGACTCCCTCTTTATGTCCTGCGGCTCCTGTGGAGGATCTGGAGTGTCTGGTCCCAGGATCCCCAGCTGCTGCTCAGGCTCCTCCCTCGCCTGCGTCTCCTTCTGGGTCTCCCGCTGGATCATGAAGCTCACTCGGTTCTTCTCTTTGGCTTTGACGGGCGTCAGCGGCGACTGTAAGCGTTTGGTTTGGATCTCGACCATCTCCGCTCTGCCGTCGCTGTGTTTCAGCCCTCGGGAGCGTCGCAGGTTCTCCTCTCGCTCCTGAACCAACCGGATCTCCCTCTCAATCGGGGTCTCGTTGTCCCTTGTGGACCTGCTACTCCTGTCCTCTTGATGGAGGCTGTAATTGAACACGCCTTCATCGCTGGTGTAGCCGCCGCCCACCTCTGCAGTCGACTCCTCCAGGCCAGAGTCCAGGGCATCGAACACACTGCTCTGCCGGCTGAGACTCCCCTCGGTCCGGCACACCGTCACCTTCCTCTCTGGGGGGGTCTCTTCTTCTTCTGTTGGTGTAAATGGTGTCGCATCTGCGCTGTCGTACAGCTCCACCTGCTCTGACGAGGACACGTCAGGATGCAGAGACGTGCTCAGATGTGTTCTCGAGGACCTCAGGGGGCCGGGGGGCGCAGGCCGCCGGTCCTGCTCCATCTTCAGGAACTGTTGTCGGGCGGTGCTAAAGTTGATCTGCTCCTTGTCGATGGACCCGGGCTCAGCGGGGACGGGGGCTTCTGGTCTGGAGCTCACGGGACTGTAGCTCACACTGAAACCTTCTATCAGTTTGTCCGTAGACCTCCGCACATCCAGGCTCTCCAGGACGCTCAGCTCATCTCTGAACGTCGGGTTCTTCTTCGGGGCTTGGCTGCGAATGATCTCCTTCCGCAGCTGCTTCTCCTCTTCCTCCTGGACCACTTCGGTGCCGTTCTTCAGATCCACTCTGTACTGCGAGTCTCCGTTGGGCTCTGAGAACAGACTCTCGGGCTTCCTGTTGCTGGTGTAGGTCTGCAGTTTGAATCCTTTGTCCTCCTTCAGGGTGGCCAGCTGAGTCTGACGCTGCGGTGAGAGCATCCAGGCTTCGTTCAGCTCCGCCTCGGGACTCGCCGGATCCTCCACGAAGGAGTAGAACCCGCAGTGAGAGCCGGAGCTGCTGCTGGGGCTGCTGGGGCTGCTGGGGCTGCTGGGGCTGCTGGGGCTGCTGGGATGCCACTCGTCGCTGGTGTCCCCTCCGTCCTGCGACACTGCCACTTGCCGGGCCTGGACCACCACGTCCCCAGTGCCGTCACCCTGAAGCGAGGAGACGGCCACCGAGGACTGACGAGTAACAGAGATGCTGTTGGAGGTGAAGACCGATGAAGGGTCGTCCGGGTCGGGGGAGTCGCTCCGTGCAGGGCCGGCGATGGTGCGCAGGTCTGAGGGCTGCAGCAGGGGGGACAGAGGCTTCAGCACCCATCTCCTCGGGACGCTGTCCATGACTGCAGGGGGCGCTGCTGCTGCTGCTGCTGCTGCTGCTGCTGCTGCAGGGGGCGCTGCTGCTGCTGCTGCAGGGGGCGCTGCTGCTGTTGCTGCTGCTGCTGCTGCTGCTGCTGCTGCTGCTGCTGCTGCTGCTGCAGGGGGCGCTGCTGCTGCTGCTGCAGGGGGCGCTGCTGCTGTTGCTGCTGTTGCTGCTGCTGCTGCTGCTGCTGCTGCTGCTGCTGCTGCTGCTGCTGCAGGGGGCGCTGCTGCTGCAGGGGGCGCTGCTGCTGCAGGGGGCGCTGCTGCTGCAGGGGGCGCTGCTGCTGCTGCTGCTGCTGCTGCTGCAGGGGGCGCTGCTGCTGCTGCTGCTGCTGCTGCTGCTGCTGCTGCTGCAGGGGGCGCTGCTGCTGCAGGGGGCGCTGTGGGGCCGACAGGAGGCTCTGATGGAGGCAGACTCTGAGCGGAGTTCGGCGTCAGGTCTTGGGAGAGTCTCTGAA
>NC_139828.1:203831-211331 GCF_963691815.1 Echiichthys vipera
TCCTGGTCCAGGTCCAGGACTGGATCCACCTGGTTCCTCTTCAGTCTGAGGTTCTACAGGACCAACCTCCTTTCCAGCACCTTGGAGTCGACTTCACCAGGGAGGCTGAGGAGTGTGATCCCCCTGGAACTGGCTCACACCCTCTGGTCCCCCTTTCTGAACAGGAACCACCACCCCGGTCTGCCACTCCCTCGGCACTGTCCCAGACTTCCACCAGTGTGTCAGAGACGTGTGGACCAGGACCAGGACCAGGACCAGGACCAGGACGGCCCCTCCAGACCCAGAGCTTTCAGCATGTGTGGATGCAGCTCATGGATCCTGGGGCTTTGCCTCTGTGGACTTGTTTCCTTCCTCAGTGACTTCTGTCAGAGATGTTGACGATGATCCCCATCAGCCTCCAGCTCTGCCTCTACAAAAGAGGGCGTGTTGGGCCCATTCAGGACTTCCTCAGAGTCCTTCCACCGCCCCATGACCTCATCAGCTGAGGGCACCAGCGTCCCGTCCTTACTGTAAACAGCTTGGACGGTTCCCCGTGTCCCCCTCCTGAGGTGCTGAATGGTGGTCCAGAAGCACCTCGGTGCCCCCTAAAGTCCTTCTCCAGGACTTGTGTGAACTCCTCCCACACCCGCTGCTTTGCCTCTGACCCAGCAGAGGCTGCAGCCCTTCAGACCTGTGGGGACCTCAGAACCACCTCCGGAGTCTTCTGGGAGACCAGATCCTGAAGGCCTCCTTCTTCAGGGGGACCCCTGACCCCCGGGGTCCACCACGGTGGTCCAGGGTCCCCGCCCCTTGAGGCCCCTGAGACCTTGAGGCCACAGCTCACCGCTGCAGCTTCAGCAGTGGAAGCTTTGAACATCGCCCGCTCCGGTTCGATGCCCCCGACCTCCACAGGGACGCCAGAAAAGCTCCTCCGGAGGTGTGAGGTGAAGGTCTCTGGGACAGGGGCCTCCTCCAGACGGTCCCAGTTCACCCGCACTACTGGTTTGGGTTTACCCGGTCTGTCCAGAACCTTCCCCGTCCTCTGACCCACTCATCCCCAGATGGTGATCCGCTGACAGCTCTGCCCCTCTCTTCACCCGAGTGTCCAAAACATCCGGCCTCAGATCAGATGAGACCATCACAGACTGGATCCTGGACCTTTGGCCTAGTGTGCTCTGGAACCAGGTCCACTTCTGAGCCTCCTTCTGTTCCAACATGGTGTTTGTTAAAGAGGATCCAGGACCAGCACACAAGTCTAACACCAGACGCTGGGGTTCAGATCAGGGAGGCCGTTCCTCCCAATCAGCCTCTCCAGGTGTCTCCATCGTTGCCCACGTGGGCGTTGAAGTCTCCCAGCAGGACTCTGGAGTCCCCTACTGGAGCCCCATGCAGGACTCCATTCAGGGTCTCCAAGAAGGCCCCAGACTCTGAACTGCTGTTCGCTGCATCTGCACCAACAACAGTCAGAGTCCCCCCCCCACCACCCGCAGGCGTAAGGAGGCCACCCTCTGGTCCACCGGGGTCAACTCCAACACCGCGGCGCTCAGCCGGGGGTTTGAGAGTCTCCCCACACCCGCCCGGCCCCTCACACCCTGGGCCCCTCCAGAGAAGACCAGGGTCCAGCCCCTATCCAGGAGCACGGGTCCAGATCCAGACTGTGTGTGGAGGTGAGCCCCCCCAGATCTAACTGGGAGCTCCACCTCCCTCACAAGCTCCGGCTCCTTCCCCCACAGAGAGGAGACGCTCCACGTCCCCAGAGCCTCTGCTGCCCGGGTCTGGACCCTCCAGGCCCCTCACCCTCACTGCCCCCCGTGCAGCAGCGCCCCGACCCCAGAGGGTCCTCCTGTGAGTGGTGGGCCACAGGATGGAGAGGGGGGAGGGGCTACAGGATGTGTGTTTGTTTGTGTGTTTGTGTGTTTGTTTATTTGTTTGTTTGTGTGTTTGTTTGTTTGTGTGTTTGCTTGTTTGTTTGTTTGTGTGTTTGTTTGTTTACCTTGGCATCATGGTCCAGACTGTGACAGAGGACCTGCCACGGAGGCGTGTACCTGAACATGATGATGTCAGACGTTCAGCCAGCAGGAGCCAATCACCATCAGAGACAGAGACAGTGTGGCCAATCAGAGAGCAGCAACACTGTAAACAGGAAGTGACAGAAATATATTTAAGTTTAGATCCAGGACCAGAGGCTGGAGCTGCTGCCCCTGAGACCTGATCCAGGACCAGAGGCTGGAGCTGCTGCCCCTGAGACCTGATCCAGGATCAGAGGCTGGAGCTGCTGCCCCTGAGACCTGATCCAGGATCAGAGGCTGGAGCTGCTGCCCCTGAGACCTGATCCAGGATCAGAGGCTGGAGCTGCTGCCCCTGAGACCTGATCCAGGATCAGAGGCTGGAGCTGCTGCCCCTGAGACCTGATCCAGGACCAGAGGCTGGAGCTGCTGCCCCTGAGACCTGATCCAGGATCAGAGGCTGGAGCTGCTGCCCCTGAGACCTGATCCAGGATCAGAGGCTGGAGCTGCTGCCCCTGAGACCTGATCCAGGATCAGAGGCTGGAGCTGCTGCCCCTGAGACCTGATCCAGGATCAGAGGCTGGAGCTGCTGCCCCTGAGACCTGATCCAGGATCAGAGGCTGGAGCTGCTGCCCCTGACACCTGATCCAGGATCAGAGGCTGGAGCTGCTGCCCCTGAGACCTGATCCAGGATCAGAGGCTGGAGCTGCTGCCCCTGAGACCTGATCCAGGATCAGAGGCTGGAGCTGCTGCCCCTGAGACCTGATCCAGGACCAGAGGCTGGAGCTGCTGCCCCTGAGACCTGATCCAGGATCAGAGGCTGGAGCTGCTGCCCCTGAGACCTGATCCAGGACCAGAGGCTGGAGCTGCTGCCCCTGAGACCTGATCCAGGATCAGAGGCTGGAGCTGCTGCCCCTGAGACCTGATCCAGGACCAGAGGCTGGAGCTGCTGCCCCTGAGACCTGATCCAGGATCAGAGGCTGGAGCTGCTGCCCCTGAGACCTGATCCAGGATCAGAGGCTGGAGCTGCTGCCCCTGAGACCTGATCCAGGACCAGAGGCTGGAGCTGCTGCCCCTGAGACCTGATCCAGGATCAGAGGCTGGAGCTGCTGCCCCTGAGACCTGATCCAGGATCAGAGGCTGGAGCTGCTGCCCCTGAGACCTGATCCAGGATCAGAGGCTGGAGCTGCTGCCCCTGAGACCTGATCCAGGATCAGAGGCTGGAGATGAATTCATTGAAATAAACATGAATAAAAACAAAACAACAAGAAGCGCGTCCAATCACAGCAGGTGGGCGGGGCTTAGAGGAGACAGGTCGATGACGTCATGATGACGTCATGATGACATCACACACGTAAAAACAAACAGGACGAGAAAAACTCACCTGAACCGGACTGCAGCTCCAACTGACTGAAGAGTGTGTGTGTGTGTGTGTCTGTGTCTGTGTCTGTGTCACTGTGTGTGTGTGTCTGTGTCTGTGTGTGTGTGTGTGTGTCTGTGTGTGTGTCACTGTGTGTGTGTGTGTGTGGGTGTGTGTGTGTGTGTGTATGGGTGTGTGTGTGTGTGTGTGTGTGTGTTGCTGAGCAGTGGAATTTGTCAGGAATGCTGCTGACAAACAGAAACACTCACAATGGCTGACCCAGCCCACACACACACACACACACACACACACACACACACACACACACACACACACACACACACACACACACACACACACACACACACACACACACACACACACACACACACACACACACACACACACACACACACACACACACACACACACAGGGACAGGGACAGGAACAGGAACAGGAACAGGGACAGGAACAGGAACAGGAACAGGGACAGGAACAGGGACAGGAACAGGGACAGGAACAGGGACAGGAACAGGGACAGGAACAGGGACAGGGACATGAACAGGGACAGGAAGAGGAACAGAGACAGGAACAGGAACAGGAACAGGGACAGGAACAGGGACAGAGACAGGGACAGGGACAGGGACAGGAACAGGGACAGGGACAGGAACAGGAACAGGGACAGGGACAGGGACAGGAACAGGAACAGGAACAGGGACAGGGACAGGGACAGGGACAGGGACAGGGACAGGAACAGGGACAGGAAGAGGAACAGAGACAGGAACAGGAACAGGAACAGGGACAGGAACAGGGACAGAGACAGGGACAGGGACAGGAACAGGGACAGGAACAGGGACAGGGACAGGAACAGGGACAGGAAGAGGAACAGAGACAGGAACAGGAACAGGAACAGGGACAGGAACAGGGACAGAGACAGGAACAGGGACAGGGACAGGGACAGGGACAGGGACAGGGACAGGAACAGGAACAGGAACAGGGACAGGAACAGGGACAGGGACAGGGACAGGAAGAGGAACAGAGACAGGAACAGGAACAGGAACAGGGACAGGAACAGGGACAGGAACAGGGACAGGGACAGGAACAGGGACAGGGACAGGAACAGGAACAGGAAGAGGAACAGGAACAGGAACAGGGACAGGAACAGGGACAGGAACAGGGACAGGAACAGGAACAGGGACAGGGACAGGGACAGGAACAGGAACAGGGACAGGAACAGGAACAGGAACAGGAACAGGGACAGGAACAGGGACAGAGACAGGAACAGGGACAGGGACAGGAACAAGAACAGGAACAGGAACAGAGACAGGGACAGGAACAGGAACAGGAACAGAGACAGGGACAGGAACAGGAACAGGGACAGGAACAGGAACAGGAACAGGAACAGGGACAGGGACAGGAACAGGAACAGGAACAGGGACAGGAACAGGGACAGGGACAGGAACAGGGACAGGGACAGGGACAGGAACAGGAACAGGGACAGGAACAGGAACATGAACAGGAACAGAGACAGGAACAGGGACAGGAACAGGAACAGGAACAGGGACAGGAACAGGGACAGGGACAGGAGCAGGGACAGGAACAGGAACATGAACAGGAACAGGGACAGGAACAGGAACAGGAACATGAACAGGAACAGGAACAGGAACAGGGACAGGAACAGGGACAGGGACAGGGACAGGGACAGGAACAGGAACAGGAAGAGGAACAGGAACAGGGACAGGAACAGGAACAGGAAGAGGAACAGGAACAGGAACAGGGACAGGAACAGGAACAGGAACAGGAACAGGAACAAAGTCTCGTCTTCATCGTTTCATTTTATTTCCTTTAAAACCAAAAAAGCTGAAACTCACAAATCAAATAAATACAATTCACTTTTTTACATCGTGGAGTTTAAAAAGAGAGAGGCTACTGTTACGATGCTAATGCTAAGCTAATGCTAGGCTAATGCTAAGCTAATGCTAGGCTAATGCTAGGCTAATGCTAAGCTAACCGTTGTCTCAGCAGGAAACATGAGTAGAAAAGTAAAAAGGCTTCAGGAAAATAGAAAAAGAAAGTTTTAGGAAACAGAGAAAGAAGAAACAGGAAATGACGTCATGGCGTTAGAGGCGGGGCTTAGGGCAGTGGGTGGAGCTTAGTCCCGGGGGAAGTCTCCGTCCCTTTATTATGATGTCACATGATGCTGCAGCACTTACACGGCTGCTTCTCCTTCTTCACCTCCACCGCTCCTCCCTTCACCTCCTTCACCTCCTCCGCCGTCTCCCCGTTGCTGCCCGCCGTCTCCCCGTTGCTGCCCGCCGTCTCCCCGTTGCTGCCCGCCGTCTCCCCGTTGCTGCCTGCCACCGCCGCCGGCGTCTCCGGTGGTTTGGTGGAGGTTGAGGTGTAGTTTGGCGGGACGGTGGAGGCGGGTGGAGGCGCCGCTGGTGTCTGGGCACCGCCGCTCTCCTCCTGCTCCCTGACCGGTGACGTGTTCCCGTTGGCGTCCTCGATGACCACGAGCTCGGCCTTCACGGTGCCCTGCAGACCCAGAACCCTCTTGGTCTCGTCCTCGTCCTCCACGCTCTGGTACCCCATGAACACCATGGTGACGGGGTTCTCCGCGCTGGCCTCCGCCACGATCGGCTCACCGCCGGGTTCGGCCTCCAGCCCCGTGATCTCTGCGGGCGGCGGCGGCGGCGGCTCGTCGGCACAAGTCGACTCCTGGACCTCCGCTGTCGGGAGAGAGGTCACCGTGGCGACGGTCTGTGACATCATCGAGGCCTCGTCGGCTTTGTGGATGAGTTCTTCGACCTCGGAGAAGCTGAGCAGCTGGACGCCATCGTCCCCGTTCATCTCATGGACCACTGAGAACCAGAACCAGGGTTAGACCGCAGCACGAGGACCGGGGACAGAGAACGCGTTCTAACGGGGACAGAGAGTGTTCTCCTGTCCTCGTTAGAGAACGTGTTCTAACGGGGACAGGAGAACGTTCTCTAACGAGGACAGGAGAACGTTCTCTAACGAGGACAGGAGAACGTTCTCTAACGAGGACAGACGAGGACAGGAGAACGTTCTCTAACGAGGACAGACGAGGACAGGAGAACGTTCTGTAACGTGGACAGACGAGGACAGGAGAACGTTCTCTAACGGGGACAGGAGAACGTTCTCTAACGTGGACAGACGTGGACAGGAGAACGTTCTCTAACGAGGACAGACGTGGACAGGAGAACGTTCTCTAACGAGGACAGACGGGGACAGGAGAACGTTCTCTAACGCGGACAGGAGAACGTTCTCTAACGAGGACAGACGAGGACAGGAGAACGTTCTCTAACAGGGACAGACGTGGACAGGAGAACGTTCTCTAACGAGGACAGACGAGGACAGGAGAACGTTCTCTAACCTTTCCTCTCGTCCTCGTACACTTTGACCCCGTGGCCGGAGAAGTCGACAGGAAGTGTGGTGTTCGTGGACAGAACCCTCGTCTCCCCCGTCACTTTGTCCCGCTCCACTTTAATCTCCACAGAGTACATCGCTGGAGAGGGGGCGGGGCCAGAGAGGGGGCGGGGGCAGAGAAGGGGTGGGGTCAGAGAAGGGGCGGGGCCAGAGAAGGGGGGGGGGGGGGATGGGGGACAGGGAATGGGCGGGGTAATAGAAGGGGCGGGGTCAGAGAAAGGGCGGGGTTAGGGAGGGGCAGCGAAGGGGCGGGGTCAGAGAAAGGGGGGGGCAGCGAATGGGCGGGGTCAGAGAAAGGGGGCAGCGAAGGGGCGGGGTCAGAGAAAGGGCGGGGTTAGGGAGGGGGCAGCGAAGGGCGGGGTCAGAGAAGGGGCGGGGTTAGAGAAGGGGCGGGGTTAGAGAAAGGGGGTTAGGGTTAGATGAGTTTTCACACTTTAACCATCTTAGGCCACGCCCACCGCCACAGAAGTTAACGTCCTCAGGGCGCCGTACAGACGCGCTCACATGATATTTATATTTCACAGAATCACAGCAGGTGAAACCATGGTTACGTACAGTGATGTCACTTCCTGTTCCCTGATGACCCAGAACAGCCAATCAGAGCGGTGCAGCCGGGACTCACCTCTCTTCATCTCCTCCGTCTCCTCGCCGCCGGCGTTCACTCCAGGGCTTCTGTGAACTTTGACTTCTGCAAAGGCTCATGG
>NC_139828.1:218831-238831 GCF_963691815.1 Echiichthys vipera
GTGGTGGTGCCTGCTGCAGTGCTCCTGTGTGTAGGTCTCTGCTGATGGTGGTGGTGCCTGCTGCAGTGGTCCTGTGTGCAGGTCTCTGCTGATGGTGGTGGTGCCTGCTGCCCTGGTCCTGTGTGCAGGTCTCTGCTGATGGTGGTGGTGCCTGCTGCAGTGGTCCTGTGTGTAGGTCTCTGCTGATGGTGGTGGTGCCTGCTGCAGTGGTCCTGTGTGCAGGTCTCTGCTGATGGTGGTGGTGCCTGCTGCAGTGCTCCTGTGTGTAGGTCTCTGCTGATGGTGCCTGCTGCAGTGGTCCTGTGTGCAGGTCTCTGCTGATGGTGGTGGTGCCTGCTGCTGTGGTCCTGTGTGCAGGTCTCTGCTGATGGTGGTGGTGCCTGCTGCAGTGGTCCTGTGTGCAGGTCTCTGCTGATGGTGGTGGTGCCTGCTGCAGTGGTCCTGTGTGCAGGTCTCTGCTGATGGTGGTGGTGCCTGCTGCAGTGGTCCTGTGTGCAGGTCTCTGCTGATGGTGGTGGTGCCTGCTGCAGTGGTCCTGTGTGCAGGTCTCTGCTGATGGTGGTGGTGCCTGCTGCAGTGGTCCTGTGTGCAGGTCTCTGCTGATGGTGGTGGTGCCTGCTGCTGTCTTCATGTTATTGATCGTCCAATCAGCTGCTGCAGACACAGTGCTGCTCTGTGATTGGCTGCTGCAGACACAGTGCTGCTCTGTGATTGGCTGCTGCAGACACAGCGCTGCTCTGTGATTGGCTGCTGCAGACACAGTGCTGCTCTGTGATTGGCTGCTGCAGACACAGTGCTGCTCTGTGATTGGCTGCTGCAGACACAGTGCTGCTCTGTGATTGGCTGCTGCAGACACAGTGCTGCTCTGTGATTGGCTGCTGCAGACACAGTGCTGCTCTGTGATTGGCTGCTGCAGACACAGCGCTGCTCGTCGTCATAGTAACCAATTAAATAAATTCAACACTTTCAAGAACTGAAACGGACCCTTCACAATAAAAGCACACTGCAGACAGACTGGTAAAGGGCTTCTTTTATTTTGAAAGAATCAGAAAATTAGTGTTTCAGTGTGTGTGTGTGTTTCAGTGTGTGTGTGTGTTTCAGTGTGTGTGTGTGTTTCAGTGTGTGTGTTTCAGTGTGTGTGTGTGTGTCTCAGTGTGTGTGTCTCAGTGTGTGTGTGTGTGTGTTTCAGTGTGTGTGTCTCAGTGTGTGTGTGTGTGTGTTTCAGTGTGTGTGTCTCAGTGTGTGTGTGTGTGTGTTTCAGTGTGTGTGTGTGTTTCAGTGTGTGTGTGTGTGTATTTCAGTCTGTGTGTTTCAGTGTCTGTGTGTGTGTGTGTCTCAGTGTGTGTGTGTGTGTGTGTGTGTGAGTGTGTGTAACTTCACGTCTTCGGTTGTAATTTATAGAAAAACACTTTGATTCTTTTTAAAATCTAAAAAGTTTGTTTCACTTTAAAACTTCATCATTTTAAACATTTTTAAATAAAGTTTAGAAAAAAGTGTTTTTAGTTTAACGTGATTTTATTTATTGACTGAACGCTGCAGATCAGAACCCGCCCTCCATCTTTAGATAGGATTATAATTATAATCATTCATGATGTTTCACTTTAAACATGATTATTTATATTTATAATTATTCATGTTTCTGATGTTTCCCGTTTGTAAAAGAGTCAAAGCGTTCGTACCAAAGTTCAGACTCAACCCTGAAATAAATAAATAAGTTACCGACTGAAATGTTTTGGATTCAAGGACGGAAACAACAACAAGGACTACACGTCCCAGAATGCACCGCTGCGAGTGGGGCGACCAATCACAGCGCTGCAGGCTCTGTCGTCAGGCAGGTTAGCTCCTGAGATCAATGCTCAGAGCGTGGGCAGGGGTCGGGGGTCGGAGCGTGGGCAGGGGTCGGGGGTCGGAGCGTGGGCCGGGGTCAGGGGTCGGGGCGTGGGCAGGGGTCAGGGGTCGGGGCGTGGGCAGGGGTCAGGGGTCGGAGCGTGGGCAGGGGTCAGGGGTCGGGGGTCGGAGCGTGGGCAGGGGTCAGGGGTCGGAGCGTGGGCAGGGGTCGGGGGTCGGAGCGTGGGCAGGGGTCAGGGGTCGGGGGTCGGAGCGTGGGCAGGGGTCAGGGGTCGGAGCGTGGGCAGGGGTCAGGGGTCGGAGCGTGGGCAGGGGTCGGGGGTCGGAGCGTGGGCAGGGGTCGGAGCGTGGGCAGGGGTCAGGGGTCGGAGCGAGGGCAGGGGTCGGAGCGTGGGCAGGGGTCAGGGGTCGGAGCGTGGGCAGGGGTCGGGGGTCGGAGCGTGGGCAGGGGTCGGGGGTCGGAGCGTGGGCAGGGGTCGGGGGTCGGAGCGTGGGCAGGGGTCGGGGGTCGGAGCGTGGGCAGGGGTCGGGGGTCGGAGCGTGGGCAGGGGTCAGGGGTCGGAGCGTGGGCAGGGGTCGGGAGTCGGAGCGTGGGCAGGGGTCGGGAGTCGGAGCGTGGGCAGGGGTCGGGGGTCAGAGCGTGGGCAGGGGTCAGGGGTCGGGGGTCAGAGCGTGGGCAGGGGTCGGAGCGTGGGCAGGGGTCAGGGGTCGGGGGTCAGAGCGTGGTCAGGGGTCGGGGGTCGGAGCGTGGGCAGGGGTCGGGGGTCGGAGCGTGGGCAGGGGTCAGGGGTCGGAGCGTGGGCAGGGGTCGGAGCGTGGGCAGGGGTCAGGGGTCGGAGCGTGGGCAGGGGTCGGGGGTCCGAGCGTGGGCAGGGGTCGGGGGTCCGAGCGTGGGCAGGGGTCGGGGGTCAGAGCGTGGGCAGGGGTCAGGGGTCGGAGCGTGGGCAGGGGTCGGGGGTCAGAGCGTGGGCAGGGGTCGGAGCGTGGGCAGGGGTCGGAGCGTGGGCAGGGGTCAGGGGTCGGAGCGTGGGCAGGGGTCGGAGCGTGGGCAGGGGTCAGGGGTTGGAGCGTGGGCAGGGGTCGGAGCGTGGGCAGGGGTCAGGGGTCGGGGGTCGGAGCGTGGGCAGGGGTCAGGGGTCGGAGCGTGGGCAGGGGTCGGAGCGTGGGCAGGGATCGGGGGTCGGAGCGTGGGCAGGGGTCGGGGGTCGGAGCGTGGGCAGGGGTCGGAGCGTGGGCAGGGGTCAGGGGTCGGGGGTCAGAGCGTGGGCAGGGGTCAGGGGTCAGAGCGTGGGCAGGGTTCAGAGCGTGGGCAGGGGTCGGGGGTCGGAGCGTGGGCAGGGGTCGGAGCGTGGGCAGGGGTCGGAGCGTGGGCAGGGGTCGGAGCGTGGGCAGGGGTCGGGGGTCGGAGCGTGGGCAGGGGTCGGAGCGTGGGCAGGGGTCGGAGCGTGGGCAGGGGTCGGGGGTCGGAGCGTGGGCAGGGGTCGGAGCGTGGGCAGGGGTCGGAGCGTGGGCAGGGGTCAGAGCGTTGTAATTAAAATAAGATAAATAATAAAACAAACGTCTCGTGATGATGAAAAACAGACGCGTTGTTTTGACACTGAGGGGATCAAAGATGGCGGCGACGCGTCGCTCCGACGTTTGAGCTTTTATAATTAAATCAGAAATATGATCTGATGTTTACGTCCTGATCCAGCAGAGCACCGGACAGGAAGTGACCCGCAGGAAATGACCCGCAGGAAGTGAGACACAAGAAACCGTTTCATATGTAAGAGACCAGAATCTGAACTTCCTGTCTCATGGACCTTCAAAATAAGAGCGATGCGGGAAATGAACGAACCACAGCGGGAGGAGCTTTTTATCAGGTTCAGCTGATTGGATGTAACCGTGGCAACAACAAAAGTCTACTCTCCGTCTCCGCCCGTGCAGAGGCCGGAGGTCGTGGTGGGCGGGGCCTCAGAACTCCACCTTGCAGGCGGGGAAGGTCTCGTCCTGCATGGCGACGGTGCTGTTGCTGCCCAGCACGGTGACGGACAGCTCCTTCTGCCGGTCGTGCGTCTCCTGGTACCACTCGTGCATCGCCAGCGAATCAAACGTCGGGATCAGAGTCACCTGAGGACAAGGCGGGAAAACAGACCAATCAGAGAGCAGATCTAAAGGAGGCGGGTGATCCGGCGGCGCTCTGGTTCTGTCACAGACCTGAACGTCGGGCCAGCCGCTCTTCCCCTCCAGCAGAGCGTCCAGGATGCTCCTCATCGCCGCCTCCTTCACAGGGTCCTCGCCGCTGATGATGTAATAGGACGAGCGCAGGCGTCTGAACAGGTCCAGGTCCACGGTGGAGGAGGCGCGGCCGGACGGCAGGTAGGCCAGGTCCACGTAGACCGCAGGACCCTCAGAACCTGCAGAACCTGCAGAACCTGCAGAACCTTTGGAGGCTGCAGGACGAGAGATCACAACATCAACATCACCTCAATGGTTCCTGTCACGACAGCCGCGGCGCCTGTTGGCGTTCAGCCGCCGTGTTCAACGTGTATACAACGAGAAATATACTCTTTTCTCCAGAGCCGCGTGTGTGTGTGTGTGTGTGTGTGTGTGGAGGGTGTGTGTGTGTGTGTGTCTCTGTGTGTGCGTGCGTGTGTGTGTGTGTGTGTGTGTGTGTGTCTGTGTGTGTGTGTGTGTGTGTGTGTGTGTGTGTGTGTGTGTGCGTGTGTGTGTCTCTGTGTGTGTGTGTGTGTGTGTGTGTGTGTCTGCTCGGAGGACCCACCTGAGGAGGAGAGTCTCGCACTTCCGACTCTGGAGCCTCCGAGGGAGTTTCGTGACGACGGCTTCACGTCGAGGCTGGAGGTCAGCTTCAGCGACCCCGAGGAGCTGCCGGCCCTGGACTTCCCGTTGTGGGTTCCCACGGACGCCGCCTTCTGAGCCGTACCTGTGGGTTTCTTGGTCCTGGCGGCTGAAGTCTTCAGGCTCTTGCTCGCCTCCGTGTCGGCCATGCAGGTTTCAGGATGGGACGGCAGCGGGGGCAAGTCCTTGAGCGGGGCGGGCGGCGGGTCGTGCCCTCCGCTGCAGTGTGGAGCCGGAGGATCTCGTGGATGACTGGGTTGGAAAATGTGACTCGAATCATCATCGGAGTCCAAATCCCCCGTGATGGACGGACAGTCGTCTGTGCAGGGCGGGACGTCAGAGTCCGTGGCCATCGTCAGGGACTCGCTCATCGATGTGGGCGGGGTTTCCTGGCTGTAGGCTGAGGGGCGCTCGCTGCTGCTTTGATTGCGTGAGTGGTTGTTGTTGTCGGAGAGGTCCGGCGAGGTGCCGGTGGCGAGGCCGGGGCCGACCTGCTGCTGATGGTTCTCCGGAGTCTTTGGGTGCTGGAACTCACAAGGCGACACCAGGCAGAGGTCGACGTCGTGAGGGACGTCCGAGATGAGCTCCGACAGCCCGTGGATATGTTCCTCTGACCCGGTTCCACAGCGCCCGTTGTGATTGGCTCTGAGCGGTAAGGAGTCCACCTCACTGGTGTGCCCGTTGGAGTGGACTCTGGGTGACCCCACAGAGGGGGGCAGCGTTTGCTCCAAAGAAGCCGACAGGGATTCATCCACTTCTGTGGAGTGAGGAGAGCCGACCTCCGCCGGCGTGGAGGTCACGGTGGCTGTGGTGGACGAGTCCGGCACGATGTCTTTGAAGGGTTTATCCTGAGAGGACGTGGAGTCGTCCAGACCTCCCCTCTGGTTGTAATCCTCAAAACCCAGACTGGATCCTCTCGTGTCCGCGCCTAAACCCAGACTGGATCCTCTCGTGTCCTCGCCTAAACCCAGACTGGATCCTCTCGTGTCCGCGCCTAAACCCAGACTGGATCCTCTCGTGTCCTCGCCTAAACCCAGACTGGATCCTCTCGTGTCCTCGCCTAAACCCAGACTGGATCCTCTCGTGTCCGCGCCTAAACCCAGACTGGATCCTCTCGTGTCCGCGCCTAAACCCAGACTGGATCCTCTCGTGTCCGCGCCTAAACCCAGACTGGATCCTCTCGTGTCCTCGCCTAAACCCAGACTGGATCCTCTCGTGTCCGCGCCTAAACCCAGAAAGTCTTCAGGGGACCGGCCGAAAGCGGCATTTCCTGCAGAGTTGATGGCAGAATTCGCAGGAGAGACCTTGTCCGTGTCCGTACAGCGAAACTTCTCTGGACTCTCTACCGCAGCGGTCCGGTTCCCGTTGGTCTGGTTCTGATTTGTCTGGTTCTGATTGGTCTGGTTCTGATTGGTCTGGTTCCCGTTGGTCTGGTTCTGATTGGTCTGGTTCTGATTGGTCTGGTTCTGATTGGTCTGGTTCCCGTTGGTCTGGTTCTGATTGGTCTGGTTCCCGTTGGTCCTGGCTCCATCAGAGTCCACGGTCGCGGCGTCCTTCGAGTTCCCGTGGTCGTTTTCTAACCGAAGTCCTTCAGATTCAGCCGTCGTGTCCTCGGGTGTGGAGCGATCTGCCTCCTTCTGGTTTTCCTGCTCTTTAGAACCTGGTTTTCCTTTTGGTCCCTTGTTCAAAGTGTCTTTCTTTGGCAGCGTCCCGTCCGTCTTCAGAGTCCCACTCTTGCCCAGAGCTTTCTTTCCTTCGGTGCTTGAGGCACTTGTTGCTTTCTTTGCTTCTTTAACGGCTGGTCTTTGTTTCTTGTCCTCGGGTGGTGCATCCCTTCTGCCGTCCTTCTTTGGCTTCGTACTCGGAGTTTCCTTCTTTAGCGTTTCCTTCTTCTTCTCTCCGCTCTCGTCTTTCTTTTTCACGTCCCTTTTCTCTTCTTTTGACGCGTCTTTCTTTGGGACCAGCTTGTCCGCAGGTTTCGGGGGCTTGGATTTGGCGTCAGCGTCCTTTAGTTTGGGCTTTTCGTCCCCGTCCCTCTTGTCTTTAGGCGCAGCGTCACTTGCTGCCTTTGGCTTCGATTTCACCTCCTGTTTTTTGACGTCCGCTCGTCCGAGCTTGTCTCTCTGCAAGGCACTGCTGGGTCTGAGGTCCCTGGACTGGGACTTAAGGCTTTCCCGGCTCTCTGCTCGTTTGGGTTGTTTGGAAGTTTCTATGTCCTTCAAACACACGACCGGGTGTTTGAGGAAGTCCAGGTGTTTGAGTTTCTCAAGGCCGTCCAGAATCTTGTCCTGCGGCGTGCACCCCGGGAACAGGACCCGGATGATCTTCTCCTGAGGACTGGACGGATGCCAGACCAGCAAAGCACAAATGGAAACAAGGCACGGCAGCGGGAGATCTGAGCCCTTTACGTTCGATCGCTCGTTCGGCCAAATCTGCATTAAAGATTCAAGGTGTTTGCTGCCGCAGACTGGATTCAGGGGGTACAGCTCCAGGCGGCCCACCCCCATCTTCTGAAACAAGATGACCGGTTCAATACTGGGTCCGTTCGACCGGCTGAGAGGTTCAGGTTTGATAGAAAGACTTTGTAAATGCTGCAGAGTGAGCGCAACCTGGTCACAACTGCGCAGCTCGCTGGGATCTCCGTGTAGGGACTTCAATCTTTCGGGGACGTTGAGGAAGACCACCCCGAGCTCAGGGGAGATGAGGTTCTTCATCCAGTCCTCTTCGGTCTGAGCTCCTGCGGCGGACTCTTCCTCCCGCTGCTCGGCCACTTTCCTCAGCAGCAGACTGTTGAGCCCGGGGAGGTTGTCCACGCCGATGTGAGTCAGGAGCACTGAGTCGATCCTGTCCAGGTGTCGCACCAGTTTCCAGAAGCAGGAGCGTGGATCCGATCCGCCGTTCACCAGGACGTTGAAGCCGTTGACAGCGAAGAAGGCGGAGTCCCCCCTCCCGCCGGGGAAGATGTAGCAGCAGGGCCGAGACAGCTTCAGGAAGCCCACGGTGTTCGGGGGCTCCAGGAGGTCGAAGGGGGACTCGGGCTCCAGCGCCTCGGAGAGGTACTCGGTGAACTCCTGCAGACCCTCCATCTCCGGGAGGACCAGGGGAGGGTTGACCCGGATGTCTATGTGGTCCTGCACGTTGTGTTTCTCCAACACAGACTGTTTCCAAAGACCAAGGTTGGGACAGCTGAGCGTCAGGGAGGCCCTCGCCGCCGGGTCTGCAGAGCTCAGCACCTGAGCCACCTGTCAGAGAAGAGAGAGGGGCGACGGGTGAGAGTCAGGACTGAGGCGCTTCACACAGAGATCCGGTCTTCAGAGGAACTGAACAGCGTCCCCTGAAGACCGGACACACAGCTACTGATTTAAGACAGAGACACGTGTAAATTATCACCATTTAGACTTTGAAACACCCGATTATGTTCAAACGAAAAACTTCTGTACGAAAACTACCAGGAGAGATGCTAACAGCGGGACGTGGCTAACAGGGGGACGTGGCTAACAGCCGGACGTGGCTAACAGCGGGATGTGGCCAACAGGGGGACGTGGCTAACAGCCGGACGTGGCTAACAGGGGGACGTGGCTAACAGGGGGACGTGGCTAACAGGGGGACGTGTCTAACAGCGGGACGTGGCTAACAGCGGGACGTGGCTAACAGGGGGACGTGGCTAACAGGGGGACGTGGCTAACAGCGGGACGTGGCTAACAGCCGTACGTGGCCAACAGGGGGACGTGGCTAACAGGGGGACGTGGCTAACAGCGGGACGTGGCTAACAGGGGGACGTGGCTAACAGCGGGACGTGGCCAACAGCCGGACGTGGCCAACAGCGGGACGTGGCTAACAGCGGGACGTGGCCAACAGCGGGACGTGGCCAACAGCGGGACGTGGCCAACAGGGGGACGTGGCTAACAGCCGGACGTGGCCAACAGGGGGACGTGGCTAACAGCCGGACGTGGCTAACAGGGGGACGTGGCTAACAGCCGGACGTGGCTAACAGGGGGACGTGGCTAACAGCGGTTAGCTCGGGCAGTACGGTGAACGTTAATGTTGATGGATGTGGGTGTTGGGATGATTTTACACTTTAACCTCAAATGTATTTAAGGACACGGACACTCAGATGGAGCCTGAACGCATCGTTAAAGGGTCAAACAGGCGCCTCGTGTTCCGACCTCGTCATCAGCGAACACGTGGATGAAGTCGTTGAGGGAGAAGACGCCTCTCTGTAACACGACGTCTCCGGACTCTTCCACGCACTGACCGGCCAGGACCACAAGTTTGTGTCGGGACGGGTCGCACAGCAGCCTCCGGACCTGGACGCACACACACAGGAAACACGCTTTAGAGGGACGCACACACACAGGAAACACGCTTTAGAGGGACGCACACACAGGAAACACGCTTTAGAGGGACGCACACACACAGGAAACACGCTTTAGAGGGACGCACACACAGGAAACACGCTTTAGAGCGACGCACACACACAGGAAACACGCTTTAGAGCGACACACACACACAGGAAACACTCTTTAGAGGGACGCACACACAGGAAACACGCTTTAGAGGGACGCACACACACAGGAAACACGCTTCAGAGGGACGCACACACACAGGAAACACGCTTTAGAGGGACGCACACACAGGAAACACGCTTTAGAGGGACGCACACACACAGGAAACACGCTTTAGAGGGACGCACACACACAGGAAACACGCTTTAGAGGGACGCACGCACACAGGAAACACGCTTTAGAGGGACGCACGCACACAGGAAACACGCTTTAGAGGGACGCACACACACAGGAAACACGCTTTAGAGGGACGCACACACAGGAAACACGCTTTAGAGGGACGCACACACACACAGGAAACACGCTTTAGAGGGACGCACACACACAGGAAACACGCTTTAGAGGGACGCACACACACAGGAAACACGCTTTAGAGGGACGCACACACACAGGAAACACGCTTTAGAGGGACGCACACACAGGAAACACGCTTAAGAGGGACGCACACACACAGGAAACACGCTTAAGAGGGACGCACACACACAGGAAACACGCTTAAGAGGGACGCACACACACAGGAAACACGCTTTAGAGGGACGCACACACAGGAAACACGCTTTAGAGCGACGCACACACACAGGAAACACGCTTTAGAGGGACGCACACACACAGGAAACACGCTTTAGAGGGACGCACACACAGGAAACACGCTTTAGAGCGACGCACACACACAGGAAACACGCTTTAGAGGGACGCACACACAGGAAACACGCTTTAGAGGGACGCACGCACACAGGAAACACGCTTTAGAGCGACGCACACACACAGGAAACACGCTTTAGAGGGACGCACACACAGGAAACACGCTTTAGAGGGACGCACACACAGGAAACACGCTTTAGAAGGACGCACACACACAGGAAACACGCTTTAGAGGGACGCACACACACAGGAAACACGCTTTAGAGGGACGCACGCACACAGGAAACACGCTTTAGAGCGACGCACACACACAGGAAACACGCTTTAGAGGGACGCACACACACAGGAAACACGCTTTAGAGGGACGCACACACAGGAAACACGCTTTAGAGGGACGCACACACAGGAAACACGCTTTAGAGGGACGCACACACACAGGAAACACGCTTTAGAGGGACGCACACACAGGAAACACGCTTTAGAGGGACGCACACACAGGAAACACGCTTTAGAGGGACGCACACACACAGGAAACACGCTTTAGAGGGACGCACACACACAGGAAACACGCTTTAGAGGGACGCACGCACACAGGAAACACGCTTTAGAGGGACGCACACACAGGAAACACGCTTTAGAGGGACGCACACACACAGGAAACACGCTTTAGAGGGACGCACACACAGGAAACACGCTTTAGAGGGACGCACACACACAGGAAACACGCTTTAGAGGGACGCACACACACAGGAAACACGCTTTAGAGCGACGCACGCACACAGGAAACACGCTTTAGAGGGACGCACACACACAGGAAACACGCTTTAGAGGGACGCACACACACAGGAAACACGCTTTAGAGGGACGCACACACACAGGAAACACGCTTTAGAGGGACGCACACACACAGGAAACACGCTTTAGAGGGACGCACACACACACAGGAAACACGCTTTAGAGGGACGCACACACACAGGAAACACTCACCTCTGAACAGACGAAGTCCGGAGCCGGATTCACGAGCACCTGCGTGTCCAGGACGTCTCCGCGGTGCTGCAGCGTCCTCTGACCTGAGGACACACGGCAGGAAGTGAGCGGACAACAACAACATGAGACTGTGGACACATCAGACACGCTGCTGACACAAACAAACAAAGAGACTTCCTGTTGTCTCACCTGGGACAGGAAGTGAGTAAACAAACAAACAGAGAGACTTCCTGTTGTCTCACCTGGGAAGTCCTGGGACAGGAAGTGAGTAAACAAACAAACAGAGACTTCCTGTTGTCTCACCTGGGACAGGAAGTGAGTAAACAAACAAACAGAGACTTCCTGTTGTCTCACCTGTGACAGGAAGTGAGTAAACAAACAAACAGAGACTTCCTGTTGTCTCACCTGGGACAGGAAGTGAGTAAACAAACAGAGAGACTTCCTGTTGTCTCACCTGGGACAGGAAGTGAGTAAACAAACAAACAGAGAGACTTCCTGTTGTCTCACCTGGGACGTCCTGGGACAGGAAGTGAGTAAACAAACAAACAGAGACTTCCTGTTGTCTCACCTGGGACAGGAAGTGAGTAAACAAACAAACAAAGAGACTTCCTGTTGTCTCACCTGGGACAGGAAGTGAGTAAACAAACAGAGAGACTTCCTGTTGTCTCACCTGGGACGTCCTGGGACAGGAAGGCCGAGTGTCGGGACACGAACAGCTTCAGCTGCTGGTCCAGGACGCAGACGTCCAGATCAACGGGCCAACAGCGCACGCCTGAAGGACACACGATGACATCATCAGTGATCAGCATCAGTGCGTCCCATGATGCATCAGTGCGTCCCATGATGCATCACAGGAGACACGGCTATGTTCTGTCTGTGAACGCATCATTATTAATAAACCAGTCCGTCTCACTGATGAACACAGCATTATTATTATTGTTGTTGTTGTTGTTGTTGTTGTTGTTATTGTTGTTGTTGTTGCTGTGGGATGTTTGTGAGGAGCAGCTGATGGTTTCAGAGACGTCCTCATGTGTCCGTCTCTGTTTCCTCCTCAGAAAACAGGAAGCTGCAGACGTTTGGCAACAACACTTCCTCTGTGTGTGTGTGTGTGTGTGTGTGTGTGTGTGTGTGTGTGTGTGTGTGTGTGTGTGTGTGTGTCAGCAAAACATCGGACAACACAACAACAACTGTCGAGCTAAACAACATCTGAACATCACATGCACAGACAGGAAGTGAGCAGGGAACAGTGAGCGCCTGCGGACACAGTCTGAACTCATGATCAACACTAAACTGTTTGTTGTTTGTTTGTGACACACACACACACACACACACACACACACACACACACACACACACACACACACACACACACACACACACACACACACACACACACACACACACACACAGGGACACACACACACACACACACACACACACACACACACACACACACACACACACACACACACAGCTCAGTTTAGTTAGCTCAGTTTAGTTAGCTCTGTTTAGCTAGCTCTGTTTAGCTAGCTCAGTTTAGTTAGCTCAGTTTAGTTAGCTCTGTTTAGCTAGTTCTGTTTAGCTAGCTCTGTTTAGTTAGCTCAGTTTAGTTAGCTCAGTTTAGTTAGCTCTGTTTAGTTAGCTCAGTTTAGTTAGCTCTGTTTAGCTAGTTCTGTTTAGCTAGCTCAGTTTAGTTAGCTCAGTTTAGCTAGCTCTGTTTGGTTGGCTCTGTTTAGTTAGCCCTGTTTGGTTAGCTCTGTTTAGTTCGCTCTGTTTAGTTAGCTCTGCTTGGTTAGCTCTGTTTAGTTAGCTCTGTTTGGTTAGCTCTGTTTAGTTAGCTCTGCTTGGTTAGCTCTGTTTAGTTAGCTCTGTTTGGTTAGCTCTGTTTGGTTAGCTCTGTTTAGTTAGCTCTGTTTGGTTAGCTCTGTTTAGTTAGCTCTGTTTGGTTAGCTCAGTTTGGTTAGCTCAGTTTAGCTAGCTCTGTTTGGTTAGCTCTGTTTGGTTAGCTCAGTTTGGTTAGCTCTGTTTGGTTAGCTAGCTCTGTTTGGTTAGCTCTGTTTGGTTAGCTCTGTTTGGTTAGCTCTGTTTAGCTAGCTCTGTTTGGTTAGCTCAGTTTGGCTAGCTCTGTTTGGTTAGCTCTGTTTGGTTAGCTCAGTTTGGCTAGCTCTGTTTGGTTAGCTCTGTATAAAGTGTTGTTTTAAAGTTAAAAACGCGCCGTTTTCGGGTGTAAACCGTTCATTTCGTGATGTGATGAAACAGAGAAGTTGGAAAGTCAGAACAGAACTCGGCCTTCAGCTCTTTTATTGTGAAGGGCCGCGCTGTCTTCCGGTCCCTCACCTGACTCGATCTGCCGCAGCAGCTGCTCCAGCAGCCCGGGGGACCGCAGCGCCCCGGGGGGCCGCAGCGCCCCGACCACCACCAGCACCGAGCAACCCGCCGCCGAGGACGCCGAGGACCCGGAGGAGCCGGAGCCGGAGCCGGGACCGGAGCCGGGACCGGAGCCGGGACCGGAGCCGGGACCGGAGCCGGGACCGGAGCCGGGACCGGAGCCCCGCTGCTCCGCCGCCGCCTCTGCTGCTGCCGCCATCATGGTTTGGACAGTCCACTAATGACGTCACCCGAGCACAGCTCCCGCCCCGCTGATACAAGAGGCGGGAAAATGCTTTAAGTGGCACTCGCGTCAGCCAATCAGGGAGGAGAACTGAGGAGCGGTGGCCAATGAGAGGAAAGGGGTGCGTTCAGGTGCTGCTGAGCAGAAAAAGAAAAATCAGTGGTTATCAGTTTATTCAGTTTTAGTCTTAGAAAACAATGTTTCAGATAACTGACTGCATGGTTTTGATTCTCTCCTTTGTATCGTCATAATAAAGCACAACACGTCGTTATGTCGCTTTATTTAAACTCGTGAACCTCATATAAAACAAGGGTGGATGCCATTTATCCGATCAAACCTTTAAACGTGTTAAAACCGATGATGATAAACACGTTATAGTGTCAAAAACGCCTCAGTGTATTTCCCACAGTCAGCCGAGCCCCTGAACGCAGCGGGAGCGTCGCTGCGTCACGGATCCAACATGGCGGCGCCCGGCAGCTGCGGCTTCTTCGTGCCGAAAAAAAACCGCTTCTGTAAAATGGTCTGCGCGAGCGGGAAAAAGTACTGCGGGGAGCACGCGACCATGGTGAGTTCAGGGACAACAACAACAACAACAACAACAACAACAACAACAACATGAAGAGTAAAGTCTGCTGTTTCAACTGGTTTCATCTCCTCCAGCAGGTGGCGCTGTCCTACACTTCAACATCACCCCCCCCCCTTTAAAGTGTCCTCTAGGAGTCTAAACGTGTGCTAAAGTGTCCTCTAGGAGCATAAACGTGTGTTAAAGTGTCCTAGGAGCATAAACGTGTGTTAAAGTGTCCTCTAGGAGCATAAACGTGTGTTAAAGTGTCCTCTAGGAGCATAAACGTGTGTTAAAGTGTCCTCTAGGAGCATGAACGTGTGTTAAAGTGTCCTCTAGGAGACTAAACGTGTGCTAAAGTGTCCTCTAGGAGCATAAACGTGTGTTAAAGTGTCCTAGGAGCATAAACGTGTGTTAAAGTGTCCTCTAGGAGCATAAACGTGTGTTAAAGTGTCCTCTAGGAGCATAAACGTGTGTTAAAGTGTCCTCTAGGAGCATAAACGTGTGCTAAAGTGTCCTCTAGGAGCATAAACGTGTGTTAAAGTGTCCTCTAGGAGCATAAACGTGTGTTAAAGTGTCCTCTAGGAGACTAAACGTGTGTTAAAGTGTCCTCTAGGAGCATAAATGTGTGTTAAAGTGTCCTCTAGGAGCATAAACGTGTGTTAAAGTGTCCTCTAGGAGCATAAACGTGTGCTAAAGTGTCCTCTAGGAGCATAAACGTGTGCTAAAGTGTCCTCTAGGAGCATAAACGTGTGTTAAAGTGTCCTCTAGGAGCATAAACGTGTGTTAAAGTGTCCTCTAGGAGCATAAACGTGTGTTAAAGTGTCCTCTAGGAGCATAAACGTGTGCTAAAGTGTCCTCTAGGAGCATAAACGTGTGCTAAAGTGTCCTCTAGGAGCATAAACGTGTGCTAAAGTGTCCTCTAGGAGCATAAACGTGTGTTAAAGTGTCCTCTAGGAGCATAAACGTGTGCTAAAGTGTCCTCTAGGAGCATAAACGTGTGTTAAAGTGTCCTCTAGGAGCATAAACATGTGCTAAAGTGTCCTCTAGGAGCATAAACGTGTGTTAAAGTGTCCTCTAGGAGCATAAACGTGTGCTAAAGTGTCCTCTAGGAGCATAAACGTGTGTTAAAGTGTCCTAGGAGCATAAACGTGTGTTAAAGTGTCCTCTAGGAGCATAAACGTGTGTTAAAGTGTCCTCTAGGAGCATAAACGTGTGTTAAAGTGTCCTCTAGGAGCATGAACGTGTGTTAAAGTGTCCTCTAGGAGACTAAACGTGTGCTAAAGTGTCCTCTAGGAGCATAAACGTGTGTTAAAGTGTCCTAGGAGCATAAACGTGTGTTAAAGTGTCCTCTAGGAGCATAAACGTGTGTTAAAGTGTCCTCTAGGAGCATAAACGTGTGTTAAAGTGTCCTCTAGGAGCATAAACGTGTGCTAAAGTGTCCTCTAGGAGCATAAACGTGTGTTAAAGTGTCCTCTAGGAGCATAAACGTGTGTTAAAGTGTCCTCTAGGAGACTAAACGTGTGTTAAAGTGTCCTCTAGGAGCATAAATGTGTGTTAAAGTGTCCTCTAGGAGCATAAACGTGTGTTAAAGTGTCCTCTAGGAGCATAAACGTGTGCTAAAGTGTCCTCTAGGAGCATAAACGTGTGCTAAAGTGTCCTCTAGGAGCATAAACGTGTGTTAAAGTGTCCTCTAGGAGCATAAACGTGTGTTAAAGTGTCCTCTAGGAGCATAAACGTGTGTTAAAGTGTCCTCTAGGAGCATAAACGTGTGCTAAAGTGTCCTCTAGGAGCATAAACGTGTGTTAAAGTGTCCTCTAGGAGCATTAACGTGTGTTAAAGTGTCCTCTAGGAGCATAAACGTGTGTTAAAGTGTCCTCTAGGAGCATAAACGTGTGCTAAAGTGTCCTCTAGGAGCATAAACGTGTGTTAAAGTGTCCTCTAGGAGCATAAACGTGTGCTAAAGTGTCCTCTAGGAGCATAAACGTGTGTTAAAGTGTCCTCTAGGAGCATAAACGTGTGTTAAAGTGTCCTCTAGGAGCATAAACGTGTGTTAAAGTGTCCTCTAGGAGCATAAACGTGTGCTAAAGTGTCCTCTAGGAGCATAAACGTGTGTTAAAGTGTCCTCTAGGAGCATAAACGTGTGTTAAAGTGTCCTCTAGGAGCATAAACGTGTGTTAAAGTGTCCTCTAGGAGCATAAACGTGTGTTAAAGTGTCCTCTAGGAGCCTAAACGTGTGTTAAAGTGAACTCTAGGAGCATAAACGTGTGTTAAAGTGTCCTCTAGGAGCATAAACGTGTGTTAAAGTGTCCTCTAGGAGCATAAACGTGTGTTAAAGGTGAACTCTAGGAGCATAAACGTGTGTTAAAGTGTCCTCTAGGAGCATAAACGTGTGCTAAAGTGTCCTCTAGGAGCATAAACGTGTGTTAAAGTGTCCTCTAGGAGCATAAACGTGTGTTAAAGTGTCCTCTAGGAGCATAAACGTGTGTTAAAGTGTCCTAGGAGCATAAACGTGTGTTAAAGTGTCCTCTAGGAGCATAAACGTGTGTTAAAGTGTCCTCTAGGAGCATAAACGTGTGCTAAAGTGTCCTCTAGGAGCATAAACGTGTGTTAAAGTGTCCTCTAGGAGCATAAACGTGTGTTAAAGTGTCCTCTAGGAGCATAAACGTGTGTTAAAGTGTCCTCTAGGAGCATAAACGTGTGTTAAAGTGTCCTCTAGGAGCATAAACGTGTGCTAAAGTGTCCTCTAGGAGCATAAACGTGTGTTAAAGTGTCCTCTAGGAGCATAAACGTGTGCTAAAGTGTCCTCTAGGAGCATAAACGTGTGTTAAAGTGTCCTCTAGGAGCATAAACGTGTGTTAAAGTGTCCTCTAGGAGCATAAACGTGTGTTAAAGTGTCCTCTAGGAGCATAAACGTGTGCTAAAGTGTCCTCTAGGAGCATAAACGTGTGTTAAAGTGTCCTCTAGGAGCATAAACGTGTGTTAAAGTGTCCTCTAGGAGCATAAACGTGTGTTAAAGTGTCCTCTAGGAGCATAAACGTGTGTTAAAGTGTCCTCTAGGAGCCTAAACGTGTGTTAAAGTGAACTCTAGGAGCATAAACGTGTGTTAAAGTGTCCTCTAGGAGCATAAACGTGTGTTAAAGTGTCCTCTAGGAGCATAAACGTGTGTTAAAGGTGAACTCTAGGAGCATAAACGTGTGTTAAAGTGTCCTCTAGGAGCATAAACGTGTGCTAAAGTGTCCTCTAGGAGCATAAACGTGTGTTAAAGTGTCCTCTAGGAGCATAAACGTGTGTTAAAGTGTCCTCTAGGAGCATAAACGTGTGTTAAAGTGTCCTAGGAGCATAAACGTGTGTTAAAGTGTCCTCTAGGAGCATAAACGTGTGTTAAAGTGTCCTCTAGGAGCATAAACGTGTGCTAAAGTGTCCTCTAGGAGCATAAACGTGTGTTAAAGTGTCCTCTAGGAGCATAAACGTGTGCTAAAGTGTCCTCTAGGAGCATAAACGTGTGTTAAAGTGTCCTCTAGGAGCATAAACGTGTGTTAAAGTGTCCTCTAGGAGCATAAACGTGTGTTAAAGTGTCCTCTAGGAGCATAAACGTGTGTTAAAGTGTCCTCTAGGAGCATAAACGTGTGCTAAAGTGTCCTCTAGGAGCATAAACGTGTGTTAAAGTGTCCTCTAGGAGCATAAACGTGTGTTAAAGTGTCCTCTAGGAGCATAAACGTGTGTTAAAGTGTCCTCTAGGAGCATAAACGTGTGCTAAAGTGTCCTCTAGGAGCATAAACATGTGCTAAAGTGTCCTCTAGGAGCATAAACGTGTGCTAAAGTGTCCTCTAGGAGCATAAACGTGTGCTAAAGTGTCCTCTAGGAGCATAAACGTGTTAAAGTGTTCTCTAGGAGCATAAACGTGTGTTAAAGTGTCCTCTAGGAGCATAAACGTGTGTTAAAGTGTCCTCTAGGAGCATAAACGTGTGCTAAAGTGTCCTCTAGGAGCATAAACGTGTGTTAAAGTGTCCTCTAGGAGCATAAACGTGTGTTAAAGTGTCCTCTAGGAGCATAAACGTGTGTTAAAGTGTCCTCTAGGAGCATAAACGTGTGCTAAAGTGTCCTCTAGGAGCATAAACGTGTGTTAAAGTGTCCTCTAGGAGCATAAACGTGTGTTAAAGTGTCCTCTAGGAGCATAAACGTGTGTTAAAGTGTCCTCTAGGAGCATAAACGTGTGTTAAAGTGTCCTCTAGGAGCATAAACGTGCGTTAAAGTGAACTCTAGGAGCATAAACGTGTGTTAAAGTGAACTCTAGGAGCATAAACGTGTGTTAAAGTGTCCTCTAGGAGCATAAACGTGTGTTAAAGTGTCCTCTAGGAGCATAAACGTGTGTTAAAGGTGAACTCTAGGAGCATAAACGTGTGTTAAAGTGTCCTCTAGGAGCATAAACGTGTGCTAAAGTGTCCTCTAGGAGCATAAACGTGTGTTAAAGTGTCCTCTAGGAGCATAAACGTGTGTTAAAGTGTCCTCTAGGAGCATAAACGTGTGTTAAAGTGTCCTAGGAGCATAAACGTGTGTTAAAGTGTCCTCTAGGAGCATAAACGTGTGTTAAAGTGTCCTCTAGGAGCATAAACGTGTGCTAAAGTGTCCTCTAGGAGCATAAACGTGTGTTAAAGTGTCCTCTAGGAGCATAAACGTGTGCTAAAGTGTCCTCTAGGAGCATAAACGTGTGCTAAAGTGTCCTCTAGGAGCATAAACGTGTGTTAAAGTGTCCTCTAGGAGCATAAACGTGTGTTAAAGTGTCCTCTAGGAGCATAAACGTGTGTTAAAGTGTCCTCTAGGAGCATAAACGTGTGCTAAAGTGTCCTCTAGGAGCATAAACGTGTGTTAAAGTGTCCTCTAGGAGCATAAACGTGTGTTAAAGTGTCCTCTAGGAGCATAAACGTGTGTTAAAGTGTCCTCTAGGAGCATAAACGTGTGTTAAAGTGTCCTCTAGGAGCCTAAACGTGTGCTAAAGTGTCCTCTAGGAGCATAAACGTGTGCTAAAGTGTCCTCTAGGAGCATAAACATGTGCTAAAGTGTCCTCTAGGAGCATAAACGTGTGCTAAAGTGTCCTCTAGGAGCATAAACGTGTGCTAAAGTGTCCTCTAGGAGCATAAACGTGTTAAAGTGTTCTCTAGGAGCATAAACCTGTGTTAAAGTGTCCTCTAGGAGCATAAACGTGTGTTAAAGTGTCCTCTAGGAGCATAAACGTGTGCTAAAGTGTCCTCTAGGAGCATAAACGTGTGCTAAAGTGTCCTCTAGGAGCATAAACGTGTGTTAAAGTGTCCTCTAGGAGCATAAACGTGTGTTAAAGTGTCCTCTAGGAGCATAAACGTGTGTTAAAGTGTCCTCTAGGAGCATAAACGTGTGTGTGTGTAAATCTAGGAGAGATGCTAACAGCAGCACGTGGCTAACAGTGGTTAGCTCGGGGCAGCACGGTGAAGGCATTTAAAGGTCTTTTTTAACCACTAATGCTGCTGAAAATAACAGCAAACCTCTGCAGCAGCATGAGAAGAGTCCCTACACACACACACACACACACACACACACACACACACACACACACACACACACACACACACACACACACACACACACACACACACACACACACACACACACACACCAAAGCAGCAATGGGCTCAGAGAAGCGTCTGTTAACTTCCTGTTTCCTGTTTCAGGAGGAAGGAAGCAGCAGGAGGATCGTGTGTCCTTTGGACCCCAAACAGTGAGACAGTCGACCAATCACACACACACCTGTCCTCACACACACACACACACACACACACACACACACACACACACCTGTCCTCACACACACACACACACCTGTCCTCACACACACACCTGTCCTCACACACACACACACACACACCTGTCCTCACACACACACACCTGTCCTCACACACACACACACACCTGT
>NC_139828.1:243831-271331 GCF_963691815.1 Echiichthys vipera
TCTCACCTGTCCCTGTCTGTCTGTCTCACCTGTCCTCTGTCTGTCTCACCTGTCCCTGTCTGTCTCACCTGTCCCTGTCTGTCTGTCTCACCTGTCCTCTGTCTGTCTCACCTGTCTCTGTCTGTCTCACCTGTCCCCCGTCTGTCTCACCTGTCCCCGTCTGTCTCACCTGTCCCTGTCTGTCTCACCTGTCTCTGTCTGTCTCACCTGTCCCGGTCTGTCTCACCTGTCCCTGTCTGTCTCACCTGTCCCTGTCTGTCTCACCTGTTTCTGTCTGTCTCACCTGTCCCTGTCTGTCTCACCTGTCCCTGTCTGTCTCACCTGTTTCTGTCTGTCTCACCTGTCCCTGTCTGTCTCACCTGTCCCTGTCTGTCTCACCTGTCCTCTGTCTGTCTCACCTGTCCCTGTCTGTCTCACCTGTCCTCTGTCTGTCTCACCTGTTTCTGTCTGTCTCACCTGTCCCTGTCTGTCTCACCTGTCCCTGTCTGTCTCACCTGTTTCTGTCTGTCTCACCTGTCCCTGTCTGTCTCACCTGTCTCTGTCTGTCTCACCTGTCCCTGTCTGTCTCACCTGTCCCTGTCTGTCTCACCTGTCTCTGTCTGTCTCACCTGTCCCTGTCTGTCTCACCTGTCCTCTGTCTGTCTCACCTGTCCCTGTGTGTCTCACCTGTCCTCTGTCTGTCTGTCTCACCTGTCCTCTGTCCGTCTCACCTGTCCTCTGTCTGTCTGTCTCACCTGTCCCTGTCTGTCTCACCTGTCCTCTGTCTGTCTGTCTCACCTGTCCCTGTGTGTCTGTCTCACCTGTCCCTGTCTGTCTCACCTGTCCCTGTCTGTCTGTCTCACCTGTCCCTGTGTGTCTGTCTCACCTGTCCCCGTCTGTCTCACCTGTCCCCCGTCTGTCTCACCTGTCCTCTGTCTGTCTCACCTGTCCCTGTCTGTCTCACCTGTCCTCTGTCTGTCTCACCTGTCCCTGTCTGTCTCACCTGTCTCTGTCTGTCTCACCTGTCTCTGTCTGTCTGTCTCACCTGTCTCTGTCTGTCTGTCTCACCTGTCCCCGTCTGTCTCACCTGTCCTCTGTCTGTCTGTCTCACCTGTCCCCGTCTGTCTCACCTGTCCTCTGTCTGTCTGTCTCACCTGTCCCTGTCTGTCTCACCTGTCCTCTGTCTGTCTGTCTCACCTGTCCCTGTGTGTCTCACCTGTCCCTGTGTGTCTCACCTGTCCTCTGTCTGTCTGTCTCACCTGTTTCTGTCTGTCTCACCTGTCCCTGTCTGTCTGTCTGTCTCACCTGTCCCTGTCTGTCTGTCTCACCTGTCCCTGTGTGTCTGTCTCACCTGTCCCCCGTCTGTCTCACCTGTCCTCTGTCTGTCTGTCTCACCTGTCCCCCGTCTGTCTCACCTGTCCTCTGTCTGTCTGTCTCACCTGTCCCCCGTCTGTCTCACCTGTCCTCTGTCTGTCTGTCTCACCTGTCCCTGTCTGTCTCACCTGTCCTCTGTCTGTCTGTCTCACCTGTCCCCCGTCTGTCTCACCTGTCCTCTGTCTGTCTGTCTCACCTGTCCCCCGTCTGTCTCACCTGTCCTCTGTCTGTCTGTCTCACCTGTCCCCCGTCTGTCTCACCTGTCCTCTGTCTGTCTGTCTCACCTGTCCCCCGTCTGTCTCACCTGTCCTCTGTCTGTCTGTCTCACCTGTCCCCCGTCTGTCTCACCTGTCCTCTGTCTGTCTGTCTCACCTGTCCCTGTCTGTCTCACCTGTCCTCTGTCTGTCTGTCTCACCTGTCCCCCGTCTGTCTCACCTGTCCTCTGTCTGTCTGTCTCACCTGTCCCCGTCTGTCTCACCTGTCCTCTGTCCTAGTCCTCTCTCTTAGGTCACCTGGAGGACCTGGGGCTGCTGGTAAGGGGGCGGTGCTTTGTGGAGTTCGGCGCCGGTCGAGGGAAACTGTCTCACTGGATCCACGAAGCCCTGAAGACCCGAGACCAGCCGGAGACCCGGGACCAGCCGGAGACCCGAGACCAGAAGAAGACCCGAGACCAGCCGGAGACCCGAGACCAGCCGGAGACCCGAGACCAGCCGGAGACCCGAGACCAGCCGGAGACCCGAGACCAGAAGAAGACCCGAGACCAGAAGAAGACCCGAGACCAGCCGGAGACCCGAGACCAGCCGGAGACCCGAGACCAGCCAGAGACCCGAGACCAGAAGAAGACCCGAGACCAGAAGGAGACCCGAGACCAGGAGACCTGTGAGGACCTGCAGCTGCTGCTGGTGGAGCGCAGCAGCACCCGCTTCAAGGCAGGGACACCTCATGACTCCAGAAGTCTTCGTCATCTTGTCTCCTTGTCTTGTCTCCTTGTCTGATCTGGTCTGGTCTTGTCTGGTCTGGTCTGATCTTGTCTCCTTGTCTCCTTGTCGTCTTGTCTCCTTGTCTCCATGTCTTGTCTCCTTGTCTCCTTGTCTGATCTGGTCTGATCTGGTCTCGTCTGATCTGGTCTGGTCTCCTTGTCTTGTCTCCTTGTCTTGTCTCCTTGTCTTGTCTCGTCTGATCTGGTCTGGTCTCCTTGTCTTGTCTCCTTGTCTTGTCTCCTTGTCTTGTCTTGTCTGATCTGGTCTGGTCTCCTTGTCTTGTCTCCTTGTCTTGTCTCCTTGTCTTGTCTCCTTGTCTTGTCTTGTCTGATCTGGTCTGGTATCCTTGTCTTGTCTGATCTGGTCTGGTCTTGTCTCCTTGTCTCCTTGTCTGGTCTGATCTGGTCTTGTCTCCTTGTCTGGTCTGGTCTGGTCTTGTCTCCTTGTCTTGTCTCCTTGTCTGGTCTGGTCTGGTCTTGTCTCCTTGTCTTGTCTCCTTGTCTTGTCTCCTTGTCTTGTCTCCTTGTCTCCTTGTCTGATCTGGTCTTGTCTCCTTGTCTTGTCTCCTTGTCTCCTTGTCTCCTTGTCTTGTCTCCTTGTCTGATCTGATCTGGTCTTGTCTCCTTGTCTTGTCTCCTTGTCTCCTTGTCTCCTTGTCTTGTCTCCTTGTCTGATCTGGTCTGGTCTTGTCTCCTTGTCTCCTTGTCTGATCTGGTCTGGTCTTGTCTCCTTGTCTCCTTGTCTTGTCTCCTTGTCTGATCTGGTCTTGTCTCCTTGTCTGGTCTGGTCTGGTCTTGTCTCCTTGTCTCCTTGTCTGATCTGGTCTGGTCTTGTCTCCTTGTCTCCTTGTCTCCTTGTCTGATCTGGTCCGGTCTTGTCTCCTTGTCTTGTCTCCTTGTCTGGTCTGATCTGGTCTTGTCTCCTTGTCTCCTTGTCTTGTCTCATTGTCTCCTTGTCTGATCTGGTCTGGTCTTGTCTCCTTGTCTGGTCTGGTCTGATCTGGTCTTGTCTCCTTGTCTCCTTGTCTTGTCTCCTTGTCTTGTCTCCTTGTCTGATCTGGTCTGGTCTTGTCTCCTTGTCTGGTCCAGGTGGACGGGAAACATCAGGGTGTTGGCGTTCAGTTTGAGAGGCTGCAGGTGGACATTCAGCATCTGGATCTAAGTAAGAGACAAACATCTGAGGCGTCCTCTTCAGTCCTCTGGGGTCCCGGCTCTAATCTGTGTGAGGCGTCCTCTGGGGTCCTGGCTCTAATCTGTGTGAGGCGTCCTCTGGTGTCCTGGCTCTAATCTGTGTGAGGCGTCCTCTGGTGTCCTGACTCTAATCTGTGTGAGGCGTCCTGACTCTAATCTGTGTGAGGCGTCCTCTGGTGTCCTGGCTCTAATCTGTGTGAGGCGTCCTCTGGTGTCCTGGCTCTAATCTGTGTGAGGCGTCCTCTGGTGTCCCGGCTCTAATCTGTGTGAGGCGTCCTCTGGTGTCCCGGCTCTAATGTCCCGTGTCTCCAGGTAAAGTGCCGCTGCTCCGACAGAAGACGCTCCCGCTGGTCGGCGTGGGGAAACACCTGTGTGGAGCGGGCACAGGTGAGAGCCGTCCTGGTCTCTGATTGGCTGCAGGTGGACTGCAGCAGACTCAGCTGTCTCTCGTGTCTCTCACCCCAGATCTGGCTCTGCGCTGTCTGTTGGACTCACCACGACTCAGAGAGGACAGGGAACCGTCCCCCAAACGCCCCAGGACCTCAGAACCAGCTCCAGACCCTTGTCCTGGTGCTGGTCCTGGTCCAGATCCTGGTGCTGGTCCTGGTCTAGATCCTGGTGCTGGTCCTGGTCTAGATCCTGGTGCTGGTCCTGGTCTAGATCCTGGTCCTGGTCCTGGTCCAGACCGTGGCTCTGGTCCTGGTTCTGGTCCCAGTCCTGGTCCGGTGCTGGGGGTGGCGGTGGCGCTGTGCTGTCACCATCGCTGTGAGTGGCGTCACTACGTGGGGCAGCAGTTCTTCCTGCAGCGAGGACTCGGCGCCGCAGAGTTCTCCGCCTTCTGCCGGATGTCCAGCTGGGCCACGTGTGGACTCAGACCGACCAATCAGGACGCTCCACCTCAGGACGCGACCAATCAGGGCGCTCCACCTCAGGACGCGACCAATCAGAGACGAGAGGACGAAGAGCACGAGCCGGTGGAGGAGACGGACGCCGTGAGCGGGTAAATGTTCGACCTCTGAACCTGATTTATGAAACCGTGAATGAGACGGCGTTCTTTAAACATGGCCGCCCTTCGTCCTGAGCGTTCTTCTTCTTCTGCAGGTTTCTGTCGGTGGACGAACGCCAGCGAGTCGGTCGTCTCTGCAAACGTCTGATCGACGGCGGCCGACTTCACTTCCTGCAGACGAGAGGATTCGACGGCAAACTGATCCATTACGTGGACAGTCAGGTGACTCTGGAGAACGTCCTGCTCACCGCCGTCCCCTCGCCTGCGTCCTGAAGGTCGACCCGCAGAGACGGACGGACACGTCTCCGTCCTGAAGGTCGACCTGCAGAGACGGACGGACGCGTCTCCGTCCTGAAGGTCGACCCGCAGAGACGGACGGACGCGTCTCCGTCCTGAAGGTCGACCTGCAGAGACGGACGGACACGTCTCCGTCCTGAAGGTCGACCTGCAGAGACGGACGGACACGTCTCCGTCCTGAAGGTCGACCTGCAGAGACGGACGGACGCGTCTCCGTCCTGAAAGTCGACCTTCAGGACGGAGACGCGTCTCCGTCCTGAAGGGCGACCCGCAGAGACGGACGGACGCGTCTCCGTCCTGAAGGTCGACCCGCAGAGACGGACGGACGCGTCTCCGTCCTGAAGGTCGACCCGCAGAGACGGACGGACACGTCTCCGTCCTGAAGGTCGACCCGCAGAGACGGACGGACACGTCTCCGTCCTGAAGGTCGACCCGCAGAGACGGACGGACACGTCTCCGTCCTGAAGGTCGACCCGCAGAGACGGACGGGCGCGTCTCCGTCCTGAAGGTCGACCCGCAGGGACGGACGGACGCGTCTCCGTCCTGAAGGGCGACCCGCAGAGACGGACGCGTCTCCGTCCTGAAGGTCGACCTGCAGGGACGGATGGACGCGTCTCCGTCCTGAAGGTCGACCTGCAGGGACGGACGGACACGTCTCCGTCCTGAAGGTCGACCCGCAGAGACGGACGGACACGTCTCCGTCCTGAAGGTCGACCCGCAGAGACGGACGGACGCGTCTCGGTCCTGAAGGTCGACCCGCAGAGACGGACGGACACGTCTCCGTCCTGAAGGTCGACCCGCAGAGACGGACGGACGCGTCTCGGTCCTGAAGGTCGACCCGCAGAGACGGACGGACACGTCTCCGTCCTGAAGGTCGACCCGCAGAGACGGACGGACACGTCTCCGTCCTGAAGGTCGACCCGCAGAGACGGACGGACGCGTCTCGGTCCTGAAGGTCGACCCGCAGAGACGGACGGACGCGTCTCGGTCCTGAAGGTCGACCCGCAGAGACGGACGGACGCGTCTCCGTCCTGAAGGTCGACCCACAGAGACGGACGCGTCTCCGTCCTGAAGGTCGACCCGCAGAGACGGACGGACGCGTCTCCGTCCTGAAGGTCGACCTGCAGGGACGGACGGACGCGTCTCCGTCCTGAAGGTCGCCCTGCAGAGACGGACGGACAGGAAAGACACAGACTCGTCCTGGTTTTGTCCTGAAGTGTTTTTATTTGTTGTATTAAAGTCGTCTCCGTTCAATCGTTTCGTTTGATTTCAAATGTAAATTCATAGATTTTCTGCAGCTCTGAACAGGAAGTCTTTTATTTTGAAGGGTCGTCATTCGGCTCTGAAACAAACAGAAACAAAGCTTTTATTTGAATAACTGAATCTTTGAGTCAGATCATCAGTTCTCAGTGTTGTTGTGTTAATATGACTAAAGCAGCAGCAGGTTACCTGTTAGCTGGGGGCTGCAGGTGCATTGTGGGAAATGTAGGAGTCAGTGTTTTAGATGAAGTCACTTGTTTTTCTTTAGTGATTTAAAAAAACACGACATTAGAACAGAATTATAAACAATGTTATTATTAAAGGTTTTATCTGCAGAGCGATCAGAGCAGCTCCATCTAGAGTCTCCAGATCATCGTCTCAACAACAAAAAAGAAGTCCAGCAGTGGGGTTGCCAGGTTGGTCAGACCCGGCCCAGCAGCTCCAGGAGAGCGGAGTCTGTTTGAGCCTGTTTGAACCCGTCCCCTCCAGAAAACCACAGCATCAAAACAAGGATTAGAGGAGTTTGACTGACAGTTAGCCGTTAGCGTTAGCCGTTAGCCGTTAGCGTTATGGAAAAGCAATACCCGCTTGGACAGGACGCTGGTGACCTCAGCTGATGAGGTCACCAGCGTCCTGTCCAAGCGTGTGAAGTGTGTTTCCTCAGGAGGGGGTCTGGAGTCTCCCTTAGAGAGAGGGGGAGAAGTTCAGCATCCGTGAGGAACTCGGAGTAGAGCCGCTGCTCCTTTGTGTTGAAAGGAGCCAGTTGAGGTGGTTCAGGATCATCTGGTCTGGATGAACCCTGGGCGCCTCCCTAGGGAGGTGTTCCAGGCACGTCCAGCTGGGAGGAGGCCTCGGGGAAGACCCAGGACCAGGTGGAGAGATTAGATCTCCACACTGGCCTGGGAACGCCTCAGGATCCCCCAGTTAGAGCTGGTTAATGTGGCCCGGGAAAGGGAAGTTTGGGGTCCCTGCTGGAGCTGCTGCCCCTGAGACCTGATCCAGGATCAGAGGCTGGAGCTGCTGCCCCTGAGACCTGATCCAGGATCAGAGGCTGGAGCTGCTGCCCCTGAGACCTGATCCAGGATCAGAGGCTGGAGCTGCTGCCCCTGAGACCTGATCCAGGACCAGAGGCTGGAGCTGCTGCCCCTGAGACCTGATCCAGGACCAGAGGCTGGAGCTGCTGCCCCTGAGACCTGATCCAGGATCAGAGGCCGGAGCTGCTGCCCCTGAGACCTGATCCAGGACCAGAGGCTGGAGCTGCTGCCCCTGAGACCTGATCCAGGATCAGAGGCTGGAGCTGCTGCCCCTGAGACCTGATCCAGGACCAGAGGCTGGAGCTCCTGAGACCTGATCCAGGATCAGAGGCTGAGGCTGAGTGAGTGATATTCGACCTTTAAACAGTTAAAGACACACAGAGACAGACGGGGACACTGGGTGAGGGTGGCACTAATGGGGGACTCGGTGCAGGTTGAGGACAGCGTACGCTCTCTTCCTGGCCTCCCTGATGTAAACGAGCATGAACTCCCGTCCAAACATCTCTCTGTCGTCCTCGTCCTCGTCCTCGTCCTCGTCTCTGGTCCTGCACGGCAGCGTCACCTCCAGAGTCAGAGGGTTGTCCCGGAAATTCACAAACCTGCTTCAACAAAACACAAACAGCCGTTCAGTCTGAGACCAGAGGACGACCGAGGACAGACACACAGACAGAGGACAGACCTGAGGTTGGACATGTCCTCCATCAGAGGGGGGATGTCTCGGAGCCTGTTGCTGCTCAGCACCAGTGTGTCCAGACTCTGCATCCTGCTGATGCTGTCCGGAAGTTTCTGCAGCTGGTTCCTCTGCAGCCACAGGGTGTGCAGCGTCTCCATCCTGGGGACAGACAGACCTCAGTGTCCATCCTGAGGACAGACAGACCTCAGTGTCCGTCCTGGGGACAGACAGACCTCAGTGTCCATCCTAGGGACAGACACAGCTCAGTGTCCATCCTGAGGACAGACACAGCTCAGTGTCCATCCTGAGGACAGACAGAGCTCAGTGTCCATCCTGGGGACAGACAGACCTCAGTGTCCATCCTGGGGACAGACAGACCTCAGTGTCCATCCTGAGGACAGACACGGCTCAGTGTCCATCCTGAGGACAGACAGACACACCTCAGTGTCCATCCTGGGGACAGACACACCTCAGTGTCCATCCTGAGGACAGACAGACCTCAGTGTCCATCCTGAGGACAGACAGACACACCTCAGTGTCCATCCTGGGGACAGACAGACACACCTCAGTGTCCATCCTGAGGACAGACAGACCTCAGTGTCCATCCTGGGGACAGACAGACCTCAGTGTCCATCCTGAGGACAGACAGAGCTCAGTGTCCATCCTGAGGACAGACACGGCTCAGTGTCCATCCTGAGGACAGACAGACCTCAGTGTCCATCCTGAGGACAGACAGACCTCAGTGTCCATCCTGGGGACAGACAGACCTCAGTGTCCATCCTGGGGACAGACAGACACAGCTCAGTGTCCATCCTGGGGACAGACAGAGCTCAGTGTCCGTCCTGAGGACAGACAGACCTCAGTGTCCATCCTGGGGACAGACAGACCTCAGTGTCCATCCTGGGGACAGACACAGCTCAGTGTCCATCCTGAGGACAGACACAGCTCAGTGTCCGTCCTGAGGACAGACAGACCTCAGTGTCCGTCCTGAGGACAGACAGACCTCAGTGTCCATCCTGAGGACAGACAGACCTCAGTGTCCATCCTGGGGACAGACAGACCTCAGTGTCCATCCTGGGGACAGACAGACCTCAGTGTCCATCCTGAGGACAGACACAGCTCAGTGTCCGTCCTGAGGACAGACAGACCTCAGTGTCCGTCCTGAGGACAGACAGACCTCAGTGTCCATCCTGAGGACAGACAGACCTCAGTGTCCGTCCTGAGGACAGACAGACCTCAGTGTCCATCCTGAGGACAGACAGACCTCAGTGTCCATCCTGGGGACAGACAGACCTCAGTGTCCATCCTGGGGACAGACACGGCTCAGTGTCCATCCTGAGGACAGACAGACCTCAGTGTCCGTCCTGAGGACAGACAGACCTCAGTGTCCATCCTGGGGACAGACAGACCTCAGTGTCCATCCTGAGGACAGACAGACACCTCAGTGTCCGTCCTGGCGGGTCCAGGACCTCGTCATGGACCCTACTTAGACCTGGTCCACAGGCCCCCGGGTATTTTTGTCCCTCACCTGTGGATGTCTTCAGGTAAGTGCTGCAGGCGGTTCCCTCCCATGTCGAGCCACTCCAGCGCCGGCAGCCCGACCACGCAGTCCGGCACGCACGAGAAGTCGTTCATGGACAGATCCAGGACCTGCAGCTTCTTCAGGTTCTGCAGCTGAGACCACAAGAGACCAGATCAGCTGAGACCACAAGAGACCAGATCAGCTGAGACCACAAGAGACCAGATCAGCTGAGACCACAAGAGACCAGATCAGCTGAGACCACAAGAGACCAGATCAGCTGAGACCACCAGAGACCAGATCAGCTGAGACCACAACAGACCAGATCAGCTGAGACCACCAGAGACCAGATCAGCTGAGGACACTCGGACCCGGTTCAGGAAGCGGGTTTATGTTTGTGTTCACATGTGGTTTGGACCCTGACTGGTCAGTACCTGGTCTGGGAGCTGGTTCAGGTCCCGATTGGTGGCCAGCTCCAGTCTCTCCAGACTCTCACAGCGGCTCAGCTCTTCAGGAACACACTGGATTCTGTTGTAGCTCAGCAGGAGCTCTCTGAGCCGGGTCAGCTGCCCTGAGACCAGAACCAGGACACATGAGGACTCAGAGACAGAAGAGCAGCACGGGTCAGGACACGGTGGGGACGTACTGACCGATCTGTTTGGGAACCTCTGTGACCCCGTTGCGGGACAGATCCAGAACTAAAAGGTTCTGGAAGCTGGAGATGAAGTGAGGGATCTCCTGCAGTCCGGTCCGGTGGATCTGCCACTCCTGGACCTGACTGAGCTGGACCAGACAGCCCGGCAGCACCTGGAGGAGGGACAGACGGACAAAGAGGTGACCTTCAGAGAACACAGGGACCTCCAGGGTCCTGGGTGGTGGCGTTACCTTCCAGTCCTCCTGTTCGATTCTGAGGACGAGCCGTCCGTCTTCTGTCTGCAGCTTCTGTTTCAGACGGGCCAGAACTGCCCGGTCCTCCCACGCACCAACGCTGAGTCTGGACCAGAACCAGGGACACGATGAGCCACATGACACAGTACAGGCCTGCTTCACGGGTACACAGGGAATGTTTACACGTGACCTGTAGCAGCAGGTTCATGGGACCCTCTAGACCCCGGGTCCAGAACAGTTCTGGTTCTGACCCCTAACAGGACTTTAACATGCTGACATAGAGGTTTAGTTCCTCTTCCATCACCATGCGGCAGGTGGTCCTCAGGTAACAGCTGCTGTTCGGTTCTAGAAGTCCTTCCCTGGTCCCTGGTCTGGAGGTCGTTCCCTGGTCCCTGGTCTGGAGGTCGTTCCCTGGTCCCTGGTCTGGAGGTCGTTCCCTGGTCCCTGGTCTGGAGGTCGTTCCCTGGTCCCTGGTCTGGAGGTCGTTCCCTGGTCCCTGGTCTGGAAGTCGTTCCCTGGTCCCTGGTCTGGAAGTCGTTCCCTGGTCCCTGGTCTGGAGGTCGTTCCCCGGTCCCTGGTCTGGAGGTCGTTCCCTGGTCCCTGGTCTGGAGGTCGGTCCCTGGTCCCTGGTCTGGAGGTCGGTCCCTGGTCCCTGGTCTGGAGGTCGGTCCCTGGTCTGGAGGTCGTTCCCTGGTCCCTGGTCTGGAGGTCGTTCCCTGTTCCCTGGTCTGGAGGTCGTTCCCTGGTCCCTGGTCTGGAGGTCGTTCCCTGTTCCCTGGTCTGGAGGTCGTTCCCTGGTCCCTGGTCTGGAGGTCGTTCCCTGTTCCCTGGTCTGGAGGTCGTTCCCTGGTCCCTGGTCTGGAGGTCGTTCCCTGGTCCCTGGTCTGGAGGTCGTTCCCTGGTCCCTGGTCCCTGGTCTGGAGGTCGTTCCCTGGTCCCTGGTCTGGAGGTCGTTCCCTGGTCCCTGGTCTGGAGGTCGGTCCCTGGTCCCTGGTCTGGAGGTCGTTCCCTGGTCCCTGGTCTGGAGGTCGTTCCCTGGTCTGGAGGTCGTTCCCTGGTCCCTGGTCTGGAGGTCGTTCCCTGGTCTGGAGGTCATTCCCTGGTCCCTGGTCTGGAGGTCGTTCCCTGGTCCCTGGTCTGGAGGTCGTTCCCTGGTCCCTGGTCTGGAGGTTGTTCCCTGGTCCCTGGTCTGGAGGTCGTTCCCTGGTCCCTGGTCTGGAGGTCGTTCCCTGGTCCCTGGTCTGGAGGTCGTTCCCTGGTCCCTGGTCTGGAGGTCGTTCCCTGGTCCCTGGTCTGGAGGTCGGTCCCTGGTCCCTGGTCTGGAGGTCGTTCCCTGGTCCCTGGTCTGGAGGTCGTTCCCTGGTCCCTGGTCTGGAGGTCGTTCCCTGTTCCCTGGTCTGGAGGTCGTTCCCTGGTCCCTGGTCTGGAGGTCGTTCCCTGGTCCCTGGTCTGGAGGTCGTTCCCTGGTCCCTGGTCTGGAGGTCGTTCCCTGGTCCCTGGTCTGGAGGTCGTTCCCTGTTCCCTGGTCTGGAGGTCGTTCCCTGTTCCCTGGTCTGGAGGTCGTTCCCTGGTCCCTGGTCTGGAGGTCGTTCCCTGGTCCCTGGTCTGGAGGTCGTTCCCTGGTCCCTGGTCTGGAGGTCGTTCCCTGGTCCCTGGTCTGGAGGTCGTTCCCTGGTCCCTGGTCTGGAGGTCGGTCCCTGGTCCCTGGTCCCTGGTCTGGAGGTCGTTCCCTGGTCCCTGGTCTGGAGGTCGTTCCCTGGTCCCTGGTCTGGAGGTCGTTCCCTGGTCTGGAGGTCGTTCCCTGGTCCCTGGTCTGGAGGTCGTTCCCTGGTCCCTGGTCTGGAGGTCGTTCCCTGGTCCCTGGTCTGGAGGTCGTTCCCTGGTCCCTGGTCTGGAGGTCTGACTCTGAGTCTGTTTGTTCACATGTTGTTTACGTGTAAACAACATGTGAACAACACGCTAGCAGTTTCCATCTGTTTCCAGTCTTTATGCTAAGCTAACTCTCTCTGAGAGACGACACAAGGACACGTTTCAGAGAGGATAGTGACATCACTTCCTGTAGTTTGAACCAATCAGCTCTGACCTGCCGCCGGCCCCGCCCGTCCTCTTCCTCCTCCTCTGCTCCTCTTCCTCGCCCTGCTGCTCCTGGACTCTCCTGATCCTGGTCTCCCACAGAGCCTTGATGCTGCTCACCGCGCCACGCGCCGCCACGCCCACCATGGTGACCACTTCCTGTCAGCCTGTGATGTCACAGCAGGTAGGACGACCTCTGACCTCTGACCTGCAGCCACTTCCTCCCTCTGAGCATCTGTTTGATTATGAACACATGGAAAAATATCAGTATAACAGGTATACTACAGTTATACTACAGTGATACTACAGTAATACTACAGTTACATTACTGACAATACTACTGTAATACTACAGTAATACTACTGACAATACTACAGTTACACTACAGACAATACTACACTAATACTACTGTTATACTACTGACAATACTACAGTTACACTACAGACAATACTACACTAATACTACTGTTATACTACTGACAATACTACAGTAATACTACTGACAATACTACAGTTACACTACAGACAATACTACACTAATACTACTGTTATACTACTGACAATACTACAGTAATACTACTGACAATACTACACTAATACTACTGTTATACTACTGACAATACTACAGTTACACTACAGTAATACTACAGTTACACTACTGACAATACTACAGTAATACTACTGACAATACTACACTAATACTACTGTTATACTACTGACAATACTACAGTTACACTACTGACAATACTACAGTAATACTACTGACAATACTACACTAATACTACTGTTATACTACTGACAATACTACAGTTACACTACAGTAATACTACAGTTACACTACTGACAATACTACTGTAGTATTACTGTAGTATTACAGTTATACTACAGTGATACTACAGTTATACTACAGTTATACTACTGACAATACTACTGTAGTATTACTGTAGTATTACAGTTATACTACAGTTATACTACTGACAATACTACTGTAAAACTACAGTAATACTACTGTAATACTACTGACTATACTACTGTTATACTACTGTAATACTACTGACTATACTACTGACAATACTACTGTAGTATTACTGTAGTATCGTCTGTAGTATTACTGTAGTATTGTCAGTAGTATTACAGTAGTATTACTGTAGTATTGTCAGTAGTATTACAGTAGTATTGTCAGTAGTATTACAGTAGTATTACTGTAGTATAGTCAGTAGTATTACAGTAGTATTACAGTAGTATAACAGTAGTATAGTCAGTAGTATTACAGTAGTATAACAGTAGTATTACAGTAGTATTGTCAGTAGTATTACAGTAGTATTACTGTAGTATAGTCAGTAGTATTACAGTAGTATTACTGTAGTATTGTCAGTAGTATTACAGTAGTATTGTCAGTAGTATTACTGTAGTATTGTCAGTAGTATTACAGTAGTATTGTCAGTAGTATTGTCAGTAGTATTACTTTAGTATTACTGTAGTATAGTCAGTAGTATTACAGCAGTATTACTGTAGTATTGTCAGTAGTATTACAGTAGTATAGTCAGTAGTATTACAGTAGTATAGTCAGTAGTATTACAGTAGTATAGTCAGTAGTATTACAGTAGTATTCTCAGTAGTATAACAGCAGTATTACAGTAGTATAGTCAGTAGTATTACAGTAGTATTCTCAGTAGTATAACAGCAGTATTACAGTAGTATAGTCAGTAGTATTACAGTAGTATAGTCAGTAGTATTACAGTAGTATTCTCAGTAGTATAACAGCAGTATTACAGTAGTATAGTCAGTAGTATTACAGTAGTATTGTCAGTAGTATTATAGTAGTATTGTCAGTAGTATTGTCAGTAGTATTGTCAGTAGTATTGTCAGTAGTATTCTCAGTAGTATAACTGTAGTATTGTCAGTAGTATTACAGTAGTATTGTCAGTAGTATAGTCAGTAGTATAGTCAGTAGTATTGTCAGTAGTATTGTCAGTAGTATAACAGTAGTATAACAGTAGTATTACAGTAGTATTGTCAGTAGTATTGTCAGTAGTATTGTCAGTAGTATTACAGTAGTATAACAGTAGTATTACAGTAGTATTGTCAGTAGTATAGTCAGTAGTATTGTCAGTAGTATTGTCAGTAGTATTCTCAGTAGTATAACTGTAGTATTGTCAGTAGTATTACAGTAGTATTGTCAGTAGTATAGTCAGTAGTATTGTCAGTAGTATTCTCAGTAGTATAACTGTAGTATTGTCAGTAGTATTCTCAGTAGTATAACAGTAGTATTACAGTAGTATAGTCAGTAGTATTGTCAGTAGTATTGTCAGTAGTATTGTCAGTAGTATTACAGTAGTATTCTCAGTAGTATTAGTGAAGTATAGTTTCTCACCGTGTTGCAGCGACTTGTTGCTAAAGTTCTTCTCATGAAATTTGATCTAAAAGATAAATTTAGACTCTGGTCACGTGACCCTGTGATGTCACGTGACCCTGTGATGTCACGTGACCCCTGTGATGTCACGTGACCCTGTGATGTCACATGACTCCTGTGAAGTCACATGACCCTGGGATGTCACATGACCCTGTGATGTCACATGACTCCTGTGAAGTCACATGACCCTGTGATGTCACATGACCCCTGTGATGTCACATGACCCTGTGATGTCACATGACTCCTGTGAAGTCACATGACCCTGTGATGTCACATGACCCCTGTGATGTCACGTGACCCTGTGATGTCACATGACTCCTGTGAAGTCACATGACCCTGGGATGTCACATGACCCTGTGATGTCACATGACTCCTGTGAAGTCACATGACCCTGGGATGTCACATGACCCCTGTGATGTCACATGACTCCTGTGAAGTCACATGACCCTCTGATGTCACATGACCCTGTGATGTCACGTGACCCTGTGATGTCACATGACCCCTGTGATGTCACATGACCCTGTGATGTCACATGACCCTGTGATGTCACATGACCCTGTGATGTCACGTGACCCTGTGATGTCACATGACCCTGTGATGTCACGTGACCCTGTGATGTCACATGTCGTCCAGGTTCTATTCTTGTTCCTGTGGCGTCTCAAAGATCTTCACAACATCATAAATAATAACATGAGTTTATGAGTCAGTGCACGCAGTAACCATGGAAACATCTCACAGATTCATTCAGACTAACGACAGTTTGACTTTAATAAACTTTATTTAATAACTTTAATAAAGTTTATTAAATAACTTTAATAAAGTTTATTATTAAATAACTTTAATAAAGTTTATTATTAAATCACTTTAATAAAGTTTATTATTAAATAACTTTAATAAAGTTTATTATTTAATGACTTTAATAAAGTTTATTAAATATGACTTTAATAAATCAGCTGCTGCAGAAACTCGTCACAGTTTTTCACTTTATTCAAACTTTAAACCCAAAAATACAAAAACCCAAATTTCTGTTTTTACACTTTTACATTTAGTGTTTTTAAAAACAACAACAACAACAAACACCCGGGCTCGTTACCCAGCAGCCCCCGGGGCGCCTCGTTACCCGGCAGCCCCCGGGGCGCCTCGTTACCCAGCAGCCCCCGGGGCGCCTCTTTACCCAGCAGCCCCCGGGGCGCCTCGTTACCCAGCAGCCCCCGGGGCGCCTCGTTACCCGGCAGCCCCCGGGGCGCCTCGTTACCCAGCAGCCCCCGGGGCGCCTCTTTACCCAGCAGCCCCCGGGGCGCCTCGTTACCCAGCAGCCCCCGGGGCGCCTCGTTACCCAGCAGCCCCCGGGGCGCCTCGTTACCCGGCAGCCCCCGGGGCGCCTCTTTACCCAGCAGCCCCCGGGGCGCCTCGTTACCCAGCAGCCCCCGGGGCGCCTCTTTACCCGGCAGCCCCCGGGGCGCCTCGTTACCCGGCAGCCCCCGGGGCGCCTCGTTACCCGGCAGCCCCCGGGGCGCCTCGTTACCCGGCAGCCCCCGGGGCGCCTCGTTACCCGGCAGCCCCCGGGGCACCTCGTTACCCAGCAGCCCCCGGGGCGCCTCGTTACCCAGCAGCCCCGGGGGCACCTCGTTACCCAGCAGCCCCCGGGGCGCCTCGTTACCCGGCAGCCCCCGGGGCGCCTCGTTACCCGGCAGCCCCCGGGGCGCCTCTTTACCCAGCAGCCCCCGGGGCGCCTCGTTACCCAGCAGCCCCCCGGGGCGCCTCGTTACCCAGCAGCCCCTGGGGCGGACACAGGTCCCTGTAACAGTCTATTATTTACAGACGAGTGTGAAACTCCTCCTTCAGGGTCTTTAATCCTCAGTAACCATGGAAACGGTTTTAATTAAGGGAGAAATCAGGAGAGATGCTAACAGCAGCACGTGGCTAACAGTGGTTAGCTCGGGGCAGCACGGTGAAGGCATTCAAAGGTCTTTTTTAACCAGTGTGTGAGCGTGTGAGCGAGCGTGAGTGTGTGTGTGTGTGAGCGAGCGTGAGTGTGTGTGTGTGTGAGCGAGCGTGAGTGTGTGTGTGTGTGAGCGAGCGTGAGTGTGTGTGTGTGTGTGAGCGAGCGTGAGTGTGTGTGTGTGTGAGTGTGTGTGTGTGTGTGTGTGTGTGAGCGAGCGTGAGTGTGTGTGTGTGAGCGTGTGTGTGTCTGTGTGTGTGTGAGTGTGTGTGTGTGTGTGTGTTATTTTCAGCAGCATTAGTGGTTAAAAAGGACCTTTGAATGCCTTCACCGTGCTGCCCCGAATAAAGAAGCTCATTAAAACAAACATTTAATTATTAGTTAATAAAACATGATTCTGTGCGTGTGTGTGTGGTCGTCATGGAAACCCCATGATTGACAGGCTGAGCCCTCCTCCTCCCAAGGCAACAGAGGAACGACGGAGAAGGCGGAGGAGTGAGGGTGTGTGTGTGTGTGTGTGTGTGTGTGTGTGTGTGTGTGTGTGTGTGTCTGTCTGTGTGTGTGTGTGTCTCCGTGTGTGTGTGTGTGTGTCTCCGTGTGTGTGTGTGTGTGTGTGTCTGTCTGTGTGTGCGTGTCTGTGTGCGTGTGCGTGTGCGTGTGTGTGTGTCTGTGTGTGTGTGTTATTTGAGGTCCAGCACCATCCGGGCCGGGTTCTCCAGAAACTCCTTCCACAGGTTGGAGAAGCGACTCATAGTTGCTCCGTCGATGATGCGATGATCCGCCGACCAGCTGACGTTCATGATGTGCGCTCGCACCACGTGACCGCCGCCATCGAACCGGGGAAGGACCTGACGAGAGGGGGAGGCGTTCACAACAACAACAATTACATCATCAACAACAACAACAATTACATCATCATCAACAACAACAACAACTCCTCCTCCTCCTCCTCCTCCTCCTCCTCCTCCTCCTCCTCCTCCTCCTCCTCCTCCTCCTCCTCCTCCTCCTCCTCCTCCTCCGCAGCAGCAGCAGCAGGTTTGTTTCTGTGTCGTCTCACAAACAGATTCTCCTTCGTTGGCGTCGTCGTATGTTTTGCTCTTCTCTGAATCTTTACTTTAATATTGTGTTTGTTTATTTATTTACTTTAATATTTATTTAAATAAAAGATAAACATCAAAAATCTCTTTGATCTAAAACAAGAGAAAGAAATATTTACAAATGTTTTAATAAAATCTGTTAAAATCTAAATTCATGAAAGTTTGGATCAATTATTATGTGACGTGCTTCAGCTGCTAGCATCAGCTGCTAGCATTAGCGGCTAGCCTTAGCTGCTAGCATCAGCTGTGAGCATCAGCTGCTAGCATCAGCTGTGAGCATTAGCTGCTAGCATCAGCTGTGAGCATTAGCTGCTAGCATCAGCTGCTAGCATCAGCTGCTAGCATCAGCTGTGAGCATTAGTTGCTAGCATCAGCTGCTAGCTTCAGCTGCTAGCATCAGCTGCTAGCATTAGCTGCTAGCATTAGCTGCTAGCATCCGCTGCTAGCATCAGCTGCTAGCATCAGCTGCTAGCATCCGCTGCTAGCATCAGCGTTCGCTCTGCAGACTTGAGGGAGGTGAAGCGTTTGGATTCGGCGTTCCTCAGGGTTCCGTGTTGGGACCTCGTGTTTTCCTGAACTCTCAGATTTGACTTCATCAAACTCAGTCGATGTCTGATCCATGTCCCCGTTCTGCCCCAGACCTGATCCTGATCCTGATCCTGATCCTGGTCCTGAACCCAAACACAGACGTGATGAAGAGTTTGGACCCACCTGGATTTTCCCCAGAGCTCCGATGGCGACTTCAGGAGGCAGGATGACGGGTTTGGCGTAAGTCCCTCCGATCTGGATCAGAAACAGATTCAGTCACCGGGGGTCCAGACTCTGGGTCCAGACCTGGGTCCAGACCTGGGTCCAGACCTGGGTCCAGAGTCTGGGTCCAGACCTGGGTCCAGACTCTGGGTCCAGACTCTGGGTCCAGACCTGGGTCCAGACCTGGGTCCAGACTCTGGGTCCAGACTCGGGGTCCAGACTCTGGGTCCAGACTCTGGGTCCAGACCTGGGTCCAGACTCTGGGCCCAGACTCGGGCCGGGGTCCTACTCACCGTGCCGATGTTGGACAGAGTGAAGGTTCCCCCGCTGAGCTCGTTGGTCCCCAGCTGCCCGGCGGCGCCGAGCGCCTGCAGCCGGTTCAGCTCCTGAGCGACTTCGAACACGCTGAGCAGCTGCACGTTCTTCACGTTGGGGACCAGGAGCCCCTGAGGGGTGTCCATCGCCAGGCCGATGTTATGGGCCGCCTGCAGCAGCAACAACAACAACAACGTGTCAACAACAACAACAACAACACCAGCGCGTGTGTGCGTCACTAGAAGAGCCCTCACCTTGTACGTGATATTCTGGCAGCCCTCGTCCAATGAGGCGTTGAGGATCGGGAAGTGGAGGAGGCCGAGGGAGGCAGCCTGAACCAATGAGAGGGCAGCGTGAACATCAGCACTAACGTTCAGCCAATCAGCAGCAGCGTGAGCGGCGTACCTTGATGAAGAAGGGCATGTAGCTCAGTTTGACGCCCCGGCCTTCAGAGACGGACCTGAGCTCGGTCCTCAGGGACACCAGGCGGCTCAGGTCCACCTCGTCACAGTAGCCGAAGTGCGGGATCTTGAGCGCCGCCGTCATGGTCCTCACCATCGCTCTGTGGAAACCTGCACAACGCCAACACGCTGTTAAACGGGTCACGGGTCAGAGGCGGCGTCCTGACCCGGGTGTGTCTGCTGACCTTTGAGGGGCTCCGTGACGTCTTTGCCCGTGAAGACTGGTTTGGGCGTGGCGGGTGGAGGTTTGGCGGCAGGTGCGGCGGCGGCAGCAACCGGGGCCGGGGGTGGAGTCTGGATCTCCTGGAACAGGGTCTGAGGGATGATGGCGCCGGTCTGCTTCGCCAGATAGTTCAGGATGTCCTCCTTCAGGATCCGTCCGTCCTTCCCCGTCCCCACAACCTCACTGAGCTTAATCTGAGAGACGGAGCAGTTAGACCAGAACCCAGGACAGACCAGAACCCAGGACAGACCAGAACCCAGGACAGACCAGAACCCAGGACAGACCAGACCCCAGGACAGACCAGACCCCAGGACAGACCAGACCCCAGGACAGACCAGAACCCAGGACAGACCAGAACCCAGGACAGACCTGAACCCAGGACAGACCAGAACCCAGGACAGACCAGAACCCAGGACAGACCTGAACCCAGGACAGACCAGAACCCAGGACAGACCTGAACCCAGGACAGACCAGAACCCAGGACAGACCAGAACCCAGGACAGACCAGAACCCAGGACAGACCAGAACCCAGGACAGACCAGACCCCAGGACAGACCAGACCCCAGGACAGACCTGAACCCAGGACAGACCAGACCCCAGGACAGACCAGAACCCAGGACAGACCAGAACCCAGGACAGACCAGAACCCAGGACAGACCAGAACCCAGGACAGACCAGAACCCAGGACAGACCAGAACCCAGGACAGACCTGAACCCAGGACAGACCAGACCCCAGGACAGACCAGAACCCAGGACAGACCAGAACCCAGGACAGACCAGAACCCAGGACAGACCGGGACAGACCGGGACAGACCAGAACCCAGGACAGACCAGACCCCAGGACAGACCAGAACCCAGGACAGACCAGAACCCAGGACAGACCAGAACCCAGGACAGACCGGGACAGACGGGGAACACCAAACACAGACGGGGAACACCAAACACAGACGGGGACAGACTCACGTTGTTCTCCATGGCGAGGCGCCTGACGGAGGGCGTGGCCTGAGTCTTGTGACCTTTGATCTCCTGGTGGGTGTGCTCTTCCCGGGCCATGGCGGGCGTCTCCACCACATCCTCCTCCACGATCACCTCTGATCAACGACAGTCAGCTTTAAGAACCAGAGGAAACACCGCAGACCCGGTTCCGGACTAACCTCCGGTGTCGTGTCTCACCTGAACTGGACTCCGTCTCGATGTCCACCAGCGGTTTCCCCACTAAGGCGGTGGCGTCCACGTCGTAGTAGAGTTTACTGATGACGCCGTCGTAGCGGCTGGTGATGGTGACGGACGCCTTGTCGCTCTGAACCTCACAGATGCTGTCGAACTGGGACACCTTATCGCCCTCCTTCACGTACCTGAGGGACACGGACACAACCAGCTCTGAGGAAAGGTTTGGGGGTCTCTGGAGGTTCAGGGGGTCTCTGGTAGGTTCAGGGGGTCTCTGGTAGGTTCAGGGGGTCTCTGGTAGGTTCAGGGGGTCTCTGGTAGGTTCAGGGGGTCTCTGGTAGGTTCAGGGGGTCTCTGGTAGGTTCAGGGGGTCTCTGGAGGTTCAGGGGGTCTCTGGTAGGTTCAGGGGGTCTCTGGTAGGTTCAGGGGGTCTCTGGTAGGTTCAGGGGGTCTCTGGTAGGTTCAGGGGGTCTCTGGTAAGTTCAGGGGGTCTCTGGTAGGTTCAGGGGGTCTCTGGTAGGTTCAGGGGGTCTCTGGTAGGTTCAGGGGGTCTCTGTAGGTTCAGGGGTCTCTGGTAGGTTCAGAGGGTCTCTGGTAGGTTCAGGGGTCTCTGGTAGGTTCAGGGGGTCTCTGGTAGGTTCAGGGGTCTCTGGTAGGTTCAGGGGTCTCTGGTAGGTTCAGGGGGTCTCTGTAGGTTCAGGGGGTCTCTGGTAGGTTCAGGGGGTCTCTGGTAGGTTCAGGGGGTCTCTGGTAGGTTCAGGGGGTCTCTGGTAGGTTCAGGGGGTCTCTGGTAGGTTCAGGGGTCTCTGGTAGGTTCAGGGGTCTCTGGTAGGTTCAGGGGTCTCTGGTAGGTTCAGGGGGTCTCTGGTAGGTTCAGGGGTCTCTGGTAGGTTTAGGGGTCTCTGGTAGGTTCAGGGGGTCTCTGGTAGGTTCAGGGGGTCTCTGGTAGGTTCAGGGGGTCTCTGGTAGGTTCAGGGGTCTCTGGTAGGTTTCAGGGGTCTCTGGTAGGTTCAGGGGGTCTCTGGTAGGTTCAGGGGGTCTCTGGTAGGTTCAGGGGGTCTCTGGTAGGTTCAGGGGGTCTCTGGTAGGTTCAGGGGTCTCTGGTAGGTTCAGGGGTCTCTGGTAGGTTCAGGGGTCTCTGGTAGGTTTAGGGGTCTCTGGTAGGTTCAGGGGGTCTCTGGTAGGTTCAGGGGGTCTCTGGTAGGTTCAGGGGTCTCTGGTAGGTTTCAGGGGTCTCTGGTAGGTTCAGGGGGTCTCTGGTAGGTTCAGGGGGTCTCTGGTAGGTTCAGGGGGTCTCTGGTAGGTTCAGGGGGTCTCTGGTAGGTTCAGGGGTCTCTGGTAGGTTCAGGGGGTCTCTGGTAGGTTCAGGGGGTCACTGGTAGGTTCAGGGGGTCTCTGGTAGGTTTAGGGGTCTCTGGTAGGTTCAGGGGTCTCTGGTAGGTTTAGGGGTCTCTGGTAGGTTCAGGGGTCTCTGGTAGGTTCAGGGGTCTCTGGTAGGTTCAGGGGGTCTCTGGTAGGTTCAGGGGTCTCTGGTAGGTTCAGGGGGTCTCTGTAGGTTCAGGGGGTCTCTGGTAGGTTCAGGGGTCTCTGGTAGGTTCAGGGGGTCTCTGGTAGGTTCAGGGGGTCTCTGGTAGGTTCAGGGGTCTCTGGTAGGTTCAGGGGGTCTCTGGTAGGTTCAGGGGGTCTCTGGTAGGTTCAGGGGTCTCTGGTAGGTTCAGGGGTCTCTGGTAGGTTCAGGGGGTCTCTGGTAGGTTCAGGGGGTCTCGGGGTCTCGTACGTACCACTCCTTCACCGTCACTTCCATGATTCCCTCTCCGATGTCGGACAGTTTGAACGGGACGATCGGCCCTCGACCGACTGCAGGAGAGAACACACCAGTGACATCATCAGTGACATCATCATCAGTGACATCATCATCAGTGACATCATCAGTGACATCAGCAGTGACATCATCACTTCCTGTGGACGCTGCGTGGCTTCGTGGATCTAAGCCCTGAACACAGGAACTCTGATGAACCAGTTGGTCTGGATTCTTTAAAACCTCCCAAACCGCTGAGTCTGCACCAGGAAGTAACGGGTCGCCACGGCAACGCCCAGGACCAATGAATGAAGCCTTGTTATATTTATGTTTCACTTCCTGGATTCCTGAAACTGGACCAACCAGAACCCGGTCCCTGAGAGGGTCACAGACTCTGTGTGAAGTTTAAACCTCTGCCACAGAATTACCCAGGACCCGGGTCCTGCTGGGCTCAGGACCCGGGTCCTGGGTTATTCTGTGGCAGAGGTTTAAACTTCACACAGAGTCTGTGACTCTTTCAGGGACCGGGTTCTGGTCTCAGGACCCTGCTGGTCTCAGGACCCTGGTTGCTGCTGGTCTCAGGACCCGGGTCCTGCTGGTCTCTGGGTTCTGCTGGTCTCTGGTTGCTGCTGGTCTCAGGACCCGGGTTCTGCTGGTCTCTGGGTCCTGCTGGTCTCAGGACCCGGGTCCTGCTGGTCTCTGGGTCCTGCTGGGCTCAGGACCCGGGTCCTGCTGGTCTCTGGTTGCTGCTGGGCTCAGGACCCGGGTTCTGCTGGGCTCTGCTGGACTGGACTCACCTGTGGCAGTGTGCAGCGTCCTGAACATCTGGAGGTTCTGGTCCCATCTGAAGGAGCGCGGCTGCAGGGTTCTGTCGGACCTGAAGTTCTGCACCCGGAAACAGCGGCGGCGGTACTGCTGACTCAGCTGACGGGGACAGAACCAGAACACAGATGAGTCAGCTGACAGAACCAGAACCAGAACACAGATGAGTCAGCTGACAGAACCAGAACACATATGAGTCAGCTGACAGAACCAGAACACAGATGAGTCAGCTGACAGAACCAGAACACAGATGAGTCAGCTGACAGAACCAGAACACAGATGAGTCAGCTGACAGAACCAGAACACAGATGAGTCAGCTGACAGAACCAGAACACAGATGAGTCAGCTGACAGGAACAGAACCAGAACACAGATGAGTCAGCTGACAGGAACAGAACCAGAACACAGGGTCAACAGCGACCTTCACAATAAAAGCCTAAACACAACTTTAACTATGTTTAACTGATCTAAACTAACACCTGGAGCTAACACCTGGAGCTAACACCTGGAGCTAACAGCTGGAGCTAACACCTGGAGCTAACAGCTGGGGCTAACACCTGGAGCTAACAGCTGGGTCTAACACCTGGACCTTACAGCTGGGGCTAACACCTGGAGCTAACAGCTGGGACTAACACCTGGACCTTACACCTGGAGCTAACAGCTGGTTCACCTGCAGGATGCTAACTCAAGCTAAGTGAAGCGGCACGCTAACACGCCGGTTAGCACGTTAGCGTCTGTTGGTATTTGTGTTAGCGTTAGCATCAGTTAGCACGGCAGTAGAAGTTACAGCAGCTGGAAGGCTAAGCTAACGGGATAACCGGGTGACGGTTTAATGACGTCACTCGGCAAAGGCTGACGTCACAAACAAACAAACAAACAAACAAACAAACAAACAAAGAGCGGCGCCGGGACCCGTTTAGACAACAAAGCCGTTTCTCACCAGTCTGAACAAACTGAAGGAGCCTCTGGTCACCGCCGCCATCTTTGCTCTGCCGCTGCACGCCCCTCTCAGCAGCCAATCAGCGCTCAGTGTCTCGCTCGCCTCCCCGTGCGGCAGACCGGAAGCGGAAGCGACGTCACGCGGAAGTGCAGGCGCTGCTCTCAGATTAAATCCGTTTATTTTATTTATATAATTTTACTGTTTTAAGTGCATTTGTTTATATATTTATGTATTTGTATTAATTATGTTTCATTATGTAATTAAATATATCCATTTTATTCATTATTTAAATGTATTTATTAAATCCTATTATTGTTTTAGTTTTGGAGGAAACATCACAGGAGGTTTAAGCACAAATATACAAATCTATAAATAAATATATAAATAAATAAATATATAAATAAATATATAAATACAATAACAGGTCAGGGGAAGCTTCTGCAGACTACACCAACCTAAGTTTAAATAAATAAATATATAAATATATATATAAATAAAATAACAGGTCAGGGGAAGCTTCTGCAGACTACACCAACCTAAGTTTAAATAAATAAATACATAAATAAATGAAAAATGCATCAATAAATAAAGTCATACATGAATAAATGTATAAATAAAAGAATGAATAAATGTTTGAATAAATAAAATAATAAATACATGAATAAATTCATGAAATAATAAATAAAACAATTAATAAATGCCTTATATGTATTTCTACATTCATGTTCACTTCCATTTATTTATGTATTTATTTATGTTTTTATGTATTTATTTATTTATGTATTTATTTATGTATTTATTTATTTATTTATTTATTTATGTTTTTATTTATTTATGTTTTTATGTTTTTATGTATGTATTTATTTATGTATTTATTTATGTATTTATTTATTTATTTATTTATGTTTTTATTTATTTATTTATTTATGTTTTTATGTATGTATTTATTTATGTTTTTATGTTTTTATTTATTTATGTATTTATTTATTTATGTTTTTATGTATTTATTTATTTATGTTTTTATGTATGTATTTATTTATTTATGTATTTATTTATTTATTCATGTTTTTATTTATGTATTTATTTATTTATGTATTTATTTATTTATTCATGTTTTTATTTATGTATTTATTCATTTATTTATGTTTTTATATTAATCCTGTGAATGTTGTCGTGTGTCCAGGCCGATGATGTCACAGGCCGATGATGTCACAGGCCGATGATGTCACAGGCCGATGATGTCACAGGACGATGATGTCACAGGCCAATGATGTCACAGGCCGATGATGTCACAGGCTGCTGATGTCACAGGCCGATGATGTCTCAGGCCGATGATGTCACAGGCCGATGATGTCACAGGCTGCTGATGTCACAGGCCGATGATGTCACAGGACGATGATGTCACAGGCCGATGATGTCACAGGATGATGATGTCACAGGCCGATGATGTCACAGGAACCCTATGGGCTCCGTCGTTAGAGTGACAGTCGGTGGTGGAAGTGGGTCTGGACTTTGTTAGTGCTGGTCCTGGTCCTGGTCCTGGTCCAGTCCCAGCCTGGTCCTGGTCCTGGTCCAGTCCCAGCCTGGTCCTGGTCCTGGTCCTGGTCCTGGTCCAGTCCTGGTCCTGGTCCTGGTCCAGTCCCAGCCTGGTCCTGGTCCTGGTCCAGTCCCAGCCTGGTCCTGGTCCTGGTCCTGGTCCTGGTCCAGTCCTGGTCCTGGTCCTGGTCCAGTCCCAGCCTGGTCCTGGTCCTGGTCCAGTCCCAGCCTGGTCCTGGTCCTGGTCCTGGTCCTGGTCCAGTCCTGGTCCTGGTCCAGTCCCAGCCTGGTCCTGGTCCTGGTCCAGTCCCAGCCTGGTCCTGGTCCTGGTCCAGTCCCAGCCTGGTCCTGGTCCTGGTCCTGGCCCTGGTCCTGGTCCTGGTCCAGTCGTCGGTGGAAGTAGGTCTGAACAGTTGTCAACGCTACATTGTTTTGAAGGCACTCTCATGACTCCATACTGTTTTTAAGGCACTCTCATGACTCCATACTGTTTTTAAGGCACTCTCATGACTCCATACTGTTTTTAAGGCACTCTCATGACTCCATACTGTTTTTAAGGCACTCTCATGACTCCATACTGTTTTTAAGGCACTCTCATGACTCCATACTGTTTTTAAGGCACTCTCATGACTCCGTATTGTTTTTAAGACACTCTCATGACTCCATACTGTTTTTAAGGCACTCTCATGACTCCATACTGTTTTTAAGGCACTCTCATGACTCCATACTGTTTTTAAGGCACTCTCATGACTCCATACTGTTTTTAAGGCACTCTCATGACTCCGTATTGTTTTGAAGGCACTCTCATGACTCCATACTGTTTTTAAGGCACTCTCATGACTCCATACTGTTTTTAAGGCACTCTCATGACTCCATATTGTTTTTAAGGCACTCTCATGACTCCATACTGTTTTTAAGGCACTCTCATGACTCCATATTGTTTTTAAGACACTCTCATGACTCCATATTGTTTTTTAAGGCACTCTCATGACTCCATACTGTTTTTAAGGCACTCTCATGACTCCATACTGTTTTTAAGGCACTCTCATGACTCCATACTGTTTTTAAGACACTCTCATGACTTCATACTGTTTTTAAGGCACTCTCATGACTCCATATTGTTTTTAAGGCACTCTCATGACTCCATACTGTTTTTAAGACACTCTCATGACTCCATACTGTTTTTAAGGCACTCTCATGACTCCATACTGTTTTTAAGGCACTCTCATGACTCCATACTGTTTTTAAGACACTCTCATGACTCCATACTGTTTTTAAGGCACTCTCATGACTCCATACTGTTTTTAAGGCACTCTCATGACTCCGTATTGTTTTTAAGGCACTCTCATGACTCCATACTGTTTATAAGGCACTCTCATGACTCCATACTGTTTTTAAGGCACTCTCATGACTCCATACTGTTTTTAAGACACTCTCATGACTCCATACTGTTTTTAAGGCACTCTCATGACTCCATACTGTTTTTAAGGCACTCTCATGACTCCATATTGTTTTTAAGGCACTCTCATGACTCCATACTGTTTTTAAGGCACTCTCATGACTCCATACTGTTTTTAAGGCACTCTCATGACTCCATATTGTTTTTAAGGCACTCTCATGACTCCATACTGTTTTTAAGGCACTCTCATGACTCCATATTGTTTTTAAGACACTCTCATGACTCCATACTGTTTTTAAGGCACTCTCATGACTCCGTATTGTTTTTAAGGCACTCTCATGACTCCATACTGTTTTTAAGACACT
>NC_139828.1:278831-281331 GCF_963691815.1 Echiichthys vipera
ACACTCGTGCTCACACTTGTACTCGTGCTCACGCTCGTGCTCACACTTGTACTCGTGCTCACACTCGTGCTCACGCTCGTGCTCAAACTCGTGCTCACGCTCGTGCTCACACTTGTACTCATGCTCAAACTCGTGCTCATGCTCACACTTGTACTCGTGCTCACACTCGGGCTCATGCTCACACTTGTACTCGTGCTCACACTCGGGCTCATGCTCACACTTGTACTCGTGCTCACACTCGTGCTCACACTCGTGCTCACACTTGTACTCGTGCTCACACTCGTGCTCACACTTGTACTCGTGCTCACACTCGTGCTCACACTTGTACTCGTGCTCACACTCGGGCTCATGCTTGTACTCGTGCTCACACTCGTGCTCACACTTGTACTCGTGCTCACACTCGGGCTCATGCTCACACTCGTGCTCACGCTTGTACTCGTGCTCACACTCGTGCTCACGCTCATGCTAACGCTTGTTCTCGTGCTCACACTCGTGCTCACACTTGTACTCGTGCTCACACTTGTACTCGTGCTCACGCTTGTACTCGTGCTCACACTCGTGCTCACGCTTGTACTCGTGCTCACACTTGTACTCGTGCTCACGCTCGTGCTCACGCTTGTACTCGTGCTCACACTCGTGCTCATGCTTGTACTCGTGCTCACACTTGTACTCGTGCTCACGCTCGTGCTCAAACTTGTACTCGTGCTCACACTTGTGCTCACACTCGTGCTCACACTTGTACTCGTGCTCACACTCGTGCTCACACTCGTGCTCACACTTGTGCTCACGCTCGGGCTCATGCTCAAACTCGTGCTCATGCTCACACTTGTACTCGTGCTCACACTTGTACTCGTGCTTTTATTCGTGCTCACACTCGTGCTCGTGCTCACACTCGTGCTCATGCTTGTACTCGTGCTCACGCTCGTGCTCACACTCGTGCTCACACTTGTACTCGTGCTCACACTTGTACTCGTGCTCACGCTCGTGCTCACACTTGTACTCGTGCTCACGCTCGTGCTCACGCTTGTACTCGTGCTCACACTCGTGCTCATGCTTGTACTCGTGCTCACACTTGTACTCGTGCTCACGCTCGTGCTCAAACTTGTACTCGTGCTCACACTTGTGCTCACACTCGTGCTCACACTTGTACTCGTGCTCACACTTGTACTCGTGCTCACACTTGTACTCGTGCTCACACTTGTACTAGTGCTCACACTCGTGCTCACACTTGTACTCGTGCTCACGCTCGTGCTCACACTTGTACTCGTGCTCACACTCGTGCTCACGCTCGTGCTCACGCTCGTGCTCAAACTCGTGCTCACACTCGTGCTCACGCTCGGGCTCATGCTCAAACTCGTGCTCATGCTCACACTTGTACTCGTGCTCACACTCGGGCTCATGCTCACACTTGTACTCGTGCTCACACTCGTGCTCACACTTGTACTCGTGCTCACACTTGTACTCGTGCTCACACTCGTGCTCACACTTGTACTCGTGCTCACACTCGTGCTCACACTCATGCTCAGACTCGTGCTCACACTTGTACTCGTGCTCATGCTAACACTCGGGCTCATGCTTGTACTCGTGCTCACACTCCTGCTCACACTCGTGCTCACACTTGTACTCGTGCTCACACTCGGGCTCGTGCTCACACTCGTGCTCATGCTTGTACTCGTGCTCACACTCGTGCTCACGCTCATGCTAACGCTTGTTCTCGTGCTCACACTCGTGCTCACACTTGTACTCGTGCTCACACTTGTACTCGTGCTCACACTTGTACTTGTGCTCACGCTCGTGCTCACGCTTGTACTCGTGCTCACACTCGTGCTCATGCTTGTACTCGTGCTCACACTTGTACTCGTGCTCACGCTCGTGCTCAAACTTGTACTCGTGCTCACACTCGTGCTCACACTTGTACTCGTGCTCACACTTGTACTCGTGCTCACACTTGTACTCGTGCTCACACTCGTGCTCACGCTCGGGCTCATGCTCACACTCGTGCTCATGCTCACACTTGTACTCGTGCTCACACTTGTACTCGTGCTCACACTCGTGCTCACGCTCATGCTAACGCTTGTTCTCGTGCTCACATTTGTACTCGTGCTCACACTTGTACTCGTGCTCACGCTCGGGCTCATGCTCACACTCGTGCTCACACTTGTACTCGTGCTCATACTCGTGCTCACGCTCATGCTTACGCTTGTACTCGTGCTCACACTCGATCTCATGCTTGTACTCGTGCTCACACTCGTGCTCACACTCGTGCTCACACTTGTACTCGTGCTCACACTCGTGCTCACGCTCGGGCTCATGCTCAAACTCGTGCTCATGCTCACACTTGTACTCGTGCTCACACTCGGGCTCATGCTCACACTTGTACTCGTGCTCACACTCGTGCTCACACTTGTACTCGTGCTCACACTTGTACTCGTGCTCACACTCGTGCTCACACTTGTACTCGTGCTCACACTCGTGCTCACACTCATGCTCAGACTCGTGC
>NC_139828.1:286331-293831 GCF_963691815.1 Echiichthys vipera
AACCGTCTCCTTTAGTGTCTAAACTTAACCGTCTCCTTTAGAGACTAAACTTAACCGTCTCCTTTAGAGACTAAACTTAACCGTCTCCTTTAGTGTCTAAACTTAACCGTCTCCTTTAGAGACTAAACTTAACCGTCTCCTTTAGAGACTAAACTTAACCGTCTCCTTTAGAGACTAAACTTAACCGTCTCCTTTAGTGACTAAACTTAACCGTCTCCTTTAGTGTCTAAACTTAACCGTCTCCTTTAGTGACTGAACTTAACCGTCTCCTTTAGAGACTAAACTTAACCGTCTCCTTTAGTGTCTAAACTTAACCGTCTCCTTTAGAGACTAAACTTAACCGTCTCCTTTAGAGACTAAACTTAACCGTCTCCTTTAGTGTCTAAACTTAACCGTCTCCTTTAGAGACTAAACTTAACCGTCTCCTTTAGAGACTAAACTTAACCGTCTCCTTTAGTGTCTAAACTTAACCGTCTCCTTTAGAGACTAAACTTAACCGTCTCCTTTAGAGTCTAAACTTAACCGTCTCCTTTAGAGTCTAAACTTAACCGTCTCCTTTAGTGTCTAAACTTAACCGTCTCCTTTAGTGTCTAAACTTAACCGTCTCCTTTAGTGACTAAACTTAACCGTCTCCTTTAGTGTCTAAACTTAACCGTCTCCTTTAGAGACTAAACTTAACCGTCTCCTATAGTGTCTAAACTTAACCGTCTCCTTTAGTGACTAAACTTAACCGTCTCCTTTAGTGTCTAAACTTAACCGTCTCCTTTAGTGACTAAACTTAACCGTCTCCTTTAGTGACTAAACTTAACCGTCTCCTTTAGTGACTAAACTTAACCGTCTCCTTTAGAGACTAAACTTAACCGTCTCCTTTAGTGACTAAACTTAACCGTCTCCTTTAGTGACTAAACTTAACCGTCTCCTTTAGAGACTAAACTTAACCGTCTCCTTTAGTGACTAAACTTAACCGTCTCCTTTAGAGACTAAACTTAACCGTCTCCTTTAGAGACTAAACTTAACCGTCTCCTTTAGTGACTAAACTTAACCGTCTCCTTTAGAGACTAAACTTAACCGTCTCCTTTAGTGACTAAACTTAACCGTCTCCTTTAGAGACTAAACTTAACCGTCTCCTTTAGAGACTAAACTTAACCGTCTCCTATAGTGTCTAAACTTAACCGTCTCCTTTAGTGTCTAAACTTAACCGTCTCCTTTAGTGACTAAACTTAACCGTCTCCTTTAGTGACTAAACTTAACCGTCTCCTTTAATGGTCTAAACTTAACCGTCTCCTTTAGAGACTAAACTTAACCGTCTCCTTTAGGGACTAAACTTAACCGTCTCCTTTAGAGACTAAACTTAACCGTCTCCTTTAGTGACTAAACTTAACCGTCTCCTTTAGTGACTAAACTTAACCGTCTCCTTTAGAGTCTAAACTTAACCGTCTCCTATAGTGTCTAAACTTAACCGTCTCCTTTAGAGACTAAACTTAACCGTCTCCTTTAGAGACTAAACTTAACCGTCTCCTTTAGAGACTAAACTTAACCGTCTCCTATAGTGTCTAAACTTAACCGTCTCCTTTAGTGTCTAAACTTAACCGTCTCCTTTAGTGACTAAACTTAACCGTCTCCTTTAGTGACTAAACTTAACCGTCTCCTTTAATGGTCTAAACTTAACCGTCTCCTTTAGTGTCTAAACTTAACCGTCTCCTTTAGAGACTAAACTTAACCGTCTCCTTTAGTGACTAAACTTAACCGTCTCCTTTAGTGACTAAACTTAACCGCCTCCTTTAGTGACTAAACTTAACCGTCTCCTTTAGTGACTAAACTTAACCGTCTCCTTTAGTGTCTAAACTTAACCGTCTCCTTTAGAGACTAAACTTAACCGTCTCCTTTAGAGACTAAACTTAACCGTCTCCTTTAGTGTCTAAACTTAACCGTCTCCTTTAGTGACTAAACTTAACCGTCTCCTTTAGAGACTAAACTTAACCGTCTCCTTTAGGGACTAAACTTAACCGTCTCCTTTAGTGTCTAAACTTAACCGTCTCCTTTAGTGTCTAAACTTAACCGTCTCCTTTAGTGTCTAAACTTAACCGTCTCCTTTAGTGACTAAACTTAACCGTCACCTTTAGTGACTAAACTTAACCGTCTCCTTTAGAGACTAAACTTAACCGTCTCCTTTAGAGACTAAACTTAACCGTCTCCTTTAGTGTCTAAACTTAACCGTCTCCTTTAGAGACTAAACTTAACCGTCTCCTTTAGGGACTAAACTTAACCGTCTCCTTTAGAGACTAAACTTAACCGTCTCCTTTAGTGTCTAAACTTAACCGTCTCCTTTAGAGACTAAACTTAACCGTCTCCTTTAGAGACTAAACTTAACCGTCTCCTTTAGTGTCTAAACTTAACCGTCTCCTTTAGTGACTAAACTTAACCGTCTCCTTTAGTGACTAAACTTAACCGTCTCCTTTAGAGACTAAACTTAACCGTCTCCTTTAGTGTCTAAACTTAACCGTCTCCTTTAGAGACTAAACTTAACCGTCTCCTTTAGAGACTAAACTTAACCGTCTCCTTTAGTGACTAAACTTAACCGTCTCCTTTAGAGACTAAACTTAACCGTCTCCTTTAGTGACTAAACTTAACCGTCTCCTTTAGAGACTAAACTTAACCGTCTCCTTTAGTGTCTAAACTTAACCGTCTCCTTTAGTGACTAAACTTAACCGTCTCCTTTAGTGTCTAAACTTAACCGTCTCCTTTAGTGACTAAACTTAACCGTCTCCTTTAGTGACTAAACTTAACCGTCTCCTTTAGTGACTAAACTTAACCGTCTCCTTTAGAGACTAAACTTAACCGTCTCCTTTAGAGACTAAACTTAACCGTCTCCTTTAGAGACTAAACTTAACCGTCTCCTTTAGTGTCTAAACTTAACCGTCTCCTTTAGTGACTAAACTTAACCGTCTCCTTTAGAGACTAAACTTAACCGTCTCCTTTAGAGACTAAACTTAACCGTCTCCTTTAGTGACTAAACTTAACCGTCTCCTTTAGTGACTAAACTTAACCGTCTCCTTTAGTGTCTAAACTTAACCGTCTCCTTTAGTGACTAAACTTAACCGTCTCCTTTAGTGACTTAACTTAACCGTCTCCTTTAGAGACTAAACTTAACCGTCTCCTTTAGTGTCTAAACTTAACCGTCTCCTTTAGTGACTAAACTTAACCGTCTCCTTTAGAGACTAAACTTAACCGTCTCCTTTAGTGACTAAACTTAACCGTCTCCTTTAGAGACTAAACTTAACCGTCTCCTTTAGTGTCTAAACTTAACCGTCTCCTTTAGTGACTAAACTTAACCGTCTCCTTTAGTGACTAAACTTAACCGTCTCCTTTAGTGACTAAACTTAACCGTCTCCTTTAGTGACTAAACTTAACCGTCTCCTTTAGAGACTAAACTTAACCGTCTCCTTTAGAGACTAAACTTAACCGTCTCCTTTAGTGTCTAAACTTAACCGTCTCCTTTAGTGACTAAACTTAACCGTCTCCTTTAGTGACTTAACTTAACCGTCTCCTTTAGAGACTAAACTTAACCGTCTCCTTTAGTGACTAAACTTAACCGTCTCCTTTAGTGTCTAAACTTAACCGTCTCCTTTAGTGACTAAACTTAACCGTCTCCTTTAGAGACTAAACTTAACCGTCTCCTTTAGTGTCTAAACTTAACCGTCTCCTTTAGTGACTAAACTTAACCGTCTCCTTTAGTGTCTAAACTTAACCGTCTCCTTTAGTGACTAAACTTAACCGTCTCCTTTAGAGACTAAACTTAACCGTCTCCTTTAGAGACTAAACTTAACCGTCTCCTTTAGTGACTAAACTTAACCGTCTCCTTTAGAGACTAAACTTAACCGTCTCCTTTAGTGTCTAAACTTAACCGTCTCCTTTAGTGACTAAACTTAACCGTCTCCTTTAGTGTCTAAACTTAACCGTCTCCTTTAGTGACTTAACTTAACCGTCTCCTTTAGAGACTAAACTTAACCGTCTCCTTTAGTGTCTAAACTTAACCGTCTCCTTTAGTGACTAAACTTAACCGTCTCCTTTAGTGACTAAACTTAACCGTCTCCTTTAGAGACTAAACTTAACCGTCTCCTTTAGTGACTAAACTTAACCGTCTCCTTTAGAGACTAAACTTAACCGTCTCCTTTAGTGACTAAACTTAACCGTCTCCTTTAGTGACTAAACTTAACCGTCTCCTTTAGAGACTAAACTTAACCGTCTCCTTTAGTGACTAAACTTAACCGTCTCCTTTAGAGACTAAACTTAACCGTCTCCTTTAGAGACTAAACTTAACCGTCTCCTTTAGAGACTAAACTTAACCGTCTCCTTTAGTGTCTAAACTTAACCGTCTCCTTTAGAGACTAAACTTAACCGTCTCCTTTAGTGACTAAACTTAACCGTCTCCTTTAGAGACTAAACTTAACCGTCTCCTTTAGAGACTAAACTTAACCGTCTCCTTTAGTGACTAAACTTAACCGTCTCCTTTAGTGACTAAACTTAACCGTCTCCTTTAGAGACTAAACTTAACCGTCTCCTTTAGTGACTAAACTTAACCGTCTCCTTTAGTGACTAAACTTAACCGTCTCCTTTAGTGACTAAACTTAACCGTCTCCTTTAGTGACTAAACTTAACCGTCTCCTTTAGTGACTAAACTTAACCGTCTCCTTTAGTGACTAAACTTAACCGTCTCCTTTAGAGACTAAACTTAACCGTCTCCTTTAGAGTCTAAACTTAACCGTCTCCTTTAGAGACTAAACTTAACCGTCTCCTTTAGTGTCTAAACTTAACCGTCTCCTTTAGTGACTAAACTTAACCGTCTCCTTTAGAGACTAAACTTAACCGTCTCCTTTAGTGACTAAACTTAACCGTCTCCTTTAGAGACTAAACTTAACCGTCTCCTTTAGTGACTAAACTTAACCGTCTCCTTTACCGTCTCCTTTAGTGACTAAACTTAACCGTCTCCTTTAGTGACTAAACTTAACCGTCTCCTTTAGTGTCTAAACTTAACCGTCTCCTTTAGTGACTAAACTTAACCGTCTCCTTTAGTGACTAAACTTAACCGTCTCCTTTAGTGACTAAACTTAACCGTCTCCTTTAGAGACTAAACTTAACCGTCTCCTTTAGAGACTAAACTTAACCGTCTCCTTTAGGGACTAAACTTAACCGTCTCCTTAGTGTCTAAACTTAACTGTCTCCTTTAGTGGTTCTAAACTTAACCGCCTTCCTTTAGAGACTAAACTTAACGTCTCCTTTAGAGACTAAACTTAACCGTCCTCCTTTAGTGACTAAACTTAACCGTCTCCTTTAGGGACTAAACTTAACCGTCTCCTTTAGTGTCTAAACTTAACCGTCTCCTTTAGTGTCTAAACTTAACCGTCTCTTTTAGTGACTTAACTTAACCGTCTCCTTTAGAGACTAAACTTAACCGTCTCCTTTAGTGTCTAAACTTAACCGTCTCTTTTAGTGACTTAACTTAACCGTCTTCTTTAGAGACTAAACTTAACCGTCTCTTTTAGTGACTTAACTTAACCGTCTCCTTTAGAGACTAAACTTAACCGTCTCCTTTAGTGTCTAAACTTAACCGTCTCCTTTAGTGACTAAACTTAACCGTCCCTTTTAGTGACTTAACTTAACCGTCTCCTTTAGTGACTAAACTTAACCGTCTCCTTTAGTGACTAAACTTAACCGTCTCCTTTTAGAGACTAAACTTAACCGTCTCCTTTAGAGACTAAACTTAACCGTCCTCCTTTAGTGTCTAAACTTAACCGTCTCCTTTAGTGACATAAACTTAACCGTCCCTTTTAGTGACTTAACTTAACCGTCTCCTTTAGAGACTAAACTTAACCGTCTCCTTTAGTGACTAAACTTAACCGTCTCTTTTTAGTGTCTAAACTTAACCGTCTCCTTTAGTGACTTAACTTAACCGTTCTCCTTTAGAGACTAAACTTAACCGTCTCCTTTAGTGTCTAAACTTAACCCGTCTCCTTTAGTGACTAAACTTAACCGTCTCCTTTAGTGTCTAAACTTAACCGTCTCCTTTAGAGACTAAACTTAACCGTCTCCTTTAGAGGACTAAACTTAACCGTCTCCTTTAGTGACTAACTTAACCGTCTCCTTTAGAGACTAAACTTAACCGTCTCCTTTAGTGTCTAAACTTAACCGTCTCCTTTAGTGACTAAACTTAACCGTCTTCTTTAGTGTCTAAACTTAACCGTCTCTTTTAGTGACTTAACTTAACCGTCTCCTTTAGAGACTAAACTTAACCGTCTCCTTTAGTGTCTAAACTTAACCGTCTCCTTTAGTGACTAAACTTAACCGTCTCCTTTAGTGACTAAACTTAACCGTCTCCTTTAGAGACTTAACTTAACCGTCTCCTTTAGTGACTAAACTTAACCGTCTCCTTTAGAGACTAAACTTAACCGTCTCCTTTAGTGACTAAACTTAACCGTCTCCTTTAGTGACTAAACTTAACCGTCTCCTTTAGAGACTAAACTTAACCGTCTCCTTTAGTGACTAAACTTAACCGTCTCCTTTAGAGACTAAACTTAACCGTCTCCTTTAGAGACTAAACTTAACCGTCTCCTTTAGTGACTAAACTTAACCGTCTCCTTTAGAGACTAAACTTAACCGTCTCCTTTAGAGACTAAACTTAACCGTCTCCTTTAGTGTCTAAACTTAACCGTCTCCTTTAGAGACTAAACTTAACCGTCTCCTTTAGAGACTAAACTTAACCGTCTCCTTTAGTGACTAAACTTAACCGTCTCCTTTAGTGTCTAAACTTAACCGTCTCCTTTAGAGACTAAACTTAACCATCTCCTTTAGAGACTAAACTTAACCGTCTCCTTTAGTGGTCTAAACTTAACCGTCTCCTTTAGAGACTAAACTTAACCGTCTCCTTTAGTGACTAAACTTAACCGTCTCCTTTAGTGTCTAAACTTAACCGTCTCCTTTAGTGACTAAACTTAACCGTCTCCTTTAGAGACTAAACTTAACCGTCTCCTTTAGAGACTAAACTTAACCGTCTCCTTTAGAGACTAAACTTAACCGTCTCCTTTAGTCGTCTAAACTTAACCGTCTCCTTTAGAGACTAAACTTAACCGTCTCCTTTAGTGACTAAACTTAACCGTCTCCTTTAGTGTCTAAACTTAACCGTCTCCTTTAGTGACTAAACTTAACCGTCTCCTTTAGAGACTAAACTTAACCGTCTCCTTTAGTGGTCTTAGCGTCCTGTGGCGTCCCCGGGCCCCCGTGGCGTCCCCGGGCCCCCGTGGCGTCCTCGGGCCCCCGTGGCGTCCCCGGCCCCCGTGGCGTCCTCGGGCCCCCGTGGCGTCCCCGGCCCCCGTGGCGTCCTCGGGCCCCCGTGGCGTCCCCGGGCCCCCGTGGCGTCCCCAGGCCCCCGTGGCGTCCTCGGGCCCCCGTGGCGTCCCCGGCCCCCGTGGCGTGTTTTCCGTGATGTCACAGAGCAGCCCTCTC
>NC_139828.1:298831-303831 GCF_963691815.1 Echiichthys vipera
TCACATGATCACGTGTCTCTGATCACATGACCTCGTCTCTGACCACATGACCTCGTCTCTGATCACATGATCACATGTCTCTGATCACATGTCTCTGATCACATGATCACGTGTCTCTGATCACATGATCACGTGTCTCTGATCACATGATCACATGTCTCTGATCACATGTCTCTGATCACATGATCACGTGTCTCTGATCACATGATCACGTGTCTCTGATCACATGACCTCGTCTCTGATCACATGACCTCGTCTCTGATCACATGACCTCGTCTCTGATCACATGTCTCTGATCACATGATCACGTGTCTCTGATCACATGACCTCGTCTCTGACCACATGACCTCGTCTCCTCAGGGACGCGTCCTTTGGGAGCTGCACCTTTAACCTGACGGTGCTGGACTGTCTGCAGGGCATCAGGAAGGTGAGCTGTGATTGGCTGCCTGCCTCTGACCTCATCCTCACCCTCACCTGTGTGACGTCACACCTGTGTTTGTGTTGCAGGCTCTGCAGCACGGCTTCTTCGACTTTGAGACGTTCGACGTGGACGAGTACGAGCACTACGAGGTAACACAAACAAACAAACAAGTAAACAAACAAACAAGCAAACAAACAAACAAGCAAACAACACAAACAAGTAAACAAACAAACAAGTAAACAAACAAACAAGTAAACAAACAAACACACAAACAAGTAAACAAACAAACAAGTAAACAAACAAGCAAACAAACAAGTAAACACACAAACAAGTAAACAAACAAGTAAACAAACAAACAAGTAAACAAACAAACAAGTAAACAAACAAACAAGTAAACAAACAAACAAGTAAACAAACAAGCAAACAAACAAGTAAACAAACAAGTAAACAAACAAGTAAACAAACAAACACACAAACAAACACACAAACAATCAAACACACAAACAAACAAGCAAACAAACACACAAACAAGCAAACAAACACACAAACAAGCAAACAAACACAAGTAAACTAACAAGTAAACAACACACACACACAAACAGACTGACAGCTGTTCATAACTGAGTGTTGTTGACTGTTTGTTTGTTGACTGTTTGTTTGTTGACTGTTTTACAGCGTGTAGAGAACGGAGATCTGAACTGGATCGTCCCGGGGAAGTTTGTGGCGTTCAGCGGACCTCATCCCAAAACCAAGATAGAGAATGGTAACCACAACAACAACAACAACAACAACAACAACAACAACAACGACAACAACAACAATATAAACAACAAGAACAACAACGACAACAATATAAACAACAACAATAAAAAACAACAATAACGTGTTGTTGTGTTGGTAACGTGGCTCCGCCCCCTGCAGGTTACCCGCTCCACGCCCCTGAGGCGTACTTCCCGTACTTCAGGAAACACAACGTGACCACGGTCGTGCGCCTGAACAAGAAGATCTACGACGCCAAACGCTTCACGGACGCCGGCTTCCACCACCACGACCTCTTCTTCGTGGACGGCAGCACGCCCAGTGACATCATCACACGCCGCTTCCTGCACATCTGTGAGAGCACGGAGGGCGCCGTGGCCGTCCACTGCAAGGGTGAGCACTTCCTGTCTGCTCCTGCAACTTCCTGTCTGCTCCTGCAACTTCCTGTCTGCTCCTGCTACCTCCTGTCTGCTCCTGCTACTTCCTGTCTGCTCCAGCTACTTCCTGTCTGCTCCTGCAACTTCCTGTCTGCTCCAGCTACTTCCTGTCTGCTCCTGCTACTTCCTGTCTGCTCCTGCTACTTCCTGTCTGCTCCGGATACTTCCTGTCTGCTCCTGCTACTTCCTGTCTGCTCCAGCTACTTCCTGTCTGCTCCTGCTACTTCCTGTCTGCTCCTGCTACTTCCTGTCTGCTCCGGATACTTCCTGTCTGCTTCTGCAACGTCCTGTCTGCTCCTGCTACTTCCTGTCTGCTCCTGCTACTTCCTGTCTGCTCCTGCAACTTCCTGTCTGCTCCTGCTACTTCCTGTCTGGTCCTGCTACTTCCTGTCTGCTCCTGCAACTTCCTGTCTGCTCCTGCTACTTCCTGTCTGCTCCTGCAACGTCCTGTCTGCTCCTGCAACGTCCTGTCTGCTCCTGCTACTTCCTGTCTGCTCCTGCTACTTCCTGTCTGCTCCTGCAACTTCCTGTCTGCTCCTGCTACTTCCTGTCTGCTCCTGCAACTTCCTGTCTGCTCCTGCAACGTCCTGTCTGCTCCTTCTACTTCCTGTCTGCTCCTGCTACTTCCTGTCTGCTCCTGGAACGTCCTGTCTGCTCATGCTACTTCCTGTCTGCTCCTGCTACTTCCTGTCTGCTCCTGCTACTTCCTGTCTGCTCCTGCTACTTCCTGTCTGCTCCTGCTACTTCCTGTCTGCTCCTGCTACTTCCTGTCTGCTCCTGCTACTTCCTGTCTGCTCCTGCAACTTCCTGTCTGCTCCTGCAACGTCCTGTCTGCTCCTGCTACTTCCTGTCTGCTCCTGCTACTTCCTGTCTGCTCCTGCTACTTCCTGTCTGCTCCTGCTACTTCCTGTCTGCTCCTGCTACTTCCTGTCTGCTCCTGCTCTGTCTGTCATTAACCTGACCCGTCTGTCTGTCAGCTGGCCTGGGCAGGACGGGCTCTCTGATTGGTTGTTACCTGATGAAGCAGTACCGGTTCACAGCGGCGGAGGCGATCGCCTGGATCCGGATCTGCAGACCGGGCTCTGTGATTGGTCCACAGCAGAACTTCCTGGAAGAGTGAGTGAAGCAGCAGCATGTTTACTGTTGTTGTTGTTGTTGTTGTTTACAGCGGCCTTCACATTAGCACCACACTGTTTACAGGAAGCAGGCGGCGCTGTGGTTGCTAGGCGACAGTCAGCGTTCACAGAAGACCAAGCTGGAGGAGCGGGCGGCGTCGCACCTCATCACCGCCATGGACGACCTCAGCCTAAGCCCCGCCCACAACAGCGGCGGCCTGCACGAGCTCCTGCAGACTGAGACCGGGGACGGGGGACACGCCCTGACCCAGGGGGACAAACTGAGAGCCTTAAAGGGCCGGCGTCCTCCTCGACCCGCCACCACCGGAGCGCTCAGGTACAGAACCACAACCCCAAACAGAACCACAACCAGAACCAGAACCACAACTAGAACCACAACTAGAACCAGAACTAGAACCAGAACCAGAACCAGAACCACAAACAGAACCACAAACAGAACCACAACTAGAACCAGAACCAGAACCAGAACCACAAACAGAACCACAAACAGAACCACAACTAGAACCAGAACTACAGCTTTTGTCTGCCCTGCACTCTGTCTGTCAGGCTTCAGAGTCTCTAATGTTAACGACGTCTTTTGTTTCAGAGCCGAAGACACGAAGGTCCACAGCAGGACGTCCTCTCAGCCGCTCAGGTAACTCTGCCCTGAGTCCGGACTGACATAAGACACTGTGCCCCTGAGTCTGGACTGACAGGAGACACTCTGTCCCCCTGAGTCTGGACTGACAGGAGACTCTGTGCCCTGAGTCTGGACTGACAGGAGACTCTCTGTCCCCCTGAGTCTGGACTGACAGGAGACACTCTGTCCCCCTGAGTCTGGACTGACAGGAGACTCTCTGTCCCCTGAGTCTGGACTGACAGGAGACTCTCTGTCCCCCTGAGTCCGGACTGACAGGAGACTCTCTGTCCCCTGAGTCTGGACTGACAGGAGACTCTCTGTCCCCCTGAGTCTGGACTGACAGGAGACTCTCTGTCCCCTGAGTCTGGACTGACAGGAGACTCTCTGTCCCCTGAGTCCGGACTGACAGGAGACTCTGTGCCCTGAGTCTGGACTGACAGGAGACTCTCTGTCCCCTGAGTCTGGACTGACAGGAGACTCTCTGTCCCCTGAGTCCGGACTGACAGGAGACTCTCTGTCCCCTGAGTCCGGACTGACAGGAGACTCTGTGCCCTGAGTCTGGACTGACAGGAGACTCTCTGTGCCCTGAGTCTGGACTGACAGGAGACTCTCTGTCCCCTGAGTCCGGACTGACAGGAGACTCTGTGCCCTGAGTCTGGACTGACAGGAGACTCTGTGCCCTGAGTCTGGACTGACAGGAGACTCTCTGTGCCCTGAGTCTGGACTGACAGGAGACTCTGTGCCCTGAGTCTGGACTGACAGGAGACTCTGTGCCCTGAGTCTGGACTGACAGTGATCAATTCTTTGTGTCTGTCCTCAGACTGTCGATGGGGGGCGCTCTGGGCCCCTCCTCCCCCCTCAAGTCCTCCAAATTCCCAGCATCCTCTGCTTCTGCCGCCGCCAAGAGGATCGGAAGAAGTCCGTCGTCAACAGCGTCCAACATCAGGAGGTCAGTGTCCCCGCCCACTTCCTGTCTGACTCGCTCTGCAGCAGCGTTAATATTCATATAAAGGTATAAACATACACGTGCTGTGTGTACTTTTATATGAACATGTTAAAAAAACTCTTCTGAAGCGTCTGATTAATCGCCGCGGTGAGAAGCGGTTGTTGAGCAGCCTTCGTTTTCCCTGCGGTCAGTGAGGCGCCGGGCTGAAGTCTCCTCAGACGCGTGTCCACGTGCTGTTTCTGTCGTACGTCAGTCACGGTTTGATCCCCTCACTCTCTCCTTCATCATTAGACTCATTAGACTCTGATTCATGAATCAGTCCGCGGATCACCCGTGTGCCCAACCCAAGATACCGATCTGCACGGGTCACGGATCCGTGCGTAGCCGTTGCCCCACTCATACGTTGGTAGCATCCAGGAGCGTGTGTTGGTGATGAGACGTTAGCCTGTCGCAGCTCTCAACACAGTTCAGCGTCAGGTTTCACTGATCTGCAGGAAGTTCCTGTCAAAGTTTAACTGCCTGAAGCACCCGTTAGCATCTGTTAGCATCCGTTAGCATCTGTTAGCACCTGTGCACAGTCTGTAGGATACAGAAGAAAACTGACCTGAACAGGGTTTAATCCAGATTTCTGGGCCTTCATGGACCTCGGGTGTTGGAGGTCGGAGCTGGGAACGCCGTCGCA
>NC_139828.1:308831-318831 GCF_963691815.1 Echiichthys vipera
CGTCTCTTGTCTCACTCTCGTCTCTCGTCTCTTGTCTCACTCTCGTCTCTTGTCTCTTGTCTCTCGTCTCTTGTCTCACTCTTGTCTCTCGTCTCTTGTCTCTTGTCTCACTCTCGTCTCTCGTCTCTTGTCTCACTCTCGTCTCTCGTCTCTTGTCTCTCGTCTCTTGTCTCACTCTTGTCTCTCGTCTCTTGTCTCACTCTCGTCTCTTGTCTCACTCTCGTCTCTCGTCTCTTGTCTCACTCTCGTCTCTCGTCTCTTGTCTCACTCTCGTCTCTTGTCTCACTCTCGTCTCTCGTCTCTTGTCTCACTCTCGTCTCTTGTCTCACTCTCGTCTCTCGTCTCTTGTCTCACCCTCGTCTCTTGTCTCACTCTCGTCTCTCGTCTCTTGTCTCACTCTCGTCTCTCGTCTCTTGTCTCACCCTCGTCTCTCGTCTCACTCTCGTCTCTTGTCTCACTCTCGTCTCTCGTCTCTTGTCTCACCCTCGTCTCTCGTCTCACTCTCGTCTCTCGTCTCGTGTCTCACTCTCGTCTCTTGTCTCACTCTCGTCTCTTGTCTCACTCTCGTCTCTCGTCTCACTCTCGTCTCTTGTCTCGTGTCTCACCCTCGTCTCTCGTCTCACCCTCGTCTCTTGTCTCACTCTCGTCTCTCGTCTCTCGTCTCACTCTCGTCTCTCGTCTCTCGTCTCGTGTCTCACTCTCGTCTCTTGTCTCTCGTCTCACTCTCGTCTCTTGTCTCACTCTCGTCTCTCGTCTCTTGTCTCACTCTCGTCTCTTGTCTCACTCTCGTCTCTCGTCTCTTGTCTCACTCTCGTCTCTTGTCTCTTGTCTCACTCTCGTCTCTTGTCTCTTGTCTCACTCTCGTCTCTTGTCTCACTCTCGTCTCTCGTCTCTTGTCTCACTCTCGTCTCTTGTCTCTTGTCTCACTCTCGTCTCTTGTCTCACTCTCGTCTCGTGTCTCACCCTCGTCTCTCGTCTCTTGTCTCACTCTCGTCTCTTGTCTCACCCTCGTCTCTCGTCTCACTCTCTTCTCTTGTCTCACTCTCGTCTCTTGTCTCACCCTCGTCTCTCGTCTCACTCTCGTCTCTTGTCTCACTCTCGTCTCTCGTCTCACTCTCGTCTCTCGTCTCTCGTCTCTCGTCTCGTGTCTCACTCTCGTCTCTTGTCTCACTCTCGTCTCTCGTCTCTCGTCTCACTCTCGTCTCTCGTCTCACTCTCGTCTCTCGTCTCTCGTCTCACTCTCGTCTCTTGTCTCACTCTCGTCTCGTGTCTCACCCTCGTCTCTCGTCTCGTCTCACTCTCGTCTCTTGTCTCACCCTCGTCTCTCGTCTCTCGTCTCTTCTCTTGTCTCACTCTCGTCTCTTGTCTCACTCTCGTCTCTTGTCTCACTCTCGTCTCTTGTCTCACCCTCGTCTCTCGTCTCTTGTCTCACTCTCGTCTCTCGTCTCACTCTCGTCTCTTGTCTCACCCTCGTCTCTTGTCTCACCCTCGTCTCTTGTCTCACTCTCGTCTCTTGTCTCACTCTCGTCTCTCATCTCTTGTCTCACTCTCGTCTCTTGTCTCACTCTCGTCTCTCGTCTCACTCTCGTCTCTTGTCTCGTGTCTCACTCTCGTCTCTTGTCTCACTCTCGTCTCTCGTCTCTCGTCTCACCCTCGTCTCTTGTCTCACTCTCGTCTCTTGTCTCGTGTCTCACCCTCGTCTCTCGTCTCACCCTCGTCTCTTGTCTCACTCTCGTCTCTCGTCTCTCGTCTCACTCTCGTCTCTCGTCTCTCGTCTCTCGTCTCGTGTCTCACTCTCGTCTCTTGTCTCTCGTCTCTTGTCTCACTCTCGTCTCTTGTCTCACTCTCGTCTCTTGTCTCACTCTCGTCTCTTGTCTCACTCTCGTCTCGTGTCTCACCCTCGTCTCTCGTCTCTTGTCTCACTCTCGTCTCTTGTCTCACCCTCGTCTCTCGTCTCACTCTCGTCTCTTGTCTCACTCTCGTCTCTTGTCTCACTCTCGTCTCTTGTCTCTCGTCTCTTGTCTCACTCTCGTCTCTTGTCTCACTCTCGTCTCTTGTCTCACTCTCGTCTCTTGTCTCACTCTCGTCTCTTGTCTCACTCTCGTCTCTTGTCTCACTCTCGTCTCTTGTCTCACCCTCGTCTCTCGTCTCACTCTCGTCTCTTGTCTCACTCTCGTCTCTTGTCTCACTCTCGTCTCTTGTCTCTCGTCTCTTGTCTCACCCTCGTCTCTTGTCTCACTCTCGTCTCTTGTCTCACTCTCGTCTCTTGTCTCACTCTCGTCTCTTGTCTCACTCTCGTCTCTTGTCTCACCCTCGTCTCTCGTCTCACTCTCGTCTCTTGTCTCACCCTCGTCTCTCGTCTCACTCTCGTCTCTTGTCTCACTCTCGTCTCTTGTCTCACCCTCGTCTCTCGTCTCTTGTCTCACCCTCGTCTCTCGTCTCTTGTCTCGTGTCTCACTCTCGTCTCTTGTCTCACCCTCGTCTCTTGTCTCGTGTCTCACTCTCGTCTCTTGTCTCACTCTCGTCTCGTGTCTCACTCTTGTCTCTCGTCTCACTCTCGTCTCGTGTCTCACTCTCGTCTCTTGTCTCACTCTCGTCTCTTGTCTCTCGTCTCACTCTCGTCTCTCGTCTCGTGTCTCACTCTCGTCTCTTGTCTCACTCTCGTCTCTTGTCTCACTCTCGTCTCTTGTCTCACTCTCGTCTCTTGTCTCACTCTCGTCTCTTGTCTCGTGTCTCACCCTCGTCTCTTGTCTCACTCTCGTCTCGTGTCTCACTCTCGTCTCACTCTCGTCTCTTGTCTCACTCTCGTCTCTTGTCTCACCCTCGTCTCTCGTCTCTTGTCTCACTCTCGTCTCTCGTCTCTTGTCTCTCGTCTCTTGTCTCACTCTCGTCTCTTGTCTCGTGTCTCACCCTCGTCTCGTGTCTCACCCTCGTCTCTCGTCTCTTGTCTCTCGTCTCTTGTCTCACTCTCGTCTCTTGTCTCACTCTCGTCTCTTGTCTCGTGTCTCACCCTCGTCTCTTGTCTCTTGTCTCTCGTCTCTTGTCTCACTCTCGTCTCTTGTCTCACCCTCGTCTCTCGTCTCTTGTCTCTCGTCTCTTGTCTCACTCTCGTCTCTTGTCTCACTCTCGTCTCTTGTCTCGTGTCTCACCCTCGTCTCTTGTCTCTTGTCTCTCGTCTCTTGTCTCACTCTCGTCTCGTGTCTCACCCTCGTCTCTCGTCTCTTGTCTCTCGTCTCTTGTCTCACTCTCGTCTCTTGTCTCACCCTCGTCTCTCGTCTCTTGTCTCACTCTCGTCTCTCGTCTCTTGTCTCACTCTCGTCTCTCGTCTCTCGTCTCACTCTCGTCTCTCGTCTCACCCTCGTCTCTCGTCTCACCCTCGTCTCTCGTCTCACCCCTCGTCTCTCGTCTCACTCTCGTCTCTTGTCTCACCCTCGTCTCTTGTCTCACTCTCGTCTCTTGTCTCACCCTCGTCTCTTGTCTCACTCTCGTCTCTTGTCTCACTCTCGTCTCTCGTCTCACTCTCGTCTCTTGTCTCACTCTCGTCTCTTGTCTCACCCTCGTCTCTTGTCTCACTCTCGTCTCGTGTCTCTTGTCTCACTCTCTTCCTTGTCTCACTCTCGTCTCTTGTCTCACCCTCGTCTGTCTCTGTTTTGTCTTCCAGTCTCTTCCAGAGTACGTCCAGTACTAGGACTACAGACGGGCCCTGAGGACTCATTACCCAGAATCCCCGGCTCAGAGTGATTGAAGCAGCAGCAGCTGTTGTAAATATGCAGAAGATATATTTAGATAAACAGATTTTATATTTCTTATTGTTTTTGATAATCGCCATGGCAACAGTATTCACTTCCTGTCTCTGACGCTACCGTCGGCGTTTGATCTTTAGTATCAACAGCAGCAATAATTACAACCACAGAGAAGAAGAAGAAGGGACCGGACTGTTTAACTCAGGGAAGAGTGTGTGTGTGTGTGTGTGTGTGTGTGTGTGTGTGTGTGTGTGTGTGTGAGGGGCGGGGCCAGGAGGAGGCCACGCCCACCCGCCTTACAGCAGCATCTGATTGGTCGTCTTTAGTTTTTAAATGTTTGTGTTTTAACAGAAGAGAAAGACGTAATAATGATGATGACGTCATCTTTCAACGTTAAAGATCGTTTAAAGCGTCAGAGACGCCGACGCTGCTCGTTTCTGTTTCTTCTCTTTTTTTAATGAACTTTAGTTTTTACCTGTTTCCCTGAAACCAGCTGACGTTTGTATGTTTGTGGCGTTACTATGACAACAACAATAATAATAATAATAATAATAAATGAAAGCAGCAGATAAAACCATGGATGGTCGATGATGCGTTCACTGACCGCAGGAAAATCTAAACAAAGAGAAGCAGAAGTTTTCAACAGAGATTCCCCTGAAGTGAATAATTATGTTTAATTATATTTAATTATGTTTAATTATGTTTAATTATGTTTAATTATATTTAATTATAATAAATGAAGGGTTTAAATCTTTACCTGTGTGCTTTAATGAAAACCTTCAGGTGTGAAGCCTCCGGCAGCTGATTGGCTCAAACGTTTCTGTTCCTTTGAAAGATGAACAACGATATTTGTACTGTTGAGTCGACCTCTGATGACATCATCACCTTAGCACCAGCTAACTGAGCACCAGCTAACTGAGCACCAGCTAACTGAGCACCAGCTAACTGAGCACCAGCTAACTTAGCACCAGCTAACTGAGCACCAGCTAACTGAGCACCAGCTAACTGAGCACCAGCTAACTGAGCACCAGCTAACTGAGCACCAGCTAACTGAGCACCAGCTAACTTAGCACCAGCTAACTTAGCACCAGCTAACTTAGCACCAGCTAACTTAGCACCAGCTAACTTAGCACCAGCTAACTTAGCACCAGCTAACTGAGCACCAGCTAACTTAGCACCAGCTAACTTAGCACCAGCTAACTGAGCACCAGCTAACTTAGCACCAGCTAACTTAGCACCAGCTAACTTAGCACCAGCTAACTGAGCACCAGCTAACTTAGCACCAGCTAACTTAGCACCAGCTAACTGAGCACCAGCTAACTTAGCACCAGCTAACTGAGCACCAGCTAACTTAGCACCAGCTAACTGAGCACCAGCTAACTTAGCACCAGCTAACTTAGCACCAGCTAACTTAGCATCAGCTAACTTAGCATCAGCTAACTGAGCACCAGCTAACTGAGCTCTGAGTGACGCACAGCACTGCTGCTGACCACGGCGTGTATCAGAGCCGTGATTGGTTGCGGCGCAGCGACAGCCGTGTTTTGTAGCTTCGGTCCGTGCGGCCTGTCGCCGTGACGCTGCGCTGAGAACAGCAGACGAGTTAGTGATGAACTCTGCGCTGAAGTGCCTTAAACACCGGGGCTTTTATTTTGAAAGGATCTGTAAAATCACTTGTATTGTTTTGAAAATAAACAGATGATTCTCCTGAAGCCGTTTCCTGTTTCCTGTTGTCATGACGACGTCACAGTGGCTCCTGATTGCATCGTCTTTAACCTTTGATCTGAGTCCACAGACAGTTTCACCTGAGCTCAGCCAATCAGAGAGCAGCCCTCAGTGAGGTCATCAGTGATGTCATCAGTGAGGTCAGCAGCAGATCAATCACACACGGACGCTTCAGATCAAAGTTCAGAGGAAACGTTTAAAATATTGATTTGATCAAAGAAAGAAAAACAGAAAGAATCTGTGTGTCCAGCAGAGGGCGAGAGAGAGACACACAGAGAGAGAGAGAGAGACAGGGAGAGAGAGAGAGAGAGACGGAGAGAGAGAGAGAGAGACAGGGCGAGAGAGAGACACACAGGGCGAGAGAGAGAGAGAGAGAGACACACAGGGCGAGAGAGGGCGAGAGAGAGACACAGGGCGAGAGAGAGAGAGACACACAGAGAGAGAGAGAGACACAGGGCGAGAGAGAGACACACAGAGAGAGAGAGAGACACAGGGCGAGAGAGAGAGAGAGAGAGACACAGGGAGAGAGAGAGAGAGACACAGGGAGAGAGAGAGAGAGAGAGACACACAGGTGGAGAGAGAGAGAGACACACAGGGGGAGAGAGAGAGAGAGAGAGAGAGAGACACAGGGCGAGAGAGAGAGAGACGGGGAGAGAGAGAGAGAGAGACAGTGACACACACAGGGAGAGAGAGAGAGAGAGAGAGACAGTGACACACACACAGGGAGAGAGAGAGAGACTGTGTGTGTGTGTGTGTTGAACGGTCAGAGCAGTGAAATGTTTGTGCGGAGCAGCTCCAGGATCTGGGCTCTGGAAGGTAAATGCTGATTTATTATTATATTATTGTTGTTATTATAACGTTATTATTGTTATTATAACGTTGTTGTTGTTATTATAACGTTGTTGTTGCTGTTGTGAACATTGTTGTCTCCAGATCTCTGATAATTATCATTATTTATATTTTTATTATTCACTTTGTTTCTGTATTTTACTACTAAATGAGATTCTGTCTGTGTGTGTGTGTGTGTGTGTGTGTCTGTGTTTGTGTCTGTCTCTGTGTGTGTGTGTGTGTGTCTGTGTGTGTGTGTGTCTGTGTGTGTGTGTCTGTGTGTGTGTGTGTCTGTGTTTTTGTGTGTGTGTCTGTGTGTGTGTGTGTGTGTCTGTGTGTCTGTGTTTGTGTGTGTGTCTGTGTGTGTGTGTCTGTGTGTGTGTGTCTGTGTGTGTGTGTGTGTGTCTGTGTGTGTGTCTGTCTGTGTGTGTGTGTGTCTGTGTTTTTGTGTGTGTGTGTGTGTGTGTGTCTGTGTGTGTCTGTGTGTGTGTCTGTGTGTCTGTGTTTGTGTGTGTGTCTGTCTTTGTGTGTGTGTGTGTGTTTGTGTCTGTCTCTGTGTGTGTGTGTCTGTGTTTTTGTGTGTGTCTGTCTGTGTGTGTGTGTCTGTCTTTGTGTGTGTGTGTCTGTGTGTCTGTCTGTCTGTGTGTGTGTGTCTGTGTGTGTGTGTCTGTGTGTGTGTCGTTGTTGTTGTTTTTGTCTGTGTCGTTGTTGTTGTTGTTGTCGTCGTTGTTGTTGTCGTTGTTGTTGTTGTTGTTGTTGACCCCCCCAGCCCTGCTGCTGATGTCATCGTGGTGCGTTCAGGGTCTGCGTGTGGCCGTGTTTCCCAGAATGCCTCTCTTCAGACTGGGGCAGCGTGAGCAGCTGGAGTGCCGGGTGTTCGATTGCCCCGTGGCGCCCAGCGTGTCCTGGTCCCTGCCGGGGGACCGGCCCCTGACGGCGTCCGTGCGCACCAACAGGACGCTCTCGGTGGTGACCTTTGACCCCGTGCTGACGGAGCACGAGGGCGCGCTGCTGTGTAAGGTCGTGTGTGGGGCGGCGAGGCGGCAGCTCAGGACCTCCGTGCACGTCTACCGTGAGAGGACACTCACTCACGCCGCGTGTCGTCGTCACATAATTATTATAGAATAATAATAAAGTGACGTTCGTGACCCTGGTTCCTGTTGTGCCTCAGATTTCCCATCAGCCCCTCTGGTCGGGGGTCAGGACCGGCTCCGTCTGGGGGCGGAGTCCAGCCTCAGCTGCCAGGTGCCGGACGTGTACCCCCCCGAGCGGCTGACGCTCAGCTGGCTCCGGGGGGACGCCGTCCTGCAAAGCATCATGGGAGATCCCGGCTCCGGCTCCGTCCGGTCCCAGTACAGCTTCACCCCCCAGGACCGGGACCAGGGAGGGAACATCAGCTGCAGGGCCACGCTGGACCTGCAGGACCTGCCGCCTGAGCACAGGACCAGAGAGACCACGGTCCCCCTAACCCTGCTCTGTGAGTCCAGGTCCCCCGTCCGTACTGTAGATCAACACATCTACACACACACACACAGACACACACAGACACACACACACACACACACACACACACACACACACACACACACACACACACACACACACACACACAGACACACAGACACACACACACAGACACACACACACAGTCACACACACACACACACACACACACACACACAGTCACACACACACACACACAAACACAGACACACACACACAGACACACACACACAGTCACACACACACACAGACAGACACACACACACAGACACACACACACAGACACACAGACACACAGACACACACACACACACACACACACACAGACACACACACACACACAGACACACACACACACCGTAGACAGTAATATGAATAACTAATAAATCAATGTCTCTGCAGATGCTCCTGTTGTCACGGTGACGTCAGACTCTGTTGTCACGGTGACGTCAGACTCTGTTGTCACGGTGATGGCCGGCTCTCCGCTCACGCTCACCTGCTCGGCGGAGGAAACCCAGAGCCGACGGTCACCTGGAGCTTCAGGGCGGAGGGCGGGCGGCCCGAGGGGCGGGGCCGCGGCCGTCAGCTGGAGCTGGCGGCGCTGCGTGTGTCCGATGCCGGACGGTACGACTGCGAGGCCCTGAACAGCGAGGGGAAGCGCACGGCTCACCTGGAGGTCGCCGTTCACGGTGAGAGCGACGCCCCGGTCTGTTTTTCCGTCTGTTCGAGCGCGGACTGACTCACCTGTCGGCTCCTCCCACAGCTCCGCCCACCAACACCTCGCTGACCGTGAGTCCGGGTGAGCGGGTGCTGGAGGGTCAGCGGGTCACCGTCACCTGCCGCTCAGACGCCGCTCCGCCCGCCACGCTGGTGCTGAGGAGGGAGGGGGCGGAGCTTCAGAGGTCTGACCCCGCCTCCTCCTCCTCCTCGCTCTCCTTCAGCCTCTCCTCGGCCCAGCTGGAAGACTCCGCCCACTTCCAGTGTGACGCCTCCAACCAGTACGGCTCCCAGCTGGCGACCGCCGCCGTCACCGTCACAGGTAACGCTCGCCGTTTACTGTCGTTTACTGATCCAGGATCAGAGGCTGGAGCTGCTGCCCCTGAGACCTGATCCAGGATCAGAGGCTGGAGCTGCTGCCCCTGAGACCTGATCCAGGATCAGAGGCTGGAGCTGCTGCCCCTGAGACCTGATCCAGGATCAGAGGCTGGAGCTGCTGCCCCTGAGACCTGATCCAGGATCAGAGGCTGGAGATGCTGCCCCTGAGACCTGATCCAGGATCAGAGGCTGGAGCTGCTGCCCCTGAGACCTGATCCAGGATCAGAGGCTGGAGCTGCTGCCCCTGAGACCTGATCCAGGATCAGAGGCTGGAGCTGCTGCCCCTGAGACCTGATCCAGGATCAGAGGCTGGAGCTGCTGCCCCTGAGACCTGATCCAGGACCAGAGGCTGGAGCTGCTGCTCCTGAGACCTGATCCAGGATCAGAGGCTGGAGCTGCTGCCCCTGAGACCTGATCCAGGGTCAGAGGCTGGAGCTGCTGCCCCTGAGACCTGATCCAGGATCAGAGGCTGGAGCTGCTGCCCCTGAGACCTGATCCAGGACCAGAGGCTGGAGCTGCTGCCCCTGAGACCTGATCCAGGGTCAGAGGCTGGAGCTGCTGCCCCTGAGACCTGATCCAGGATCAGAGGCTGGAGCTGCTGCCCCTGAGACCTGATCCAGGATCAGAGGCTGGAGCTGCTGCCCCTGAGACCTGATCCAGGATCAGAGGCTGGAGCTGCTGCCCCTGAGACCTGATCCAGGATCAGAGTCTGCAGATCCTCAGAGTAATCCTGGTGCATGGTTCAGTCCACCCTCTGCAGGTGGAGCTGAGTCCTCTGGTCTCTGCAGCTCAGAGGGGTTCAGGTCTGCTGCTGACCTGCAGGGCCTCAGGGTGTCTGCACCGCCCCACCTTCACCTGGAGGAGGGACCGGGACCAGACCGTGCTGAGGGGGACCGACCAGGACCAGGACCAGACCGTGCTGAGGGGGACCGACCAGGACCAGGACCAGACCGTGCTGAGGGGGACCGACCAGGACCAGGACCAGACTGTCCTGAGGGGGACCGACCAGGACCAGACCGTCCTGAGGGGGACCGACCAGGACCAGGACCAGACCGTGCTGAGGGGGACCGACCAGGACCAGGACCAGACTGTCCTGAGGGGGACCGACC
>NC_139828.1:323831-373831 GCF_963691815.1 Echiichthys vipera
TGCTAATGTTAGCTACTGTCAGCTCGCTGCTACTGCAGAGGAACTGTTAGCTCGCTGACGTAGCAACATCCTGTCCTGAGTGGATAAAGTCGTCTGATTGGTCCAGACTCTGCTCTGACCTCATCAGCTAACGTTAGGAAGCAACCGACACAAGATCCATGCTCAGTTACAGCTAGCTTCTTGCTAATGTTAGCTAAGTGAAGCCTAAGCTGGCTAGCGTTATTCATTCATTCATTCATCTTCAAACGCTTATCCCGGGGTCGGGGGGGGGGGGGGGGGGGGGGCTGGAGCCGATCCCAGCTGATATCGGGCGTGAGGCGGGTCCACCCTAGACAGGACAGGACCCGCAGACACGGGGACAACATGCAACGTTGCAAGGCTAACGTTAGCTTCTTGCTAATGATAGCTCATTGAAGCCTAAGCTGGCTAACGTTAGCTTCTTGCTAATGATAGCTCAGTGAAGCCTAAGCTGGCTAACGTTAGCTTCTTGCTAATGTTAGCTCAATGAAGCCTAAGCTGGCTAACGTTAGCTTCTTGCTAATGATAGCTCAGTGAAGCCTAAGCTGGCTAACATTAGCTTCTTGCTAATGTTAGCTCAATGAAGCCTAAGCTGGCTAACATTAGCTTCTTGCTATATATAAATATGCAGTCGAGCTCAGAATCAGAGAAGAAAGTGATTCACTCCTGATTAATTCTGAGATCCTGTCGTTTGTTGTTGTTCCTGATGTCGTCAACAACAACAAACATGTTTCTGTAGAACAACGTTAGAGAACAACGTTAGAGAACAGAGTTAGAGAACAACGTTAGAGAACAACGTTAGAGAACAGAGTTAGAGAACAGAGTTAGAGAACAGAGTTAGAGAACAACGTTAGAGAACAGAGTTAGAGAACAGAGTTAGAGAACAGAGTTAGAGAACAGAGTTAGAGAACAACGTTAGAGAACAGAGTTAGAGAACAGAGTTAGAGAACAGAGTTAGAGAACAGAGTTAGAGAACAACGTTAGAGAACAGAGTTAGAGAACAACGTTAGAGAACAGAGTTAGAGAACAACGTTAGAGAACAGAGTTAGAGAACAGAGTTAGAGAACAACGTTAGAGAACAGAGTTAGAGAACAACGTTAGAGAACAGAGTTAGAGAACAACGTTAGAGAACAGAGTTAGAGAACAGAGTTAGAGAACAACGTTAGAGAACAGAGTTAGAGAACAGAGTTAGAGAACAGAGTTAGAGAACAGAGTTAGAGAACAACGTTAGAGAACAGAGTTAGAGAACAGAGTTAGAGAACAACGTTAGAGAACAACGTTAGAGAACAACGTTAGAGAACAGAGTTAGAGAACAACGTTAGAGAACAACGTTAGAGAACAGAGTTAGAGAACAACGTTAGAGAACAGAGTTAGAGAACAACGTTAGAGAACAACGTTAGAGAACAACGTTAGAGAACAACGTTAGAGAACAACGTTAGAGAACAGAGTTAGAGAACAGAGTTAGAGAACAACGTTAGAGAACAACGTTAGAGAACAGAGTTAGAGAACAACGTTAGAGAACAACGTTAGAGAACAGAGTTAGAGAACAACGTTAGAGAACAACGTTAGAGAACAGAGTTAGAGAACAGAGTTAGAGAACAACGTTAGAGAACAGAGTTAGAGAACAACGTTAGAGAACAACGTTAGAGAACAACGTTAGAGAACAGAGTTAGAGAACAGAGTTAGAGAACAACGTTAGAGAACAGAGTTAGAGAACAGAGTTAGAGAACAACGTTAGAGAACAACGTTAGAGAACAACGTTAGAGAACAGAGTTAGAGAACAACGTTAGAGAACAACGTTAAAGAACAGAGTTAGAGAACAACGTTAGAGAACAGAGTTAGAGAACAGAGTTAGAGAACAGAGTTAGAGAACAGAGTTAGAGAACAGCGTTAGAGAACAGAGTTAGAGAACAGAGTTAGAGAACAACGTTAGAGAACAGAGTTAGAGAACAACGTTAGAGAACAACGTTAGAGAACAGAGTTAGAGAACAGAGTTAGAGAACAACGTTAGAGAACAACGTTAGAGAACAGAGTTAGAGAACAGAGTTAGAGAACAGAGTTAGAGAACAACGTTAGAGAACAACGTTAGAGAACAGAGTTAGAGAACAACGTTAGAGAACAACGTTAGAGAACAGAGTTAGAGAACAGAGTCAGAGAACAGAGTTAGAGAACAACGTTAGAGAACAGAGTTAGAGAACAACGTTAGAGAACAGAGTTAGAGAACAACGTTAGAGAACAACGTTAGAGAACAGAGTTAGAGAACAGAGTTAGAGAACAACGTTAGAGAACAACGTTAGAGAACAGAGTTAGAGAACAGAGTTAGAGAACAGAGTTAGAGAACAACGTTAGAGAACAACGTTAGAGAACAGAGTTAGAGAACAACGTTAGAGAACAACGTTAGAGAACAGAGTTAGAGAACAACGTTAGAGAACAACGTTAGAGAACAGAGTTAGAGAACAGAGTCAGAGAACAGAGTTAGAGAACAACGTTAGAGAACAACGTTAGAGAACAACGTTAGAGAACAGAGTTAGAGAACAACGTTAGAGAACAACGTTAGAGAACAACGTTAGAGAACAACGTTAGAGAACAGAGTTAGAGAACAACGTTAGAGAACAGAGTTAGAGAACAGAGTTAGAGAACAGAGTTAGAGAACAGAGTCAGAGAACAACGTTAGAGAACAGAGTTAGAGAACAACGTTAGAGAACAGCGTTAGAGAACAACGTTAGAGAACAACGTTAGAGAACAACGTTAGAGAACAACGTTAGAGAACAGCGTTAGAGAACAACGTTAGAGAACAGAGTTAGAGAACAGAGTTAGAGAACAGAGTTAGAGAACAACGTTAGAGAACAACGTTAGAGAACAGAGTTAGAGAACAACGTTAGAGAACAACGTTAGAGAACAACGTTAGAGAACAACGTTAGAGAACAACGTTAGAGAACAGAGTTAGAGAACAGAGTTAGAGAACAACGTTAGAGAACAACGTTAGAGAACAGAGTTAGAGAACAGAGTTAGAGAACAACGTTAGAGAACAACGTTAGAGAACAGAGTTAGAGAACAACGTTAGAGAACAACGTTAGAGAACAACGTTAGAGAACAGAGTTAGAGAACAGAGTTAGAGAACAGAGTTAGAGAACAGAGTTAGAGAACAACGTTAGAGAACAGAGTTAGAGAACAACGTTAGAGAACGTTAGAGAACAACGTTAGAGAACAACGTTAGAGAACAACGTTAGAGAACAGAGTTAGAGAACAGAGTTAGAGAACAACGTTAGAGAACAACGTTAGAGAACAACGTTAGAGAACAACGTTAGAGAACAACGTTAGAGAACAGAGTTAGAGAACAACGTTAGAGAACAGAGTTAGAGAACAGAGTTAGAGAACAACGTTAGAGAACAGAGTTAGAGAACAACGTTAGAGAACAACGTTAGAGAACAACGTTAGAGAACAACGTTAGAGAACAGAGTTAGAGAACAGAGTTAGAGAACAACGTTAGAGAACAACGTTAGAGAACAGAGTTAGAGAACAACGTTAGAGAACAACGTTAGAGAACAACGTTAGAGAACAACGTTAGAGAACAGAGTTAGAGAACAACGTTAGAGAACAGAGTTAGAGAACAGAGTTAGAGAACAGAGTTAGAGAACAGAGTTAGAGAACAGAGTTAGAGAACAACGTTAGAGAACAGAGTTAGAGAACAGAGTTAGAGAACAACGTTAGAGAACAACATTAGAGAACAGAGTTAGAGAACAGAGTTAGAGAACAACGTTAGAGAACAACGTTAGAGAACAACGTTAGAGAACAGAGTTAGAGAACAACGTTAGAGAACAACGTTAGAGAACAGAGTTAGAGAACAACGTTAGAGAACAGAGTTAGAGAACAGAGTTAGAGAACAGAGTTAGAGAACAACGTTAGAGAACAGAGTTAGAGAACAGAGTTAGAGAACAACGTTAGAGAACAACGTTAGAGAACAACGTTAGAGAACAACGTTAGAGAACAGAGTTAGAGAACAGAGTTAGAGAACAGAGTTAGAGAACAGAGTTAGAGAACAACGTTAGAGAACAACGTTAGAGAACAGAGTTAGAGAACAGAGTTAGAGAACAACGTTAGAGAACAGAGTTAGAGAACAGAGTTAGAGAACAACGTTAGAGAACAGAGTCAGAGAACAACGTTAGAGAACAACGTTAGAGAACAACGTTAGAGAACAACGTTAGAGAACAGAGTTAGAGAACAGAGTTAGAGAACAACGTTAGAGAACAACGTTAGAGAACAACGTTAGAGAACAGAGTTAGAGAACAGAGTTAGAGAACAACGTTAGAGAACAGAGTTAGAGAACAGAGTTAGAGAACAACGTTAGAGAACAACGTTAGAGAACAGAGTTAGAGAACAACGTTAGAGAACAGAGTTAGAGAACAACGTTAGAGAACAGAGTTAGAGAACAACGTTAGAGAACAACGTTAGAGAACAGAGTTAGAGAACAACGTTAGAGAACAACGTTAGAGAACAACGTTAGAGAACAGAGTTAGAGAACAGAGTTAGAGAACAGAGTTAGAGAACAACGTTAGAGAACAACGTTAGAGAACAGAGTTAGAGAACAGAGTTAGAGAACAACGTTAGAGAACAACGTTAGAGAACAATGTTAGAGAACAGAGTTAGAGAACAGAGTTAGAGAACAGAGTTAGAGAACAGAGTTAGAGAACAACGTTAGAGAACAGAGTTAGAGAACAACGTTAGAGAACAGAGTTAGAGAACAGAGTTAGAGAACAACGTTAGAGAACAGAGTTAGAGAACAGAGTTAGAGAACAACGTTAGAGAACAGAGTTAGAGAACAACGTTAGAGAACAGAGTTAGAGAACAGAGTTAGAGAACAACGTTAGAGAACAGAGTTAGAGAACAACGTTAGAGAACAACGTTAGAGAACAGAGTTAGAGAACAGAGTTAGAGAACAGAGTTAGAGAACAGAGTTAGAGAACAACGTTAGAGAACAGAGTTAGAGAACAGAGTTAGAGAACAACGTTAGAGAACAGAGTTAGAGAACAACGTTAGAGAACAACGTTAGAGAACAGAGTTAGAGAACAGAGTTAGAGAACAGAGTTAGAGAACAACGTTAGAGAACAGAGTTAGAGAACAACGTTAGAGAACAGAGTTAGAGAACAGAGTTAGAGAACAACGTTAGAGAACAACGTTAGAGAACAACGTTAGAGAACAGAGTTAGAGAACAGAGTTAGAGAACAACGTTAGAGAACAGAGTTAGAGAACAGAGTTAGAGAACAACGTTAGAGAACAGAGTTAGAGAACAACGTTAGAGAACAACGTTAGAGAACAGAGTTAGAGAACAACGTTAGAGAACAGAGTTAGAGAACAACGTTAGAGAACAACGTTAGAGAACAACGTTAGAGAACAACGTTAGAGAACAGAGTTAGAGAACAGAGTTAGAGAACAGAGTTAGAGAACAGAGTTAGAGAACAACGTTAGAGAACAGAGTTAGAGAACAACGTTAGAGAACAACGTTAGAGAACAGAGTTAGAGAACAGAGTTAGAGAACAACGTTAGAGAACAACGTTAGAGAACAACGTTAGAGAACAGAGTTAGAGAACAACGTTAGAGAACAGAGTTAGAGAACAACGTTAGAGAACAGAGTTAGAGAACAGAGTTAGAGAACAACGTTAGAGAACAGAGTTAGAGAACAGAGTTAGAGAACAACGTTAGAGAACAACGTTAGAGAACAGAGTTAGAGAACAGAGTTAGAGAACAACGTTAGAGAACAACGTTAGAGAACAGAGTTAGAGAACAACGTTAGAGAACAACGTTAGAGAACAGAGTTAGAGAACAGAGTTAGAGAACAGAGTTAGAGAACAGAGTTAGAGAACAACGTTAGAGAACAGAGTTAGAGAACAACGTTAGAGAACAACGTTAGAGAACAGAGTTAGAGAACAGAGTTAGAGAACAACGTTAGAGAACAACGTTAGAGAACAGAGTTAGAGAACAGAGTTAGAGAACAACGTTAGAGAACAACGTTAGAGAACAACAGTTAGAGAACAGAGTTAGAGAACAGAGTTAGAGAACAGAGTTAGAGAACAGAGTTAGAGAACAACGTTAGAGAACAACGTTAGAGAACAGAGTTAGAGAACAGAGTTAGAGAACAGAGTTAGAGAACAGAGTTAGAGAACAGAGTTAGAGAACAGAGTTAGAGAACAACGTTAGAGAACAGAGTTAGAGAACAGAGTTAGAGAACAACGTTAGAGAACAGAGTTAGAGAACAACGTTAGAGAACAACGTTAGAGAACAGAGTTAGAGAACAACGTTAGAGAACAACGTTAGAGAACAGAGTTAGAGAACAGAGTTAGAGAACAGAGTTAGAGAACAACGTTAGAGAACAGAGTTAGAGAACAGAGTTAGAGAACAGAGTTAGAGAACAGAGTTAGAGAACAACGTTAGAGAACAACGTTAGAGAACAGAGTTAGAGAACAACGTTAGAGAACAGAGTTAGAGAACAACGTTAGAGAACAGAGTTAGAGAACAACGTTAGAGAACAGAGTTAGAGAACAGAGTTAGAGAACAGAGTTAGAGAACAACGTTAGAGAACAGAGTTAGAGAACAACGTTAGAGAACAACGTTAGAGAACAGAGTTAGAGAACAGAGTTAGAGAACAGAGTTAGAGAACAACGTTAGAGAACAGAGTTAGAGAACAACGTTAGAGAACAGAGTTAGAGAACAGAGTTAGAGAACAACGTTAGAGAACAGAGTTAGAGAACAACGTTAGAGAACAGAGTTAGAGAACAACGTTAGAGAACAACGTTAGAGAACAGAGTTAGAGAACAGAGTTAGAGAACAGAGTTAGAGAACAACGTTAGAGAACAACGTTAGAGAACAGAGTTAGAGAACAGAGTTAGAGAACAGAGTTAGAGAACAACGTTAGAGAACAACGTTAGAGAACAACGTTAGAGAACAGAGTTAGAGAACAGAGTTAGAGAACAACGTTAGAAACAGAGTTAGAGAACAACGTTAGAGAACAGAGTTAGAGAACAACGTTAGAGAACAACGTTAGAGAACAGAGTTAGAGAACAACGTTAGAGAACAACGTTAGAGAACAGAGTTAGAGAACAACGTTAGAGAACAGAGTTAGAGAACAACGTTAGAGAACAACGTTAGAGAACAGAGTTAGAGAACAACGTTAGAGAACAACGTTAGAGAACAACGTTAGAGAACAACGTTAGAGAACAGAGTTAGAGAACAGAGTTAGAGAACAACGTTAGAGAACAGAGTTAGAGAACAACGTTAGAGAACAGAGTTAGAGAACAGAGTTAGAGAACAACGTTAGAGAACAGAGTTAGAGAACAACGTTAGAGAACAGAGTTAGAGAACAGAGTTAGAGAACAGAGTTAGAGAACAACGTTAGAGAACAGAGTTAGAGAACAACGTTAGAGAACAACGTTAGAGAACAGACGTTAGAGAACAACGTTAGAGAACAGAGTTAGAGAACAGAGTTAGAGAACAGAGTTAGAGAACAGAGTTAGAGAACAACGTTAGAGAACAGAGTTAGAGAACAACGTTAGAGAACAGAGTTAGAGAACAACGTTAGAGAACAACGTTAGAGAACAACGTTAGAGAACAACGTTAGAGAACAGAGTTAGAGAACAGAGTTAGAGAACAGAGTTAGAGAACAGAGTTAGAGAACAACGTTAGAGAACAACGTTAGAGAACAGAGTTAGAGAACAACGTTAGAGAACAACGTTAGAGAACAACGTTAGAGAACAGAGTTAGAGAACAGAGTTAGAGAACAACGTTAGAGAACAACGTTAGAGAACAGAGTTAGAGAACAACGTTAGAGAACAACGTTAGAGAACAACGTTAGAGAACAGAGTTAGAGAACAGAGTTAGAGAACAGAGTTAGAGAACAACGTTAGAGAACAACGTTAGAGAACAGAGTTAGAGAACAGAGTTAGAGAACAGAGTTAGAGAACAACGTTAGAGAACAGAGTTAGAGAACAACGTTAGAGAACAGAGTTAGAGAACAGAGTTAGAGAACAACGTTAGAGAACAACGTTAGAGAACAGAGTTAGAGAACAGAGTTAGAGAACAGAGTTAGAGAACAACGTTAGAGAACAACGTTAGAGAACAGAGTTAGAGAACAGAGTTAGAGAACAGAGTTAGAGAACAACGTTAGAGAACAACGTTAGAGAACAGAGTTAGAGAACAACGTTAGAGAACAGAGTTAGAGAACAGAGTTAGAGAACAGAGTTAGAGAACAACGTTAGAGAACAACGTTAGAGAACAGAGTTAGAGAACAACGTTAGAGAACAGAGTTAGAGAACAACGTTAGAGAACAACGTTAGAGAACAACGTTAGAGAACAGAGTTAGAGAACAGAGTTAGAGAACAGAGTTAGAGAACAGAGTTAGAGAACAACGTTAGAGAACAACGTTAGAGAACAGAGTTAGAGAACAACGTTAGAGAACAACGTTAGAGAACAGAGTTAGAGAACAGAGTTAGAGAACAGAGTTAGAGAACAGAGTTAGAGAACAACGTTAGAGAACAGAGTTAGAGAACAACGTTAGAGAACAACGTTAGAGAACAGAGTTAGAGAACAGAGTTAGAGAACAACGTTAGAGAACAACGTTAGAGAACAGAGTTAGAGAACAGAGTTAGAGAACAACGTTAGAGAACAACGTTAGAGAACAACGTTAGAGAACAGAGTTAGAGAACAGAGTTAGAGAACAGAGTTAGAGAACAGAGTTAGAGAACAACGTTAGAGAACAACGTTAGAGAACAGAGTTAGAGAACAGAGTTAGAGAACAACGTTAGAGAACAGAGTTAGAGAACAGAGTTAGAGAACAGAGTTAGAGAACAACGTTAGAGAACAGAGTTAGAGAACAGAGTTAGAGAACAACGTTAGAGAACAGAGTTAGAGAACAACGTTAGAGAACAACGTTAGAGAACAGAGTTAGAGAACAACGTTAGAGAACAACGTTAGAGAACAGAGTTAGAGAACAGAGTTAGAGAACAGAGTTAGAGAACAACGTTAGAGAACAGAGTTAGAGAACAGAGTTAGAGAACAGAGTTAGAGAACAGAGTTAGAGAACAACGTTAGAGAACAACGTTAGAGAACAGAGTTAGAGAACAGAGTTAGAGAACAACGTTAGAGAACAGAGTTAGAGAACAGAGTTAGAGAACAGAGTTAGAGAACAACGTTAGAGAACAGAGTTAGAGAACAACGTTAGAGAACAACGTTAGAGAACAGAGTTAGAGAACAGAGTTAGAGAACAGAGTTAGAGAACAACGTTAGAGAACAGAGTTAGAGAACAACGTTAGAGAACAGAGTTAGAGAACAGAGTTAGAGAACAACGTTAGAGAACAGAGTTAGAGAACAACGTTAGAGAACAACGTTAGAGAACAGAGTTAGAGAACAGAGTTAGAGAACAGAGTTAGAGAACAACGTTAGAGAACAACGTTAGAGAACAGAGTTAGAGAACAGAGTTAGAGAACAGAGTTAGAGAACAACGTTAGAGAACAACGTTAGAGAACAACGTTAGAGAACAGAGTTAGAGAACAGAGTTAGAGAACAACGTTAGAGAACAGAGTTAGAGAACAACGTTAGAGAACAGAGTTAGAGAACAACGTTAGAGAACAACGTTAGAGAACAGAGTTAGAGAACAACGTTAGAGAACAACGTTAGAGAACAGAGTTAGAGAACAACGTTAGAGAACAGAGTTAGAGAACAACGTTAGAGAACAACGTTAGAGAACAGAGTTAGAGAACAACGTTAGAGAACAACGTTAGAGAACAACGTTAGAGAACAACGTTAGAGAACAGAGTTAGAGAACAGAGTTAGAGAACAACGTTAGAGAACAGAGTTAGAGAACAACGTTAGAGAACAGAGTTAGAGAACAGAGTTAGAGAACAACGTTAGAGAACAGAGTTAGAGAACAACGTTAGAGAACAGAGTTAGAGAACAGAGTTAGAGAACAGAGTTAGAGAACAACGTTAGAGAACAGAGTTAGAGAACAACGTTAGAGAACAACGTTAGAGAACAACGTTAGAGAACAGAGTTAGAGAACAGAGTTAGAGAACAGAGTTAGAGAACAGAGTTAGAGAACAACGTTAGAGAACAGAGTCAGAGAACAACGTTAGAGAACAGAGTTAGAGAACAACGTTAGAGAACAACGTTAGAGAACAACGTTAGAGAACAACGTTAGAGAACAGAGTTAGAGAACAGAGTTAGAGAACAGAGTTAGAGAACAACGTTAGAGAACAACGTTAGAGAACAGAGTTAGAGAACAACGTTAGAGAACAACGTTAGAGAACAACGTTAGAGAACAGAGTTAGAGAACAGAGTTAGAGAACAACGTTAGAGAACAACGTTAGAGAACAGAGTTAGAGAACAACGTTAGAGAACAACGTTAGGGAACAACGTTAGAGAACAGAGTTAGAGAACAGAGTTAGAGAACAGAGTTAGAGAACAACGTTAGAGAACAACGTTAGAGAACAGAGTTAGAGAACAGAGTTAGAGAACAGAGTTAGAGAACAACGTTAGAGAACAGAGTTAGAGAACAACGTTAGAGAACAGAGTTAGAGAACAGAGTTAGAGAACAACGTTAGAGAACAACGTTAGAGAACAGAGTTAGAGAACAGAGTTAGAGAACAGAGTTAGAGAACAACGTTAGAGAACAACGTTAGAGAACAGAGTTAGAGAACAGAGTTAGAGAACAGAGTTAGAGAACAACGTTAGAGAACAACGTTAGAGAACAGAGTTAGAGAACAACGTTAGAGAACAGAGTTAGAGAACAGAGTTAGAGAACAGAGTTAGAGAACAACGTTAGAGAACAACGTTAGAGAACAGAGTTAGAGAACAACGTTAGAGAACAACGTTAGAGAACAGAGTTAGAGAACAACGTTAGAGAACAACGTTAGAGAACAACGTTAGAGAACAGAGTTAGAGAACAGAGTTAGAGAACAGAGTTAGAGAACAGAGTTAGAGAACAACGTTAGAGAACAGAGTTAGAGAACAGAGTTAGAGAACAACGTTAGAGAACAGAGTTAGAGAACAACGTTAGAGAACAGAGTTAGAGAACAACGTTAGAGAACAGAGTTAGAGAACAGAGTTAGAGAACAGAGTTAGAGAACAACGTTAGAGAACAGAGTTAGAGAACAGAGTTAGAGAACAACGTTAGAGAACAGAGTTAGAGAACAGAGTTAGAGAACAGAGTTAGAGAACAACGTTAGAGAACAACGTTAGAGAACAACGTTAGAGAACAGAGTTAGAGAACAACGTTAGAGAACAGAGTTAGAGAACAACGTTAGAGAACAGAGTTAGAGAACAACGTTAGAGAACAACGTTAGAGAACAACGTTAGAGAACAGAGTTAGAGAACAGAGTTAGAGAACAGAGTTAGAGAACAGAGTTAGAGAACAGAGTTAGAGAACAACGTTAGAGAACAACGTTAGAGAACAACGTTAGAGAACAGAGTTAGAGAACAACGTTAGAGAACAGAGTTAGAGAACAGAGTTAGAGAACAGAGTTAGAGAACAACGTTAGAGAACAACGTTAGAGAACAGAGTTAGAGAACAGAGTTAGAGAACAGAGTTAGAGAACAACGTTAGAGAACGTTAGAGAACAACGTTAGAGAACAGAGTTAGAGAACAACGTTAGAGAACAACGTTAGAGAACAACGTTAGAGAACAGAGTTAGAGAACAGAGTTAGAGAACAACGTTAGAGAACAACGTTAGAGAACAGAGTTAGAGAACAACGTTAGAGAACAACGTTAGGGAACAACGTTAGAGAACAGAGTTAGAGAACAGAGTTAGAGAACAGAGTTAGAGAACAACGTTAGAGAACAACGTTAGAGAACAGAGTTAGAGAACAGAGTTAGAGAACAGAGTTAGAGAACAGAGTTAGAGAACAGAGTTAGAGAACAGAGTTAGAGAACAACGTTAGAGAACAACGTTAGAGAACAGAGTTAGAGAACAACGTTAGAGAACAACGTTAGAGAACAGAGTTAGAGAACAGAGTTAGAGAACAGAGTTAGAGAACAACGTTAGAGAACAACGTTAGAGAACAGAGTTAGAGAACAACGTTAGAGAACAACGTTAGAGAACAACGTTAGAGAACAGAGTTAGAGAACAGAGTTAGAGAACAGAGTTAGAGAACAGAGTTAGAGAACAACGTTAGAGAACAGAGTTAGAGAACAGAGTTAGAGAACAACATTAGAGAACAACGTTAGAGAACGTTAGAGAACAACGTTAGAGAACAACGTTAGAGAACAGAGTTAGAGAACAGAGTCAGAGCTGCTGCTGCTGCAGTTTCCTTCTGTGGGTCCGGACGGAGCAGGAAGTGCGGAGGCCCCAGGACTCGTGCCGCCGTCACCTCCTAAAATAAACCAGAAGAAGAAGTGAAGCAGCAGAATCAGCTGACATGACTCAGCAGAGGTCAGAGGTCACAGAGGTCACAGAGGTGTCAGAGGTCAGAGGTCACAGAGGTGTCACAGAGGTGTCACAGAGGTGTCAGAGGTCACAGAGGTGTCAGAGGTCACAGAGGTGTCACAGAGGTGTCACAGAGGTGTCAGAGGTCACAGAGAGGTCAGAGGTCACAAAGAAAATCTGAAGTTTCCATGAAACAAAAATAAGAGTTCAGAGAAAAAACAGCTGTTTCTGTTTAAAGAGGATCTTTGGCAGTTTTCCAAGCTTTTATTGTGTAGGACTGACAGGAAGTGGGGGAGAGGGAGGAGAGGGGGGGGGGGGCTCTGTACTAAATATGACTAATTATTGTTTTTCTACCGTTTGTGTTTGAAGCTTTAAAGAGAATATTCTGTGAATGTGATTATTCATCATTCATGTTCTGGGGTTCACGCAGCGGCTGCTCAACCTTCACAATAAAAGGATTCATGTGAAACTTCCTGAACCACCAACATTTGGCTCTTTTTCTGTGGTTCGTCAGGTTTTTATTCCCACTGTGCCTCCGTCACAGGTTAGAGCCCCCTCCCACTGTGCCTCCGTCCCGTGCCCCAGCACGTGTCACGGCTAAAGTCTGGTTCCTTTGACCAGTGTGAGTGCAACCGTACCACGTCTAGGAGCGGCACGCTTTCACTGAGCTAATGTTAGCAATGAGCTGATGTTAGCCAGCTTAGCTTTCACTGAGCTAATGTTAGCAATGAGCTGATGTTAGCAATGGACTTAGCTTTCACTGAGCTAATGTTAGCAATGAGCTGATGTTAGCAATGGACTGATGTTAGCAATGAGCTAATGTTAGCAGCTTAGCTAGCTGCATGGATCTGGCGTCGCTTCGTAACTTTAGCTGATGAGAAACAGCGAGTCAGGAGAGTCTGGACAGGATGTTGCTACGTCAGCGAGCTAACAGTTCATCTGCATTAGCAGCGAGCTAACATTAGCAGCGAGCTAACATTAGCAGCGAGCTAACATTAGCAGCTCATACATGTTTCGATGAGTTGACGGTAAAAGCCTCTTGTGTCTTTGATGCAGCTCCTCCGAGGAACACCACGGTCCTGGTCCTGCCGTCGGCGGCGGTCCAGGAGGGACAAGATGTCACCGTCTGCTGCCGGACCATCAGCTTCCCCCCGTCAGCCGCGGTCCTGAAGAAGCTGCCCAACGGGACCGAGTGGTACTCGAACAACGGCACCTTCCTATTGGTCAACGTCAGGACCCGGGACTCTGGGCTCTATCAGGTCAACGTGACCAACGTCCTGGGACACCAGGTCCAGGTGTTCAGCCTGAGCGTCCGGGGTGCGTCCGCCGCCGCCACCGGGGTCTGACCGTGAACCCGTGTTTGTTATGATTCTGATTCATTTCCTGTTTCCACAGAGAGACGCTCCCGTCCTCCCGGACTCAACGCCGTCATCGTCCCGCTCGTCTGCGTCGCTGCTGGACTCGCAGCTGCCGCGCTGCTGCTCGACTTCCTGAGGAGATCCAGGAAGAAGGGCTTCTACCAGCTGCCGCAGTCGGCCCCGCCCTCCGCCACAGGCTAGCACTGGGCTACCACCTCCCAACACTTGGCTAACACTGGGCTACCACCTCCCAACACAGGGCTACCACCTCCCAACATGTGGCTAACACCTCCCAACACTGGGCTACCACCTCCCAACACTGGGCTACCACTGGGCTACCGCCTCCCAACACTGGGCTAACACTGGGCTACCACCTCCCAACACTGGGCTACCACTGGGCTACCACCTCCCAACACAGGGCTACCACCTCCCAACATGTGGCTAACACCTCCCAACACTGGGCTACCACCTCCCAACACTGGGCTAACACTGGGCTACCACCTCCCAACACTGGGCTACCACCTCCCAACACTCGGTTAACACTGGGCTACCACCTCCCAACACAGGGCTACCACCTCCCAACATGTGGCTACCACCTCCCAACACAGGGCTACCACCTCCCAACATGTGGCTACCACCTCCCAACACAGGGCTACCACCTCCAAACATGTGGCTAACACCTTCCTGCTGTTTTTTTCTTCTTCTGTTGTTTTTTAAAGGTTCTTTTTTTTGGCAGTTTTCAAGCCTTTTATTTTGTAGGACGGACCCACTGGGCCCCGGCTCGACCCGCTGGGCCCCCGGGCCCCGGCTCGACCCCCGGGCCCCGGCTGGACCCGCTGGGCCCCCGGGCCCCGGCTGGACCCGCTGGGCCCCCGGTCCGTCTGCTGCTGAGCGTTCGTTTGTTTCTGCTTTTATTAAAGATTTTTATTTCTTCACTCGTGTTTTTCTCTGTGTGATTAACTGAAGTCTGAGCCGTCTCCATGGCAACGCCTCAGCTGTCTCCATGGCAACACCTCGGCCGTCTCCATGGCGACGCCTCGGCAGCTGAAACCATCTGACTGAAGACGGTTTGAGTTTGAGGAGGAAACTGCTTCAGAGGGAGACGACGACGTTCAACTTTAAAACAATCAAATCAGAAAAGAAGCAAAACTGATCAAATGTGACGAATAATTCACGTTATTTTTGTTCTTCAGATGAAAACGATCCGCTTCAGTTTCTCTGAACACGAATAAATTAAACCTGCCTTTGTTTGTCATTGGCTCCTCAGACCGTCGCCATGGCAACAGCAGCAGCACCCCCACAACGTGGCCTCGTTTACAGGCTCTGTTCAGTCATTCTGCATCTTTTTGTGCTGGTTTTGCATCTGCGGTGCAGGGGTCAGAGGTCGTCGGTGCAGAGGTCAGAGGTCGTCGGTGCAGGTGTCAGAGGTCGTTGGTGCAGAGGTCAGAGGTCGTCGGTGCAGGGGTCAGAGGTCGTCGGTGCAGGTGTCAGAGGTCGTTGGTGCAGAGGTCAGAGGTCGTCGGTGCAGGGGTCAGAGGTCACCTTCAGTCTTGACGATCGTGTGTTTCTCTGGTGGTGCGTTCAGGTTCCTGCAGGAGCGTCTGTGACTCTTGACCTCGGCTGTGAAAGAGGACGGAGCGTTCTGCTGCGTCTTCAGCTTTTAATCTGAAGGGACTTCCTGTTTCACAGCAGACGCAGCTCTGCTTCCTCTGCAGGACCAGGACCAGGACCAGAGCCCTCTGCAGGACCAGGACCAGGACCAGAGTCCTCTGCAGGACCAGGACCAGAGTCCTCTGCAGGGCCAGGACCAGGTCCAGAGTCCTCTGCAGGACCAGGACCAGAGTCCTCTGCAGGACCAGGACCAGAGTCCTCTGCAGGACCAGGACCAGAGTCCTCTGCAGGGCCAGGACCAGAGTCCTCTGCAGGGCCAGGACCAGAGTCCTCTGCAGGACCAGGACCAGGTCCAGATTCCTCTGCAGGACCAGGACCAGAGTCCTCTGCAGGACCAGGACCAGATTCCTCTGCAGGACCAGGACCAGGACCAGAGTCCTCTGCAGGGCCAGGACCAGAGTCCTCTGCAGGACCAGGACCAGAGTCCTCTGCAGGACCAGGACCAGGACCAGAGTCCTCTGCAGGGCCAGGACCAGAGTCCTCTGCAGGACCAGGACCAGAGTCCTCTGCAGGACCAGGACCAGGACCAGAGTCCTCTGCAGGACCAGGACCAGAGTCCTCTGCAGGGCCAGGACCAGAGTCCTCTGCAGGACCAGGACCAGAGTCCTCTGCAGGACCAGGGCCAGAGTCCTCTGCAGGACCAGGACCAGAGTCCTCTGCAGGACCAGGTCCAGAGTCCTCTGCAGGACCAGGACCAGAGTCCTCTGCAGGACCAGGACCAGAGTCCTCTGCAGGACCAGGACCAGAGTCCTCTGCAGGGCCAGGACCAGAGTCCTCTGCAGGACCTTTGTATTTTTTGTTTTCTTTGTTTTTAAAAACTGCAGAAATCAAGTTTCCTCCCAAAGGACAAAAACTCTGAGACGTTTGTTCTTTAGTGTTGTTGTTGTTGTTGTTTGTTATTATTGTGTTTGTTATTATTGTGTTTGTTATTATTGTGTTTGTTATTATTGTTATTGTGTTTGTTATTATTGTGTTTGTTATTATTGTTATTGTGTTTGTTATTATTGTGTTTGTTATTATTGTGTTTGTTATTATTGTGTTTGTTATTATTGTGTTTGTTATTATTGTGTTTGTTATTATTGTGTTTGTTATTATTGTGTTTGTTATTATTGTGTTTGTTATTATTGTGTTTGTTATTATTGTGTTTGTTATTATTGTGTTTGTTATTGTTGTGTTGTTGTTTGTTATTATTGTGTTTGTTATTATTGTTATTGTGTTTGTTATTATTGTGTTTGTTATTGTTGTTGTTGTGTTTGTTGTTGTTGTTATCGTTGTGTTGTTGTTTGCGGTCCTCAGTGCTGACTCTGCAGAGACGCAGAAGCTCCTCAGAGGGAACGTGTGTGAGTCTGTGACGCCCTCTGCTGCTGCTCCTCGGCACCACATACTCAACAACAACAACAACAACAACACAACTGAACAAACAAACAAAGTGAAAACAGGAGAAATGAACTCTGATCACAAAGTTTCTGCTTTTTTATTTTCATCAGTAAAAATATGAATATTATGAAACGTGTTTACAAACAAACGTTAATATTTTAAAGTCTGAAACGTTTAAAAATACAAAACAATAATCACAGAAATGAATCAGATCAATGAACCTGGGGAGGTTCTCGTGTCCTGGACCTGGTCCTGGTCCTGGTCCAGGTCCTGGTCCTGGTCCTGGTCCTGGTCCTGGTCCAGGTCCAGGTCCTGGTCCTGGTCCTGGTCCTGGATCAGGATCAGGAAAACAAGGATTAGAGGAGTTTGACTGACAGTTAGCGTTAGCCGTTAGCCGTTAGCGTTAGCCGTTGCAGCTAAGTGCAGAGTAAAGTGATGTTAGCATCCAGGAGCAGCTTCCGTGAGGAACTGGAGCCTTTATTGTGAAACCCGGGACAGAGCGGAAGTTGACAGTTAGCATCTCTCTCTCCGGAGAGTGTGTGTGTGTGTCTGAGTGTGTGTGTGCTCAGGTGTGTGTACAGGTGTGTGTGTGTGTGTGTGTGTTCAGGTGTAAACATGTTGCCTTTATCAGTCAAAGACGACGAGTACAAACCCGCCAAGTTCAACCTGCTGCTGAAGCTGTCGGGATGGTTCAGGTGAGGGGAGCTAACTGCGGCTAACCGCTAACACAGGCGCTAGCTGAGGCTAACACAGGAGCTAACTGCGGCTAACGGCTAACACAGGAGCTAGCTGAGGCTAACACAGGAGCTAACTGCGGCTAACGGCTAACACACAGAGCGAACTGATGACGGGCTAACACAGGAGCTAGCTGGGGCTAACACAGGAGCTAGCTGAGGCTAACACAGGAGCTAACTGCGGCTAACGGCTAACACACAGAGCGAACTGATGACGGGCTAACACAGGAGCTAGCTGGGGCTAACACAGGAGCTAGTTAAGGCTAACACAGATAACGGACTGATGACAGAGGCTAACACGGGAGCTAACTGCTAAGACAGCTGTCGGGATGGTTGTGGAGCTCGCCGGGGCTAACAGTGTAGCTCGCCGGGGCTAACAGTGGAGCTCGCCGGGGCTAACAGTGGAGCTCGCGGGGGCTAACAGTGTAGCTCACCGGGGCTAACAGTGTAGCTCACCGGGGCTAACAGTGTAGCTCGCCGGGGCTAACAGTGTAGCTCACCGGGGCTAACAGTGGAGCTCGCCGGGGCTAACAGTGGAGCTCGCCGGGGCTAACAGTGGAGCTCGCCGGGGCTAACAGTGGAGCTCGCCGGGGCTAACAGTGGAGCTCGCCGGGGCTAACAGTGGAGCTCGCCGGGGCTAACAGTGGAGCTCGCCGGGGCTAACAGTGGAGCTCGCCGGGGCTAACAGTGGAGCTCGCCGGGGCTAACAGTGGAGCTCGCCGGGGCTAACAGTGGAGCTCGCCGGGGCTAACAGTGGAGCTCGCCGGGGCTAACAGAGGAGCTACCTGAGGCTAATAGAGCCAGCCTAACGGTTCTAACGGCTCTCATGTTCCGTGTCCTCAGGTCGATCCTCGCGGATAAAACGTCCCGGAACTTGTTCTTCTTCCTCTGTCTGAACCTGTCCTTCGCCTTCGTGGAGCTCACATACGGGATCTGGAGCAACAGGTGAGCTAAGGCGGCTAGCATCAGCTGTTAGCATCCGTTAGCATCATCTGTTAGCATCATCCGTTAGCATCGATCTGTTTGTTCTGCCAGGATGTGCCACGTAGTGTTAGCTCTGTGTGTGTGTGTGTGTGTGTGTGTGTGTGTGTGTGTGTGTGTGTGTGTGTGTGTGTGTGTGTGTGTGTGTGTGTGTGTGTGTGTGTGTGTGTGTGTGTGTGTGTGTGTGTGTGTGTGTACTTTGATGAGTCCTGTCACCATGGTTACTTGGTTAAATGATAACATATCATAAACATAAGAAACACATATTAATATTTATTTCTGGAGTTCTTCCTTGTTCTGAACGCGTCACATGATCGTCACACTTCATCACCCGGGCAACACCAACATCATCGTCCCCGTCTGTTCCCGTGGAGACAGGAGACACTTTGTCTCCGTGGCGACTGAACATGCGAGTGTGTGACGTGTGTGTGTGACGTGTGCGTGTGTCTCCAGTCTAGGCCTGATCTCAGACTCCTTCCACATGTTCTTCGACTGCACCGCTCTGCTCGCAGGACTGGCCGCCTCCGTCATCTCCAGGTGGAGGTCCAACGACAGCTTCTCCTACGGGTGAGACCACTCTGGGCTCTGCTAATCAGGTCTGACAGGTGATCTGGGCTCTGTTAGTCAGGTCTGACAGGTGATCTGTGCTCTGTTAGTCAGGTCTGACAGGTGATCTGTGCTCTGTTAGTCAGGTCTGACAGAGGTGATCTGGGCTCTGTTAGTCAGGTCTGACAGGTGATCTGTGCTCTGTTAGTCAGGTCTGACAGAAGATCTGGGCTCTGTTAGTCAGGTCTGACAGAGGTGATCTGGGCTCTGTTAGTCAGGTCTGACAGGTGCTCTGTGCTCTGTTAGTCAGGTCTGACAGAGGTGATCTGTGCTCTGTTAGTCAGGTCTGACAGAGGTGATCTGTGCTCTGTTAGTCAGGTCTGACAGAGGTGATCTGTGCTCTGTTAGTCAGGTCTGACAGAGGTGATCTGTGCTCTGTTAGTCAGGTCTGACAGAGGTGATCTGGGCTCTGTTAGTCAGGTCTGACAGAGGTGATCTGGGCTCTGTTAGTCAGGTCTGACCCTCTGGTGTGTCTCAGGTACGTCAGAGCAGAAGTTCTCGCCGGCTTCGTCAACGGACTTTTCCTCATCTTCACTGCGTTCTTCATCTTCTCTGAGGGAGTGGAGGTAACACACACACACACACACACACACACACACACACACACACACACACACGCAGTCTGTCTGTCTGACCCTGTCTGTCTGTCTGTCTGTCTGTCTGTCTGACCCTGTCTGTCTGTCAGAGAGCGTTGGAGCCTCCTGACGTTCACCACGAGCGGCTGCTTCCTGTGTCTGTGGCCGGTTTGCTCGTCAACCTGGTCGGGATCTTTGTTTTCCAGCACGGAGGCCACGGCCACTCGCACGCAGAGGGAGGTGAGTCCTGACACGCAGAACCTCACCGCAGAACCTCACAGCAGAACCTCACTGCAGAACCTCACAGCAGAACACTTAGAACCTCACCGCAGAACCTCACCGCAGAACCTCACCGCAGAACCTCACCGCAGAACCTCACCACAGAACCTCACCGCAGAACCTCACCGCAGAACCTCACCACAGAACCTCACAGCAGAACCTCACAGCAGAACCTCACAGCAGAACCTCACCACAGAACCTCACCGCAGAACCTCACTGCAGAACCTCACAGCAGAACCTCACTGCAGAACCTCACAGCAGAACCTCACTGCAGAACCTCACTGCAGAACCTCACAGCAGAACCTCACCACAGAACCTCACAGCAGAACCTCACCGCAGAACCTCACTGCAGAACCTCACAGCAGAACCTCACCACAGAACCTCACAGCAGAACCTCACTGCAGAACCTCACTGCAGAACCTCACTGCAGAACCTCACAGCAGAACCTCACTGCAGAACCTCACTGCAGAACCTCACTGCAGAACCTCACCACAGAACCTCACCGCAGAACCTCACCGCAGAACCTCACCGCAGAACCTCACCGCAGAACCTCACTGCAGAACCTCACCACAGAACCTCACCGCAGAACCTCACAGCAGAACCTCACTGCAGAACCTCACAGCAGAACCTCACTGCAGAACCTCACTGCAGAACCTCACTGCAGAACCTCACCGCAGAACCTCACCGCAGAACCTCACAGCAGAACCTCACCACAGAACCTCACAGCAGAACATCACAGCAGAACCTCACAGCAGAACCTCACAGCAGAACCTCACAGCAGAACCTCACCACAGAACCTCACCGCAGAACACTTAGAACCTCACCGCAGAACCTCACCACAGAACCTCACAGCAGAACCTCACAGCAGAACACTTAGAACCTCACAGCAGAACCTCACAGCAGAACACTTAGAACCTCACAGCAGAACCTCACAGCAGAACCTCACAGCAGAACCTCACAGCAGAACCTCACAGCAGAACCTCACTGCAGAACCTCACTGCAGAACCTCACGTGTCTCCCCCGTCTGTGTTCAGGTCACGGTCACAGCCACTCTCTGTTTAACGGCGGTGTGAGTCACGACCACAAGAGCAAACACGGCCACGGCGGCCATGACAGTCACGGGCACGGGCACGGCGGCCATGACAGTCACGGGCACAGCCACGGCGGCCATGACAGTCACGGGCACAGCCACGGCGGCCATGACAGTCACGGTCACAGCCACGGCGGCCATGACGAGCCACACAGCCACGGTGAGCATCGTCTTCATCATCTTAGTCGTCGTCGTTGTTGTTGTTGTTTATTGTTTGTGACTGAAAGTGTTTGTTGTTGCAGACGAGCTCCTGCACACTCCAGGGAAAGGAGCCAGTAAACAGATCCTGCAGGGTGAGACCTGATCACACACACACACACGCACGCGCACGCACACACACACACACACACACACACACACGCACACACACACGCACTGACACAAACACACACACGCACACGCACTGACACACGCACGCACGCACGCACGCACGCACGCACACACACACGCACGCACTGACACACACACACACACACACACACGCACTGACACACACACACACACGCACTGACACACACACGCACACGCACGCACTGACACACACACACACACACACACACGCACTGACACACACACACACACGCACTGACACACGCACGCACACGTCACACGCATTGATGACGTCATGGCGATGCGTGGCTTTGTTTCCAGATCTTTCCGTAGACCTCGGAGTTTTTGTGCGTCTTGTCGACTGTTTTTGAATCTTTTCATCGACCAAATCTGCAGTAAACACTCCACCTCCGCATCACACCAACGTGAACCTTTCACCGCCATTGTTTGAAATGTCCGCGCATGGTCCCTCCTTCTTTTTTCTACGTCCCAACAGGCGCACAGGAAATGACCTCAGAGCCGCCGTAGGCCTCGTGCTCGTACACGTGCGCACGCTCGTGCTCGTACACGTGCAAACGTGCTTTACTAAAGCCCACCTCTCCCAAACGGGCCGTGGACGGCAAGCGTGCCGCTCCTAGACGTGGTACGGTTGCACTCACACTGGTCAAAGGAACCAGACTTTAGCCGTGACACGTGCTGGGGCACGGGACGGAGGCACAGTGGGAGGGGGCTCTAACTTGTGACGGAGGCACAGTGGGAAGGCGGCCACAGTCTCCATTTGAAATCAAATGTGCACCTTTGTTTGTGTGGTGTTGAACACGTATCCATGGAAACGTAACCCTGCTGTTTGTTGTTTTTTGTGTGTTGTTTGTTGTTGTTTATTGTTTGTATGTTGTTGTTTGTTATTGTTTGTGTGTTGTTGTTGTGTTGTTGTTGTTTGTGTGTTGTTGTTGTTGCTGCTGCTGCAGGCGTGCTGCTGCACATCATGGCCGACACTCTGGGCAGCGTGGGCGTCATCATCTCGGCTCTGCTGATGCAGAAATACGACCTGATGATCGCCGACCCCGTCTGCTCCATGCTCATCAGCCTGCTCATCGCAGTCAGGTCAGTGTTGTTATTATTATTATTATTATTGTTGTTGTTGTTGTTGTTGTTATTATTATTATTATTATTATTATTATTATTATTATTATTATTGTTATTATCATTGTTATTATTATTATTGTTGTTATTTATGATGTGACCAAACAAATAAACGTGTTCAGATTTAAGTTCTGGACGAGACAGGAAGAAAAAGAAGAACGTGTGAGGTCACTTCCTGTTTGCCTTTGTTTCTGTAAACAAACCAACAGGAAGCTCAACAACAGCGTGAGGTCACTTCCTGTTTGCCTTTGTTTCTGTAAACAAACCAACAGGAAGCTCAACAACAGCGTGAGGTCACTTCCTGTTTGCCTTTGTTTCTGTAAACAAACCAACAGGAAGCTCAACAACAGTGTGAGGTCACTTCCTGTTTGCCTTTGTTTCTGTAAACAAACCAACAGGAAGCTCAACAACAGCGTGAGGTCACTTCCTGTTTGCTTCCTGCTGTTCTCACAGAGAACGTCAAACCTTCAGGGTTCAGGATCCTTTAGAACCTCCTCAGTGACCGGACCCCCTGAGACCAGACCCCCCTGAGACCAGACCCCCCTGAGACCAGACCCCCCTGAGACCAGACCCCCCTGAGACCGGACCCCCTGAGACCGGACCCCCCTGAGACCGGACCCCCCTGAGACCAGACCCCCTGAGACCAGACCCCCTGAGACCAGACCCCCTGAGACCGGACTCCCCTGAGACCGGACTCCCCTGAGACCGGACCCCCCTGAGACCGGACCCCCTGAGACCGGACCCCCCTGAGACCGGACCCCCCTGAGACCGGACCCCCCTGAGACCGGACCCCCCTGAGACCGGACCCCCCTGAGACCGGACCCCCCTGAGACCAGACTCCCCTGAGACCAGACCCCCCTGAGACCAGACTCCCCTGAGATCGGACTCCCCTGAGACCGGCTCCCCGTGTCTCTGGGGGGTCAGGGTGCGTGTGTTTTTGTGGTTGTGATGTCACTGAGGGGCGGAGCCTCTGAATCAGCTGTTAGTCTGCACGTGCTCAGTTCGCGCTCTCTGCTCCGCAGCGTGGTGCCGTTACTCCGAGAGTCCATCGGGATCCTGATGCAGAGGACGCCCCCGTCCCTGGACCACGCCCTGCCCGAGTGTTACCAGAGGGTGAGTGCAGGCCCCGCCCACATTAGACCCCGCCCACATTAGACCCCGCCTCCAGACGCACGCCTCAGGGCCGGGTCTAACTCCTGGGTTCCCGTGTTGTGTTCAGGTGCAGCAGCTACAGGGAGTGTACAACCTGCAGGAGCCGCACTTCTGGACCCTGTGCACGGACGTTTACATTGGGACGCTAAAGCTGCTGGTTTCCCCCGACGCCGACACCCGCTGGGTCCTCAGCCAGACGCACAACATCTTCACACAGGTACCTGAACGCACAACATCTTCACACAGGTACCTGAACGCACCACATCTTCACACAGGTACCTGAACGCACCACATCTTCACACAGGTACCTGAACGCACCACATCTTCACACAGGTACCTGAACGCACCACATCTTCACACAGGTACCTGAACGCACCACGTCTTCACCACAAGTACCTGAACGCACCACGTCTTCACCACAAGTACCTGAACGCACCACATTAAACCTCAGGTACCTGAACGCGCCACGTTTTCACACAGGGTACCTGAACGCACCACATCTTTACAGGGTCCCTGAACGCACCACGTCTTTACAGGGTACCTGAACGCACCACATCTTTACAGGGTACCTGAACACACCACGTCTTTACAGGGGAACCTGAACACACCACACCTTTACAGGGTACCTGAACGCACCACGTCTTTACAGGGTACCTGAACGCACCACGTCTTCACACGGGTACCTGAACGCACCACATCTTTACAGGGGTACCTGAACGCACCACGTCTTTACAGGGTACCTGAACGCACCACGTCTTCACACGGGTACCTGAACGCACCACATCTTTACAGGGGTACCTGAACGCACCACGTCTTTACAGGGTACCTGAACGCACCACATCTTTACAGGGTACCTGAACGCACCACGTCTTTACAGGGGAACCTGAACACACCACACCTTTACAGGGTACCTGAACGCACCACGTCTTTACAGGGTACCTGAACACACCACGTCTTTACAGGGTACCTGAACGCACCACGTCTTTACAGGGGAACCTGAACACACCACACCTTTACAGGGTACCTGAACGCACCACGTCTTTACAGGGGAACCTGAACGCACCACACCTTTACAGGGTACCTGAACGCACCACGTCTTTACAGGGTACCTGAACGCACCACGTCTTCACACGGGTACCTGAACGCACCACATCTTTACAGGGGTACCTGAACACACCACATCTTTACAGGGTACCTGAACGCACCACGTCTTTACAGGGTACCTGAACACACCACGTCTTTACAGGGTACCTGAACGCACCACGTCTTTACAGGGGAACCTGAACACACCACACCTTTACAGGGTACCTGAACGCACCACGTCTTTACAGGGGAACCTGAACACACCACACCTTTACAGGGTACCTGAACGCACCACGTCTTTACAGGGGAACCTGAACGCACCACACCTTTACAGGGTACCTGAACGCACCACGTCTTTACAGGGTACCTGAACGCACCACGTCTTCACACGGGTACCTGAACGCACCACATCTTTACAGGGGTACCTGAACACACCACATCTTTACAGGGTACCTGAACGCACCACGTCTTTACAGGGTACCTGAACACACCACGTCTTTACAGGGTACCTGAACGCACCACGTCTTTACAGGGGAACCTGAACACACCACACCTTTACAGGGTACCTGAACGCACCACGTCTTTACAGGGGAACCTGAACACACCACACCTTTACAGGGTACCTGAACGCACCACGTCTTTACAGGGTACCTGAACGCACCACGTCTTCACACGGGTACCTGAACGCACCACATCTTTACAGGGGTACCTGAACGCACCACGTCTTTACAGGGTACCTGAACGCACCACTTCAAACCACAATCTTTCGACGCTAAAATGTGAATTCAACTTTATTATTTATCTGTTGTTGTTGTTGTTTATGTTTATTTGTTTATTGTTGTTGTTGTTTACCCGTGTGTGTCCCTCTCTCAGGCCGGAGTTCGACAGCTCTACGTTCAGATCGACACGGCGTCCGTGTAGAAGCCCCGCCCCCTCTGAACACCAGGGACCAATCAGCTTCATTCCTCTGCTGTGACCTCTGACCCCAGAGTCACTGCAGCACAGACTGAGACCAGGGGGGGGGGCGACGGGGGGCAGAGAGAACTGACTGATCCCCCATCCTGCTCCAGACCCCCCCCCTTTTTTATAAACTCACCTGCCCCCCCCCCCCCAATCACACACACCTTTTAGACTGGAGCAAAGCATTCTGGGTAAGTGCCTTCATCATGAATCAGACAATCTGAGCCCCCCCCCTCCTGTGACATCACTGCTGGGACCAGACTGCTGATTGGTCGGTGTGTGTGTGATGTCACAGTGTTTTTAACGTGCCAAACCATGTGACCGCAATAAAGGCTTCTCTCTGCTGCCGCTGCGTCATTACTCAGCGTTTTACAACGACCACAGGAAGTGTTTAAGACGTCACGAGTCAGCGTTTTACAACGACCACAGGAAGTGTTTAAGACGTCACGACTCAGCGTTTTACAACGACCACAGGAAGTGTTTAAGACGTCACGACTCAGCGTTTTACAACGACCACAGGAAGTGTTTAAGACGTCACGACTCAGCGTTTAAAAAAACGCCGTCGTGACAGAATCTGTTGAAAAAAGTCAAGTTTTCCTAAAATACATGAAAACAAAACAAAATCCAGAATTATCGACTTCCTGTTGGGCTGAGGCTCCAGGAGGCAGTGACCATCTAACACACGCACGCCCACCTGGACCCTGGGCCCACCTGGACCCGGGGCCCACCTGGACCCGGGGCTCACCTGGACCCGGGGCTCACCTGGACCCTGAGCCCACCTGGACCCGGGGCTCACCTGGACCCTGAGCCCACCTGGACCCGGGGCTCACCTGGACCCTGGGCCCACCTGGACCCGGGGCCCACCTGGACCCTGGACCCACCTGGACCCGGGGCCCACCTGGACCCGGGGCCCACCTGGACCCGGGGCCCACCTGGACCCTGAGCCCACCTGGACCCGGGGCCCACCTGGACCCTGAGCCCACCTGGACCCGGGGCCCACCTGGACCCGGGGCCCACCTGGACCCTGAGCCCACCTGGACCCGGGGCTCACCTGGACCCTGGGCCCACCTGGACCCGGGGCCCACCTGGACCCGGGGCCCACCTGGACCCGGGGCCCACCTGGACCCGGGGCCCACCTGGACCCGGGGCCCACCTGGACCCGGGGCCCCTCACACTCGTGTTCTCGTCCTGACGACTTTGATCAAACTCGACTAAAACAGAAAGATGCAGAAACGACGTCTCATCAAATGTTTTTAATGTTTTCTTTATTTTTGACAGTTTTTAAGCCTTTATTCTGAAGGACAGACAGGAAGTGTGTGGGGGGGGGGGGTCAGAGTCAAACCCACGGCTCTTTACACGGGGCGACTGCTCAAACCACTGAGCCACCGGGCGCCCCAGGACTTCAAGATGGCGTCTGAAGTGTTGGACCCCGTGTGTTCTGAGCAGGTGCTAGCATGCTAACAGGTGTGTTCAGAGCAGTTGCTAGCATGCTAACAGGTGTGTTCAGAGCAGGTGCTAGCATGCTAACAGGTGTGTTCTGAGCAGGTGCTAGCATGCTAACAGGTGTGCTCTGAGCAGGTGCTAGCATGCTAACAGGTGTGCTATGAGCAGTAGGTGGAGCTGTCGACCTCCCTCAGGTTCTGCAGGGCGCCCGGTTCGGCGTTGACCCGCAGCATGTCCACCTCCAGCGGGTGGAGGTGACCCGTGACCACCAGCGAGTGGAGCGGGGCGCCGAGGTCACACGTCAGCAGCTGACGCAGCGTCGCCACACGGATCCTCTGGTCGTCTGCACCGAGCCGGGCCACGGCCACACACACGGTCTCCTCCGTCACACCTGGAGGGGCACGGGTAGCATGTTAGCATGCTAACACCTGTTAGCACGGTAATAGTTCAGACATGTAGCTGCTGCCCTGAGACCTGATCCAGGATCAGAGGCTGGAGCTGCTGCCCCTGAGACCTGATCCAGGATCAGAGGCTGGAGCTGCTGCCCCTGAGACCTGATCCAGGACCAGAGGCTGGAGCTGCTGCCCCTGAGACCTGATCCAGGATCAGAGGCTGGAGCTGCTGCCCCTGAGACCTGATCCAGGATCAGAGGCTGGAGCTGCTGCCCCTGAGACCTGATCCAGGACCAGAGGCTGGAGCTGCTGCCCCTGAGACCTGATCCAGGATCAGAGGCTGGAGCTGCTGCCCCTGAGACCTGATCCAGGATCAGCTGTCACTCACCCAGCTCCTCCCCCTCCCCCCTCCTCCTCTGGATGATCTGGATCAGCTGATCTGAGGCCTGAGCCGCCGTCATGAAGCGAGGCGGCTCGAACACCTGCCGCCCCCTGGGAACAAACAACCACTGCTGTTATATTTATTATATTAATAAAGTTATATTTATATAGTTATAATAACATCATCATAAATATAACATTAACATTAACAACATTAACAACAATAACATTAACATTAACGAGCCGGTGTGTAAACAAACGGGCGTCACCTCATCAAGTTCTCTTCACTTTGCTCCTTCACTTTAATATCTGTGGATACAAGAGAGGGTTAGTGTGTGTGTGTGTGTGTGTGTGTGTGTGTGTTACCCAGCAGACAGAGTGTGTGTGTGTGTGTGTGTGTGTGTGTGTGTGTTACCCAGCAGACAGTGTGTGTGTGTGTGTGTGTGTGTGTTACCCAGCAGACAGAGTGTGTGTGTGTGTGTGTGTGTGTGTGTGTGTGTTACCCAGCAGACAGTGTGTGTGTGTGTGTGTGTGTGTGTTACCCAGCAGACAGAGTGTGTGTGTGTGTGTGTGTGTGTGTGTGTGTGTTACCCAGCAGACAGTGTGTGTGTGTGTGTGTGTGTGTGTTACCCAGCAGACAGAGTGTGTGTGTGTGTGTGTGTGTTACCCAGCAGACAGAGTGTGTGTGTGTGTGTGTGTGTTACCCAGCAGACAGAGTGTGTGTGTGTGTGTGTGTGTGTGTGTGTGTGTGTGTGTGTGTGTGTGTGTTACCCAGCAGACAGAGTGTGTGTTGTCCTGCTCTCCTGTTTTTAAAGATCTTGTCGTAGAAACTTTCAGGTTTCCACGTCTGCGTCCAGAAAACCAGCGACACCACCTCCCCAAAGTTATACAGCTGCAACACACACACACACACACACACACACACACACACACACACACACACACACACACACACACACACACACACACACACACACACACACACACACACACACACACACACACACACACACACACACACACACACACACACAGCTGATGCTCATTTGCATACCCCACCCCTCATTTGCATATTAATGAGGCCCCAGGGGACGATGATGTTAGCATCATTAGCATAATTAGCATTAATGTGTGTGTGTGTGTGTGCACAGCTGTGTCCTGCTCTCTGATTGGCTGCTGATAATAAGCATAATAAAACCTGCAGCAGTAATAATAATAATAATAATAATAATAATAAATAATAATAATAATAAACATAGTTGTGAATATTAATAAGCGTTTACCTGCAGGCCGCAGCAGCCCACGGCGTTGAGGATGGAGGCGTTGTGGATGACCCTGTACGGTATCCCAGCATGCACTGCTCTGAGGACCAGGTCGCTGTGGGTGGTGGCTCTGAAACCAGACCAGCACACTTCAGTCGTCCCGTGTCCCACGGCGCCCGAAGGCAGCGAGCGCTGTGATTGGCTGAGAGACGGCGACTCACCCGAACGGGTCGCCCACCACCAGGAACGCCACGTCGCTCACGTCGGCGCCCTCCAGGATCTGGTCTGCACCGTGCTCCACCAGGGCGCGGTCGGCCACGATCAGGGCCCGGCCGTAGAACTGCTCCTGTTATTAAGACGAGTTATTATCTTTATTATTAATATCAAAGTTATTATTAATACTTATTATTATTAAAGTTATTAAGATTATTTTTATTATTAAAGTTATTATCTTTATTAATAATGTTAAAGTTATTATTATTAAAGTTATTATTATTATTATTTATTTTAATGAATTCATCAAACACAGAATTATTAAAAACTTCATAGAAACAAGAAATAAATATTAAATCAGAAAAACATCAAAAATTAATTTAATATGAACTAAAGAAAATGTTTAAGTGTAAAAATACATTTATAAATCATTAAATTCATTTATTAAAATAAAAAAATAATATTATAATATGTTAATAATAAAATATAAATATATATACATTGTTTATTTATAATATAAATAAATATAAATATGAATAAATGAATATATTAATTTATTATATGAAAATAGTAGATATTTATTTTTAGAATATGAATAAAAATGCATTACAAATACATATAAATCAATAAATATATGTATTTCTTTTATAAATCAGTATAATTATTAATGTATTATAAAATAAATTAATTAATGTAATTATAATATACATAAATATGTGTTTACATATATTAATATATTTATTTATAACATAAAATACATTAATACGTGTGTGTGTGTGTGTGTGTGTGTGTGTGTGTGTGTGTGTGTGTGTGTGTGTGTGTGTGTGTGTGTGTGTGTGTGTGTGTCCTCACCAGCGCCTCCTGTCCTCCGCTCAGCACCGACGTGTACGTCTCCAGATAAACCCGGGAGCAGCTCCTCACCGCCCGCAGACCCTTCACCGTGATGTCCTCCGGGTCTCCGAGACCCAGGCCGATCAGGTACAGCATGCCTCCGCCGGGGACACCGCGCTGCTGCCGGGGACACCGAGGCTGGAGCCGGGGACACCGAGGACTGGAGCCGGGGACACCGCGCTGCTGCCGGGGACACCGAGGACTGGAGCCGGGGACACTGACACCGGACCCGGGGACACCGCGACCTTAACCCCGCTCTTTAACTCAGTTTAGTATTAAAACGATTAAATATTTGACCGTTTTCATCCGTTTAAACTTCCTGTTTCCTGCTCGCACGTGCTGTCCCTGGACGCGCTCTACGTCATGCCGTAAAGAGTTCCCGTTCACGACAGCGGCGCCGCGGTACGGCAGCACAAGCCCCTCACCTGACACGAGCCCCTCACCTGACACAAGCCCCTCACCTGACACAAGCCCCTCACCTGACACAAGCCCCTCACCTGACACAAGCCCCTCACCTGACACAAGCCCCTCACCTGACACAAGCCCCTCACCTGACACAAGCCCCTCACTTGACAGAAGCCCCTCACTTGACACAAGCCCCTCACTTGACAGAAGCCCCTCACCTGACACAAGCCCCTCACTTGACACAAGCCCCTCACCTGACACAAGCCCCTCACTTGACACAAGCCCCTCACTTGACACAAGCCCCTCACTTGACAGAAGCCCCTCACCTGACACAAGCCCCTCACTTGACACAAGCCCCTCACCTGACAAAGCCCCTCACCTGACACAAGCCCCTCACCTGACACAAGCCCCTCACCTGACACAAGCCCCTCACCTGACACAAGCCCCTCACTTGACAAAGCCCCTCACTTGACAAAGCCCCTCACTTGACAAAGCCCCTCACTTGACAAAGCCCCTCACTTGACAAAGCCCCTCACCTGACACAAGCCCCTCACTTGACAAAGCCCCTCACTTGACAAAGCCCCTCACTTGACAAAGCCCCTCACTTGACAAAGCCCCTCACCTGACACAAGCCCCTCACTTGACAAAGCCCCTCACCTGACACAAGCCCCTCACTTGACAAAGCCCCTCACTTGACAAAGCCCCTCACTTGACAAAGCCCCTCACTTGACAAAGCCCCTCACTTGACAAAGCCCCTCACCTGACACAAGCCCCTCACTTGACAAAGCCCCTCACTTGACAAAGCCCCTCACTTGACAAAGCCCCTCACTTGACAAAGCCCCTCACCTGACACAAGCCCCTCACTTGACAAAGCCCCTCACCTGACACAAGCCCCTCACTTGACAAAGCCCCTCACTTGACAAAGCCCCTCACCTGACACAAGCCTCTCACTTGACAAAGCCCCTCACTTGACAAAGCCCCTCACCTGACACAAGCCCCTCACTTGACAAAGCCTCTCACTTGACAAAGCCTCTCACTTGACACAAGCCCCTCACTTGACAAAGCCCCTCACTTGACAAAGCCTCTCACTTGACACAAGCCCCTCACCTGACACAAGCCCCTCACCTGACACAAGCCCCTCACTTGACACAAGCCCCTCACCTGACACAAGCCCCTCACCTGACACAAGCCCCTCACCTGACACAAGCCCCTCACTTGACAGAAGCCCCTCACTTGACAGAAGCCCCTCACCTGACACAAGCCCTTCACTTGACAAAGCCCCTCACTTGACACAAGCCCCTCACTTGACAAAGCCCCTCACTTGACAGAACCCCTCACTTGACACAAGCCCCTCACTTGACAAAGCCCCTCACCTGACAGAAGCCCCTCACTTGACACAAGCCCCTCACTTGACACAAGCCCCTCACTTGACAAAGCCCCTCACTTGACACAAGCCCCTCACCTGACACAAGCCCCTCACCTGACACAAGCCCCTCACTTGACACAAGCCCCTCACTTGACACAAGCCCCTCACTTGACAGAACCCCTCACTTGACAGAAGCCCCTCACTTGACAAAGCCCCTCACTTGACAGAAGCCCCTCACCTGACACAAGCCCCTCACTTGACAAAGCCCCTCACCTGACACAAGCCCCTCACTTCACAAAGCCCCTCACTTGACACAAGCCCCTCACTTGACACAAGCCCCTCACTTGACAAAGCCCCTCACTTGACAAAGCCCCTCACTTGACAAAGGCCCCTCACTTGACAGAAGCCCCTCACCTGACACAAGCCCCTCATCTGACAGAAGCCCCTCACTTGACACAAGCCCCTCACTTGACACAAGCCCCTCACTTGACACAAGCCCCTCACTTGACAAAGCCCCTCACCTGACACAAGCCCCTCACCTGACACAAGCCCCTCACCTGACACAAGCCCCTCACTTGACACAAGCCCCTCACTTGACACAAGCCCCTCACTTGACACAAGCCCCTCACTTGACACAAGCCCCTCACTTCACAAAGCCCCTCACTTGACACAAGCCCCTCACTTGACAGAACCCCTCACTTGACAGAAGCCCCTCACTTGACAAAGCCCCTCACTTGACACAAGCCCCCTCACTTGACAAAGCCCCTCACTTGACACAAGCCCCTCACTTGACAAAGCCCCTCACTTGACACAAGCCCCTCACTTGACAAAGCCCCTCACCTGACACAAGCCCCTCACTTGACAAAGCCTCTCACTTGACAGAAGCCCCTCACCTGACACAAGCCCCTCACTTGACACAAGCCCCTCACTTGACACAAGCCCCTCACTTGACAAAGCCCCTCACTTGACAAAGCCCCTCACTTGACAAAGGCCCCTCACTTGACACAAGCCCCTCACTTGACAAAGCCCCTCACCTGACACAAGCCCCTCACCTGACACAAGCCCCTCATCTGACAGAAGCCCCTCACTTGACACAAGCCCCTCACTTGACACAAGCCCCTCACTTGACAAAGCCCCTCACCTGACAGAAGCCCCTCACCTGACAGAAGCCCCTCACTTGACACAAGCCCCTCACTCGAAGGAGCCCCTCACTTGAAGGAGCCGCTCTCTTCTCTGAATCCAAGCTACAAACCTAAAGAGCTTCGACGGCACTGAACGTTTCGGGCCCCGTTGTCATCGAACTGTACAAGAAGCCCACAGACTTCAAGAGGAAGAAGCTGCAGCTTCTAACAAAGAAACACACCTTTCTCCATCTTCACAGACACTGATTTAATAAACAACACGTAAACCGCATCATGTTTGATCCATTCTGCTGAAACAGTCCCAGAGTTCTGTCCAGAGTGGTTTCAGTTTGACATAAAGACTTTTCTGATGTTTCATTATTAACATTTAAAGAGATGAAGATGGATGATTACAGCTGCCTCATTAAGATTAAAGTAAAAAGTGACAAAATAACGTTTCTGTATTGTTGCCTGGATGATTATTGATTATTGAATTCTAATGTTGGATCATGAAATCAATATTAAAGGTTATTAAACTAAACGTTGTTGATCCAAACTCGTGTCTGCTGATTGAACTCCGCACCATCGCACAGTTTCTCTGCTTCAACATTCACAGTTTCCATTTTGTGATTTATTTAAAAGTAACGGACCTTTCACATTAAATAAAGTCATTTATTAATATAGATTCATGTATTTTTAATTGTATTAACATGTATTGGCAGCCACAGGACTGTTGTGCTCGTGGACCAAGTATCGTCCTTTTCTACAGCCCACTACTTTTATTTTGAAATGTCACGTCACCCTGACGTGGGCTTTCCCTGTTATAAAGGGCTTTTAAATGTTTGTTTATTAAATGTTGCATTTAATTTTAGTTTCCATTAAAACTTTGCAGATGTTTATCTTATCATTGTAATGTTTGATTTTAGATGTTATCTTTGTAATGTCACAATATTCAGGACCACATTAACTGTAATATTCACTAACTGTGTTTAAAGGACTGAGACCTGACTGAGGGGAACTTTGTGCTTTTTCAAAAACACGGAAACTTATTTTTTCAATAAAGTTAAAAAATGATTTCCTTTAACTTGCTGTTTTTTTTGCTTTTTCAAAAAAGTTTAAATAACCAATTAAAAAAAACTATTGCGTGACTTTGCATAAAGTAAAAAAAACTACATTTTCACTTCCGTCAAGTGAGAGACCTGTGTCAAGTGAGGGGCTTCTGTCAAGTGAGGGGCTTGTGTCAAGTGAGGGGCTTCTGTCAAGTGAGGGGCTTGTGTCAAGTGAGGGGCTTGTGTCAAGTGAGGGGCTTCTGTCAAGTGAGGGGCTTCTGTCAAGTGAGGGGCTTGTGTCAGGTGAGGGGCTTCTGTCAAGTGAGGGGCTTCTGTCAAGTGAGGGGCTTGTGTCAAGTGAGGGGCCTCTGTCAAGTGAGGGGCTTCTGTCAAGTGAGGGGCTTCTGTCAAGTGAGGGGCTTGTGTCAGGTGAGGGGCTTCTGTCAAGTGAGGGGCTTGTGTCAAGTGAGGGGCCTCTGTCAAGTGAGGGGCTTCTGTCAAGTGAGGGGCTTCTGTCAAGTGAGGGGCTTCTGTCAAGTGAGGGGCCTCTGTCAAGTGAGGGGCTTCTGTCAAGTGAGGGGCTTGTGTCAGGTGAGGGGCTTCTGTCAAGTGAGGGGCTTTGTCAAGTGAGGGGCTTGTGTCAAGTGAGGGGCTTGTGTCAGGTGAGGGGCTTGTGTCAGGTGAGGGGCTCATGTTGACCCCCCCCCCCCCCCCCCCCCCCCCCCGCGGGTCCAGACTGAGGCGGTCTGTGGTTCGGCGCCGACGCGTGAGCAGCAAAAACAAACACCATCAGAACAAAGACTCAGAAAACTTTATTATTGTTTTACAACAAAACAGAAAACAGTGAAATTTAAAAACAATGTTGAATTTTATCTGTTTAAACATCAAATCTGATGATTATTAAAAACGCACTGAAACACACTGAAAACACACTGAAAACACACTGAAACACACTGAAACACACTGAAAACACACTGAAACACACTGAAAACACACTGAAACACACTGAAACACACTGAAACACACTGAAACACACTGAAACACACTGAAACACACTGAAACACACTGAAAACACTCTGAAACACACTGAAACACACTGAAACACACTGAAACACACTGAAACACACTGAAAACACACTGAAACACACTGAAACACACTGAAACACACTGAAACACACTGAAACACACTGAAACACACTGAAAACACTCTGAAACACACTGAAACACACTGAAACACACTGAAACACACTGAAACACACTGAAACACACTGAAAACACACTGAAACACTCTGAAACACACTGAAAACACACTGAAACACACTGAAACACACTGAAACACACTGAAACACACTGAAACACACTGAAACACACTGAAACACACTGAAAACACACTGAAACACACTGAAACACACTGAAACACACTGAAACTCACTGAAACACACTGAAACACACTGAAACACACTGAAACACACTGAAACACACTGAAACTCACTAAAACACACTGAAACACACTGAAACACACTGAAACACACTGAAAACACTGAAACACTCTGAAACACACTGAAACACACTGAAACACACTGAAAACACTCTGAAACACACTGAAACACACTGAAAACACACTGAAACACTCTGAAACACACTGAAACACACTGAAACACACTGAAACACACTGAAAACACTCTGAAACACACTGAAACACACTGAAAACAGACTGAAACACACTGAAACACACTGAAAACACTGAAACACTCTGAAACACACTGAAACACACTGAAACACACTGAAAACACTCTGAAACACTCTGAAACACACTGAAACACACTGAAAACACTCTGAAACACACTGAAACACACTGAAAACACTGAAACACTCTGAAACACACTGAAACACACTGAAACACACTGAAAACACTCTGAAACACTCTGAAACACACTGAAACACACTGAAAACACTCTGAAACACTCTGAAACACACTGAAACACACTGAAACACACTGAAAACACACTGAAACACACTGAAACACTCTGAAAACACACTGAAAACACACTGAAAACACTCTGAAACACACTGAAACACACTGAAACACACTGAAAACACTGAAACACTCTGAAACACACTGAAACACACTGAAACACACTGAAAACACACTGAAACACACTGAAACACACTGAAAACACACTGAAAACACACTGAAAACACTCTGAAACACACTGAAACACACTGAAACACACTGAAAACACACTGAAACACACTGAAAACACTGAAACACTCTGAAACACACTGAAAACACACTGAAAACACTCTGAAACACTCTGAAACACACTGAAAACACTGAAACACTCTGAAACACACTGAAACACACTGAAAACACACTGAAACACACTGAAACACACTGAAACACTCTGAAACACACTGAAAACACACTGAAACACACTGAAACACACTGAAACACACTGAAAACACACTGAAACACACTGAAACACACTGAAAACACACTGAAACACACTGAAAACACTGAAACACTCTGAAACACACTGAAACACACTGAAAACACACTGAAACACACTGAAAACACACTGAAACACTCTGAAACACACTGAAAACACACTGAAAACACTCTGAAACACTCTGAAACACACTGAAAACACTGAAACACTCTGAAACACACTGAAACACACTGAAACACACTGAAACACACTGAAAACACACTGAAAACACACTGAAACACACTGAAACACACTGAAAACACACTGAAACACACTGAAACACACTGAAACACACTGAAAACACACTGAAACACACTGAAACACACTGAAAACACACTGAAACACACTGAAAACACTGAAACACTCTGAAACACACTGAAACACACTGAAAACACACTGAAACACACTGAAAACACACTGAAAACACACTGAAACACTCTGAAACACACTGAAACACACTGAAAACACACTGAAACACTCTGAAACACTCTGAAACACACTGAAACACACTGAAACACACTGAAACACACTGAAACACACTGAAAACACTGAAACACTCTGAAACACACTGAAACACACTGAAACACACTGAAAACACACTGAAACACACTGAAACACACTGAAAACACACTGAAACACACTGAAAACACTGAAACACTCTGAAACACACTGAAACACACTGAAAACACACTGAAACACACTGAAAACACACTGAAAACACACTGAAACACTCTGAAACACACTGAAACACACTGAAAACACACTGAAACACACTGAAAACACACTGAAACACACTGAAACACACTGAAACACACTGAAACACTCTGAAACACACTGAAACACACTGAAACACACTGAAACACACTGAAAACACTCTGAAACACACTGAAACACACTGAAACACACTGAAACACTCTGAAACACACTGAAACACTCTGAAACACACTGAAACACACTGAAACACACTGAAACACACTGAAACACACTGAAACACACTGAAAACACACTGAAACACTCTGAAACACACTGAAACACACTGAAACACTCTGAAACACACTGAAACACTCTGAAACACACTGAAACACACTGAAACACACTGAAACACACTGAAACACACTGAAAACACACTGAAACACTCTGAAACACACTGAAACACACTGAAACACTCTGAAACACACTGAAACACTCTGAAAACACACTGAAACACTCTGAAATTACACTGAAACACACTGAAAACACACTGAAACACACTGAAACACACTGAAACACTCTGAAAACACACTGAAACACACTGAAAACACACTGAAACACACTGAAAACACACTGAAACACACTGAAACACACTGAAACACTCTGAAACACACTGAAACACACTGAAAACACACTGAAACACACTGAAACACACTGAAACACTCTGAAAACACACTGAAACACACTGAAAACACACTGAAACACACTGAAACACACTGAAACACTCTGAAACACACTGAAACACACTGAAAACACTCTGAAACACACTGAAACACACTGAAACAGACTGAAACACACTGAAACACACTGAAACACACTGAAACACTCTGAAAACACACTGAAACGCACTGAAACACACTGAAACAGACTGAAACACACTGAAACACACTGAAACGCACTGAAACACACTGAAACACACTGAAACACACTGAAAACACACTGAAACACACTGAAACACACTGAAACACACTGAAACACTCTGAAACACACTGAAACAGACTGAAACACACTGAAACACACTGAAACACACTGAAAACACTCTGAAACACACTGAAACACACTGAAACACTCTGAAAACACACTGAAACACTCTGAAAACACACTGAAACACACTGAAAACACACTGAAACACACTGAAAACACACTGAAACACACTGAAACACACTGAAACACACTGAAAACACACTGAAACACACTGAAACACACTGAAAACACACTGAAACACACTGAAACACACTGAAACACACTGAAACACACTGAAAACACACTGAAACACACTGAAACACACTGAAACAGACTGAAAACACACTGAAACACACTGAAACGCACTGAAACACACTGAAAACACACTGAAACACACTGAAACACACTGAAACAGACTGAAACACTCTGAAACACACTGAAACACACTGAAACACACTGAAACACACTGAAACACTCTGAAACACACTGAAACACACTGAAAACACACTGAAACACACTGAAACACACTGAAAACACACTGAAACACACTGAAACACACTGAAACACACTGAAAACACACTGAAACACACTGAAACACACTGAAAACACACTAAAACACACTGAAACACACTGAAACACACTGAAAACACACTGAAACACACTGAAACACACTGAAACACACTGAAAACACTCTGAAACACACTGAAACACACTGAAACACACTGAAACGCACTGAAACACACTGAAACACACTGAAACACACTGAAAACACACTGAAACACACTGAAACAGACTGAAACAGACTGAAACAGACTGAAACACACTGAAAACACACTGAAACACACTGAAAACACACTGAAACACACTGAAAACACACTGAAACACACTGAAAACACACTGAAACACACTGAAACAGACTGAAACAGACTGAAACAGACTGAAACACACTGAAAACACACTGAAACACACTGAAAACACACTGAAACACACTGAAAACACACTGAAACACACTGAAAACACACTGAAACACACTGAAACAGACTGAAACAGACTGAAACACACTGAAACGCACTGAAACACACTGAAACACACTGAAACACACTGAAACAGACTGAAACACTCTGAAACACACTGAAACACTCTGAAAACACACTGAAACACACTGAAACACACTGAAAACACACTAAAACACACTGAAACACTCTGAAACTCACTGAAACACACTGAAAACTCACTGAAACACACTGAAACACACTGAAAACACACTGAAACACACTGAAAACACACTGAAACACACTGAAACAGACTGAAAACACACTGAAACAGACTGAAACACACTGAAACACACTGAAACACACTGAAAACACACTGAAACACACTGAAAACACACTGAAACAGACTGAAACACACTGAAAACACACTGAAACACACTGAAACACACTGAAACACACTGAAAACACACTGAATCACACTGAAAACACACTGAAACAGACTGAAACACACTGAAACACACTGAAAACACACTGAAACACACTGAAAACACACTGAAACACACTGAAACACACTGAAACACACTGAAACACACTGAGACACACTGAAAACACACTGAAACACACTGAAACACACTGAAAACACACTGAAACACACTGAAACACACTGAAACACACTGAAACAGACTGAAACACACTGAAAACACACTGAAACACACTGAAACACACTGAAACACACTGAAACAGACTGAAACACACTGAAACACACTGAAAACACACTGAAACACACTGAAATACACTGAAACACACTGAAAACACACTGAAACACTCTGAAAACACACTGAAACACACTGAAACACACTGAAACACACTGAAACAGACTGAAACACACTGAAACACACTGAAAACACACTGAAACACTCTGAAAACACACTGAAACACACTGAAACACACTGAAACACACTGAAAACACACTGAAACACACTGAAACACACTGAAACACACTGAAAACACTCTGAAACACACTGAAACACACTGAAACACACTGAAACACACTGAAACACACTGAAACACTCTGAAAACACTCTGAAACACACTGAAACACTCTGAAAACACTCTGAAACACACTGAAAACACACTGAAACACACTGAAACACACTGAAAACACACTGAAACACACTGAAACATACTGAAACACTCTGAAACACACTGAAAACACACTGAAACACACTGAAACACACTGAAACACACTGAAAACACACTGAAACACACTGAAACACACTGAAACACACTGAAACACTCTGAAACACACTGAAACACTCTGAAAACACACTGAAACACTCTGAAACACACTGAAACGCACTGAAAACACACTGAAACACACTGAAACACACTGAAACACACTGAAACAGACTGAAACACACTGAAAACACACTGAAACACACTGAAACACACTGAAACACACTGAAAACACACTGAAAACACACTGAAACACACTGAAACACACTGAAACACACTGAAAACACACTGAAACAGACTGAAACACACTGAAAACACACTGAAACACACTGAAACACACTGAAACACACTGAAAACACACTGAAACACACTGAAACACACTGAAAACACACTGAAAACACACTGAAACACACTGAAACACACTGAAACACACTGAAACACACTGAAACAGACTGAAACACACTGAAAACACACTGAAACACACTGAAACACACTGAAACACACTGAAAACACACTGAAACACACTGAAACACACTGAAAACACACTGAAACACACTGAAAACACACTGAAACACACTGAAACACTCTGAAAACACACTGAAACACACTGAAACACACTGAAACACACTGAAACAGACTGAAACACACTGAAACACACTGAAAACACACTGAAACACTCTGAAAACACTCTGAAACACACTGAAACACACTGAAACACACTGAAAACACACTGAAACACACTGAAACACACTGAAACACACTGAAAACACTCTGAAACACACTGAAACACTCTGAAACACACTGAAACACACTGAAACACTCTGAAACACTCTGAAAACACTCTGAAACACACTGAAACACTCTGAAAACACTCTGAAACACACTGAAAACACACTGAAACACACTGAAACACACTGAAACACACTGAAAACACCCTGAAACTCACTGAAACATACTGAAACACTCTGAAACACACTGAAACACTCTGAAAACACACTGAAACACTCTGAAACACACTGAAACGCACTGAAAACACACTGAAACACACTGAAACACACTGAAACACACTGAAACAGACTGAAACACACTGAAAACACACTGAAACACACTGAAACACACTGAAACACACTGAAACACTCTGAAACACTCTGAAAACACTCTGAAACACACTGAAACACTCTGAAAACACTCTGAAACACACTGAAAACACACTGAAACACACTGAAACACACTGAAACACACTGAAAACACCCTGAAACTCACTGAAACATACTGAAACACTCTGAAACACACTGAAACACTCTGAAAACACACTGAAACACTCTGAAACACACTGAAACGCACTGAAAACACACTGAAACACACTGAAACACACTGAAACACACTGAAACAGACTGAAACACACTGAAAACACACTGAAACACACTGAAACACACTGAAACACACTGAAAACACACTGAAAACACACTGAAACACACTGAAACACACTGAAAACACACTGAAACACACTGAAACACACTGAAAACACACTGAAACACACTGAAACACACTGAAAACACACTGAAAACACACTGAAACACACTGAAACACACTGAAACACACTGAAACACACTGAAACACACTGAAAACACACTGAAACACACTGAAACACACTGAAACACACTGAAAACACACTGAAACACACTGAAACACACTGAAAACACACTGAAAACACACTGAAACACACTGAAAACACACTGAAACACACTGAAAACACACTGAAACACACTGAAACACTCTGAAAACACACTGAAACACACTGAAACACACTGAAACACACTGAAACAGACTGAAACACACTGAAACACACTGAAAACACACTGAAACACTCTGAAAACACTCTGAAACACACTGAAACACACTGAAACACACTGAAAACACACTGAAACACACTGAAACACACTGAAACACACTGAAAACACTCTGAAACACACTGAAACACTCTGAAACACACTGAAACACACTGAAACACTCTGAAACACTCTGAAAACACTCTGAAACACACTGAAACACTCTGAAAACACTCTGAAACACACTGAAAACACACTGAAACACACTGAAACACACTGAAACACACTGAAAACACCCTGAAACTCACTGAAACATACTGAAACACTCTGAAACACACTGAAAACACACTGAAACACACTGAAACACACTGAAACACACTGAAAACACACTGAAACACACTGAAACACACTGAAACACACTGAAACACTCTGAAAACACACTGAAACACACTGAAACACACTGAAACACACTGAAAACACACTGAAACACACTGAAACACACTGAAAACACACTGAAACACTCTGAAAACACTCTGAAACACACTGAAACACACTGAAACACACTGAAAACACACTGAAACACACTGAAACACACTGAAACACACTGAAAACACTCTGAAACACACTGAAACACTCTGAAACACACTGAAACACACTGAAACACTCTGAAACACTCTGAAAACACTCTGAAACACACTGAAACACTCTGAAAACACTCTGAAACACACTGAAAACACACTGAAACACAATGAAACACACTGAAACACACTGAAAACACCCTGAAACTCACTGAAACATACTGAAACACTCTGAAACACACTGAAAACACACTGAAACACACTGAAACACACTGAAACACACTGAAAACACACTGAAACACACTGAAACACACTGAAACACACTGAAACACACTGAAACACACTGAAAACACTCTGAAACACACTGAAACACACTGAAACACACTGAAACACTCTGAAAACACTCTGAAACACACTGAAACACTCTGAAAACACTCTGAAACACACTGAAAACACACTGAAACACACTGAAACACACTGAAAACACACTGAAACACACTGAAACACACTGAAACACACTGAAAACACCCTGAAACTCACTGAAACATACTGAAACACTCTGAAACACACTGAAAACACACTGAAACACACTGAAACACACTGAAACACACTGAAAACACACTGAAACACTCTGAAAACACACTGAAACACACTGAAACACACTGAAACACACTGAAAACACACTGAAACACTCTGAAAACACACTGAAACACTCTGAAACACACTGAAACGCACTGAAAACACACTGAAACACACTGAAACACACTGAAACACACTGAAACAGACTGAAACACACTGAAAACACACTGAAACACACTGAAACACACTGAAACACACTGAAAACACACTGAAACACTCTGAAAACACACTGAAACACACTGAAACACACTGAAACACACTGAAACACACTGAAAACACACTGAAACACTCTGAAAACACTCTGAAACACACTGAAACACACTGAAACACACTGAAAACACACTGAAACACACTGAAACACACTGAAACACACTGAAAACACTCTGAAACACACTGAAACACTCTGAAACACACTGAAACACACTGAAACACTCTGAAACACTCTGAAAACACTCTGAAACACACTGAAACACTCTGAAAACACACTGAAACACTCTGAAACACACTGAAAACACACTGAAACACACTGAAACACACTGAAACACACTGAAACACACTGAAACACTCTGAAACACTCTGAAAACACTCTGAAACACACTGAAACACACTGAAACACACTGAAACACTCTGAAACACACTGAAAACACACTGAAACACACTGAAACACACTGAAACACACTGAAAACACCCTGAAACTCACTGAAACATACTGAAACACTCTGAAACACACTGAAAACACACTGAAACACACTGAAACACACTGAAACACACTGAAAACACACTGAAACACACTGAAACACACTGAAACACACTGAAACACTCTGAAAACACACTGAAACACTCTGAAACACACTGAAACGCACTGAAACGCACTGAAACACACTGAAACACACTGAAACACACTGAAACACTCTGAAACACACTGAAACACACTGAAACACACTGAAACACACTGAAAACACCCTGAAACTCACTGAAACATACTGAAACACTCTGAAACACACTGAAAACACACTGAAACACACTGAAACACACTGAAACACACTGAAAACACACTGAAACACTCTGAAAACACACTGAAACACACTGAAACACACTGAAACACACTGAAAACACACTGAAACACTCTGAAAACACACTGAAACACTCTGAAACACACTGAAACGCACTGAAAACACACTGAAACACACTGAAACACACTGAAACACACTGAAACAGACTGAAACACACTGAAAACACACTGAAACACACTGAAACACACTGAAACACACTGAAAACACACTGAAACACTCTGAAAACACTCTGAAACACACTGAAACACTCTGAAAACACTCTGAAACACACTGAAAACACACTGAAACACACTGAAACACACTGAAAACACACTGAAACACACTGAAACACACTGAAACACACTGAAAACACCCTGAAACTCACTGAAACATACTGAAACACTCTGAAACACACTGAAAACACACTGAAACACACTGAAACACACTGAAACACACTGAAAACACACTGAAACACTCTGAAAACACACTGAAACACACTGAAACACACTGAAACACACTGAAAACACACTGAAACACTCTGAAAACACACTGAAACACTCTGAAACACACTGAAACGCACTGAAAACACACTGAAACACACTGAAACACACTGAAACACACTGAAACAGACTGAAACACACTGAAAACACACTGAAACACACTGAAACACACTGAAACACACTGAAAACACACTGAAACACTCTGAAAACACACTGAAACACACTGAAACACACTGAAACACACTGAAACACACTGAAAACACACTGAAACACTCTGAAAACACTCTGAAACACACTGAAACACACTGAAACACACTGAAAACACACTGAAACACACTGAAACACACTGAAAACACTCTGAAACACACTGAAACACTCTGAAACACACTGAAACACACTGAAACACTCTGAAACACTCTGAAAACACTCTGAAACACACTGAAACACTCTGAAAACACACTGAAACACTCTGAAACACACTGAAAACACACTGAAACACACTGAAACACACTGAAACACACTGAAACACACTGAAACACTCTGAAACACTCTGAAAACACTCTGAAACACACTGAAACACACTGAAACACACTGAAACACTCTGAAACACACTGAAAACACACTGAAACACACTGAAACACACTGAAACACACTGAAAACACCCTGAAACTCACTGAAACATACTGAAACACTCTGAAACACACTGAAAACACACTGAAACACACTGAAACACACTGAAACACACTGAAAACACACTGAAACACACTGAAACACACTGAAACACACTGAAACACTCTGAAAACACACTGAAACACTCTGAAACGCACTGAAACGCACTGGAACGCACTGAAACACACTGAAACACACTGAAACACACTGAAACACTCTGAAACACACTGAAACACACTGAAACACACTGAAAACACACTGAAAACACACTGAAACACTCTGAAAACACACTGAAACACACTGAAACACTCTGAAACACACTGAAACACTCTGAAAACACACTGAAACACACTGAAACACACTGAAACACTCTGAAACACACTGAAACACACTGAAAACACACTGAAACACACTGAAACACACTGAAACACACTGAAAACACACTGAAAACACACTGAAACACTCTGAAAACACTCTGAAACACACTGAAACACTCTGAAACACACTGAAACACACTAAAACACACTGAAACACACTGAAACACACTGAAAACACACTGAAACACACTGAAAACACACTGAAAACACACTGAAACACTCTGAAAACACTCTGAAACACACTGAAACACTCTGAAACACACTGAAACACACTAAAACACACTGAAACACACTGAAACACACTGAAACACACTGAAAACAGACTGAAACACACTGAAACACACTGAAACACACTGAAAACACACTGAAAACACACTGAAACACACTGAAAACAGACTGAAACACACTGAAACACTCTGAAACACACTGAAAACACACTGAAAACACACTGAAACACACTGAAAACAGACTGAAACACACTGAAACACTCTAAAACACACTGAAACACTCTGAAACACACTGAAACACACTAAAACACACTGAAACACACTGAAACACACTGAAACACACTGAAAACAGACTGAAACACACTGAAACACACTGAAACACACTGAAAACACACTGAAAACACACTGAAACACACTGAAAACAGACTGAAACACACTGAAACACACTGAAACACACTGAAAACACACTGAAACACACTGAAAACACTCTGAAACACACTGAAACACACTGAAACACACTGAAACACACTGAAAACACTCTGAAACACACTGAAACACTCTGAAACACACTGAAACACACTAAAACACACTGAAACACACTGAAACACACTGAAACACACTGAAAACAGACTGAAACAGACTGAAACACACTGAAACACACTGAAACACACTGAAACACACTGAAAACAGACTGAAACACACTGAAACACACTGAAACACACTGAAACAGACTGAAACACACTGAAAACACACTGAAACACACTGAAACACACTGAAACACACTGAAAACACACTGAAACACTCTGAAAACACACTGAAACACACTGAAACACACTGAAACACACTGAAACACACTGAAAACACACTGAAACACTCTGAAAACACTCTGAAACACACTGAAACACACTGAAACACACTGAAAACACACTGAAACACACTGAAACACACTGAAACACACTGAAAACACTCTGAAACACACTGAAACACTCTGAAACACACTGAAACACACTGAAACACTCTGAAACACTCTGAAAACACTCTGAAACACACTGAAACACTCTGAAAACACACTGAAACACTCTGAAACACACTGAAAACACACTGAAACACACTGAAACACACTGAAACACACTGAAACACACTGAAACACTCTGAAACACTCTGAAAACACTCTGAAACACTCTGAAACACACTGAAAACACACTGAAACACACTGAAACACACTGAAACACACTGAAAACACCCTGAAACTCACTGAAACATACTGAAACACTCTGAAACACACTGAAAACACACTGAAACACACTGAAACACACTGAAACACACTGAAAACACACTGAAACACACTGAAACACACTGAAACACACTGAAACACTCTGAAAACACACTGAAACACTCTGAAACACACTGAAACGCACTGAAACGCACTGAAACACACTGAAACACACTGAAACACACTGAAACACTCTGAAACACACTGAAACACACTGAAACACACTGAAAACACACTGAAAACACACTGAAACACTCTGAAAACACACTGAAACACACTGAAACACTCTGAAACACACTGAAACACTCTGAAAACACACTGAAACACACTGAAACACACTGAAACACTCTGAAACACACTGAAACACACTGAAAACACACTGAAACACACTGAAACACACTGAAACACACTGAAAACACACTGAAAACACACTGAAACACTCTGAAAACACTCTGAAACACACTGAAACACTCTGAAACACACTGAAACACACTAAAACACACTGAAACACACTGAAACACACTGAAAACACACTGAAACACACTGAAAACACACTGAAAACACACTGAAACACTCTGAAAACACTCTGAAACACACTGAAACACTCTGAAACACACTGAAACACACTAAAACACACTGAAACACACTGAAACACACTGAAACACACTGAAAACAGACTGAAACACACTGAAACACACTGAAACACACTGAAAACACACTGAAAACACACTGAAACACACTGAAAACAGACTGAAACACACTGAAACACTCTGAAACACACTGAAAACACACTGAAAACACACTGAAACACACTGAAAACAGACTGAAACACACTGAAACACTCTAAAACACACTGAAACACTCTGAAACACACTGAAACACACTAAAACACACTGAAACACACTGAAACACACTGAAACACACTGAAAACAGACTGAAACACACTGAAACACACTGAAACACACTGAAAACACACTGAAAACACACTGAAACACACTGAAAACAGACTGAAACACACTGAAACACACTGAAACACACTGAAAACACACTGAAACACACTGAAAACACTCTGAAACACACTGAAACACACTGAAACACACTGAAACACACTGAAAACACTCTGAAACACACTGAAACACTCTGAAACACACTGAAACACACTAAAACACACTGAAACACACTGAAACACACTGAAACACACTGAAAACAGACTGAAACACACTGAAACACACTGAAACACACTGAAACACACTGAAACACACTGAAAACAGACTGAAACACACTGAAACACACTGAAAACACTCTGAAACACTCTGAAACACACTGAAACACACTGAAACACTCTGAAACACACTGAAACACACTGAAACACACTGAAACGCACTGAAACACACTGAAACACTCTGAAACACACTGAAACACACTGAAACACACTGAAAACACACTGAAACACACTGAAACACACTGAAAACACACTGAAAACACACTGAAACACACTGAAAACACACTGAAACACTCTGAAACACACTGAAACACTCTGAAACACACTGAAAACACACTGAAAACACTCTGAAAACACACTGAAAACACACTGAAACACACTGAAACACTCTGAAACACACTGAAAACACACTGAAACACACTGAAACACTCTGAAAACACACTGAAACACACTGAAAACACACTGAAACACACTCTGACTGCTGCACATGCTCAGTGTGACCCTGTCCCTCTCTGGGGGTTGCCATGGTGACGGCGGTCGGCAGCGCGGCGTGTGAAAGCAGTTGAGTTGTGAATGAGTCGGTGGGAAACAGCCCCCCCCCCCCTCGCCCCCCCCCCCCTCGCCCCCCCTCGCCCCTCGGTCGCCCCTTGTTGTGGTAAACAGGCCTCAGAGGACCAATCCCGTCTGTCCTCACTCTGGGAACCGGGGGGGGGGGGGGGGGGGGGTTACATAATGGACCCCTCTTCTCTCTGGGGGGGGGGGAGGGGGATGGGGGGGGCAGGAGGATGGGGGGGGGGGGGGCAGGAGGGGGGGGGGGGTCCTTTGTTGCTGTGTTTCAGGGCTCGCTCGGCTCCAGTCATCCAGAGAATCTACGGACCAACGTTTAACTGTTTCTGTCCGGGTGGACTCACAGA
>NC_139828.1:378831-381331 GCF_963691815.1 Echiichthys vipera
TTCAGCACTCACTGGATCGGTTCACAGCCGAGTGTGAAACGGCCGGGATGAGGATCAGCACCTCTGGATCTGAGGCCGTGGCTCTCAGCAGGAAACCGCTGGATTGTTCCTCCGGGTCTGGAACGAGTCCTGACCCCAAGTGAAGGACTTCAACCACCTCGGGATCTGGTTTGTTCTGTTTGCGTTGAAAGGAGCCAGTTGAGGTGGTTCAGGATCATCTGGTCTGGATGAACCCTGGGCGCCTCCCTAGGGAGGTGTTCCAGGCACGTCCAGCTGGGAGGAGGCCTCGGGGAAGACCCAGGACCAGGTGGAGAGATTAGATCTCCACACTGGCCTGGGAACGCCTCAGGATCCCCCAGTTAGAGCTGGTTAATGTGGCCCGGGAAAGGGAAGTTTGGGGTCCCTGCTGGAGCTGCTGCCCCTGAGACCTGATCCAGGACCAGAGGCTGGAGCTGCTGCCCCTGAGACCTGATCCAGGATCAGAGGCTGGAGCTGCTGCCCCTGAGACCTGATCCAGGATCAGAGGCTGGAGCTGCTGCCCCTGAGACCTGATCCAGGATCAGGGGCTGGAGCGGACCTGGTTCAGAACTTAGGCAGAGAAAGGATCAGGACCAGGACAAATACTAAAACCAGGACAGGGACCAAAGGACCAGATCCAGTAAGTGATCCAGTTCTTCAGTACAGGACCAGGACCAGGACCAGGACCAGGACCAGGACCGGACCCAGGACCGGGCCCAGGACTGAGCCCGGTCTTGTTTGGGGGTCCTGAGGGTTTCTGCAGCCCTGGGTCCGCTGGTTCCCTTCAGCCGTCGTCATGGTGACGCTCAGCTATGCAGAGTCTGAATGCAGCCGGCAGCTCCTTTGTTACCCACAACCCCTTTCACCGCCCCCCCCCATCCCATCCCCCATCCCCCCGCCAACGCCAACGCCACCAGAGAGGCCCAGGGTATGACCACACAACAGGACCGTTAAGTTACAACAACTAAAGGAGACCGTTAAGTTACAGAGACCGTTAAGTTTAGTAGACGAATGGTGACTGTTATACATGGCAGCTCCAGCCTCTGATCCTGGATCAGGTCTCAGGGGCAGCAGCTCCAGCCTCTGATCCTGGACAGAGACCCTGTAACCAGCTTGGACGGTTCCCCGTGTCCCCCTCCTGAGGTGCTGAATGGTGGTCCAGAAGCACCTCGGTGCCCCCCAAAGTCCTTCTCCAGGACTTGTGTGAACTCCTCCCACACCCGCTGCTTTGCCTGTGACCCAGCAGAGGCTGCAGCCCTTCAGACCTGTGGGGACCTCAGAACCACCTCCGGAGTCTTCTGGGAGACCAGATCCTGAAGGCCTCCTTCTTCAGGGGGACCCCTGACCCCCGGGGTCCACCACGGTGCTCCAGGGTCCCCGCCCCTTGAGGCACCTGAGACCTTGAGGCCACAGCTCACCGCTGCAGCTTCAGCAGTGGAAGCTTTGAACATCGCCCGCTCCGGTTCGATGCCCCCGTCCTCCACAGGGACGCCAGAAAAGCTCCTCCGGAGGTGTGAGGTGAAGGTCTCTGGGACAGGGGCCTCCTCCAGACGGTCCCAGTTCACCCGCACTACTGGTTTGGGTTTACCCGGTGTGTCCAGAACCTTCCCCGTCCTCTGACCCACTCATCCCCAGATGGTGATCAGCTGACAGCTCTGCCCCTCTCTTCACCCGAGTGTCCAAAACATCCGGCCTCAGATCAGATGAGACCATCACAGACTGGATCCTGGACCTTTGGCCTAGTGTGCTCTGGAACCAGGTCCACTTCTGAGCCTCCTTCTGTTCCAACATGGTGTTTGTTAAAGAGGATCCAGGACCAGCACACAAGTCTAACACCAGACGCTGGGGTTTAGATCAGGGAGGCCGTTCCTCCCAATCAGCCTCTCCAGGTGTCTCCATCGTTGCCCACGTGGGCGTTGAAGTCTCCCAGCAGGACTCTGGAGTCCCCTACTGGAGCCCCATGCAGGACTCCATTCAGGGTCTCCAAGAAGGCCCCAGACTCTGAACTGCTGTTCGCTGCATCTGCACCAACAACAGTCAGAGTCCCCCCCCCCACCACCCGCAGGCGTAAGGAGGCCACCCTCTGGTCCACCGGGGTCAACTCCAACACCGCGGCGCTCAGCCGGGGGTTTGAGAGTCTCCCCACACCCGCCCGGCCCCTCACACCCTGGGCCCCTCCAGAGAAGACCAGGGTCCAGCCCCTATCCAGGAGCACGGGTCCAGATCCAGACTGTGTGTGGAGGTGAGCCCCCCCAGATCTAACTGGGAGCTCCACCTCCCTCACAAGCTCCGGCTCCTTCCCCCACAGAGAGGAGACGCTCCACGTCCCCAGAGCCTCTGCTGCCCGGGTCTGGACCCTCCAGGCCCCTCACCCTCACTGCCCCCCGTGTTTAAATATATAAATATAATAGATTTGAATATATTTACATTTATATGTTATTAAATATTATTATGCTCTTCTTCTTCTGTTGTCTCTGTTTTA
>NC_139828.1:383831-408831 GCF_963691815.1 Echiichthys vipera
AGGACTGTTCCAGGACTGTTCCAGGACTGTTCCAGGACTTTAGGACTGTTCCAGGACTGTTCCAGGACTGTTCCAGGACTTTAGGACTGTTCCAGGACTGTTCCAGGACTGTTCCAGGACTTTAGGACTGTTCCAGGACTGTTCCAGGACTTTAGGACTGTTCCAGGACTGTTCCAGGACTGTTCCAGGACTTTAGGACTGTTCCAGGACTGTTCCAGGACTGTTCCAGGACTTTAAGACTGTTCCAGGACTGTTCCAGGACTGTTCCAGGACTTTAGGACTGTTCCAGGACTGTTCCAGGACTGTTCCAGGACTGTTCCAGGACTTTAAGACTGTTCCAGGACTGTTCCAGGACTGTTCCAGGACTGTTCCAGGACTTTAGGACTGTTCCAGGACTTTAGGACTGTTCCAGGACTGTTCCAGGACTTTAGGACTGTTCCAGGACTGTTCCAGGACTGTTCCAGGACTGTTCCAGGACTTTAGGACTGTTCCAGGACTGTTCCAGGACTGTTCCAGGACTGTTCCAGGACTGTTCCAGGACTTTAGGACTGTTCCAGGACTGTTCCAGGACTGTTCCAGGACTGTTCCAGGACTTTAGGACTGTTCCAGGACTGTTCCAGGACTGTTCCAGGACTTTAGGACTGTTCCAGGACTTTAGGACTGTTCCAGGACTGTTCCAGGACTTTAGGACTGTTCCAGGACTGCTCCAGGACTGTTCCAGGACTTTAGGACTGTTCCAGGACTGTTCCAGGACTTTAGGACTGTTCCAGGACTGTTCCAGGACTGTAGGACTGTTCCAGGACTGTTCCAGGACTGTTCCAGGACTGTTCCAGGACTTTAGGACTGTTCCAGGACTGTTCCAGGACTGTTCCAGGACTTTAGGACTGTTCCAGGACTGTTCCAGGACTGTTCCAGGACTGTTCCAGGACTTTAGGACTGTTCCAGGACTGTTCCAGGACTGTTCCAGGACTGTTCCAGGACTGTTCCAGGACTTTAGGACTGTTCCAGGACTGTTCCAGGACTGTTCCAGGACTGTTCCAGGACTTTAGGACTGTTCCAGGACTGTTCCAGGACTGTTCCAGGACTTTAGGACTGTTCCAGGACTGTTCCAGGACTGTTCCAGGACTTTAGGACTGTTCCAGGACTGTTCCAGGACTGTTCCAGGACTTTAGGACTGTTCCAGGACTTTAGGACTGTTCCAGGACTGTTCCAGGACTTTAGGACTGTTCCAGGACTGCTCCAGGACTGTTCCAGGACTTTAGGACTGTTCCAGGACTGTTCCAGGACTTTAGGACTGTTCCAGGACTGTTCCAGGACTGTAGGACTGTTCCAGGACTGTTCCAGGACTGTTCCAGGACTGTTCCAGGACTTTAGGACTGTTCCAGGACTGTTCCAGGACTGTTCCAGGACTTTAGGACTGTTCCAGGACTGTTCCAGGACTGTTCCAGGACTGTTCCAGGACTTTAGGACTGTTCCAGGACTGTTCCAGGACTTTAGGACTGTTCCAGGACTGTTCCAGGACTTTAGGACTGTTCCAGGACTGTTCCAGGACTGTAGGACTGTTCCAGGACTTTAGGACTGTTCCAGGACTGTTCCAGGACTGTTCCAGGACTGTTCCAGGACTTTAGGACTGTTCCAGGACTTAAGGACTTTTCCAGGACTTAAGGACTGTTCCAGGACTGTTCCAGGACTTTAGGACTGTTCCAGGACTGTTCCAGGACTGTTCCAGGACTTTAGGACTGTTCCAGGACTTTAAGACTGTTCCAGGACTGTTCCAGGACTGTTCCAGGACTGTTCCAGGACTTTAGGACTGTTCCAGGACTGTTCCAGGACTTTAGGACTGTTCCAGGACTGTTCCAGGACTGTTCCAGGACTTTAGGACTGTTCCAGGACTGTTCCAGGACTTTAGGACTGTTCCAGGACTGTTCCAGGACTGTTCCAGGACTTTAGGACTGTTCCAGGACTGTTCCAGGACTTTAGGACTGTTCCAGGACTTTAAGACTGTTCCAGGACTGTTCCAGGACTGTTCCAGGACTTTAGGACTGTTCCAGGACTGTTCCAGGACTTTAGGACTGTTCCAGGACTTTAAGACTGTTCCAGGACTGTTCCAGGACTTTAAGACTGTTCCAGGACTGTTCCAGGACTTTAGGACTGTTCCAGGACTGTTCCAGGACTTTAGGACTGTTCCAGGACTGTTCCAGGACTGTAGGACTGTTCCAGGACTGTTCCAGGACTGTTCCAGGACTTTAGGACTGTTCCAGGACTGTTCCAGGACTGTTCCAGGACTTTAGGACTGTTCCAGGACTGTTCCAGGACTGTTCCAGGACTGTTCCAGGACTTTAGGACTGTTCCAGGACTGTTCCAGGACTTTAGGACTGTTCCAGGACTGTTCCAGGACTTTAGGACTGTTCCAGGACTGTTCCAGGACTGTAGGACTGTTCCAGGACTTTAGGACTGTTCCAGGACTGTTCCAGGACTGTTCCAGGACTTTAGGACTGTTCCAGGACTTTAGGACTGTTCCAGGACTTTAGGACTGTTCCAGGACTTAAGGACTGTTCCAGGACTTAAGGACTGTTCCAGGACTGTTCCAGGACTTTAGGACTGTTCCAGGACTGTTCCAGGACTGTTCCAGGACTTTAGGACTGTTCCAGGACTTTAAGACTGTTCCAGGACTGTTCCAGGACTGTTCCAGGACTGTTCCAGGACTTTAGGACTGTTCCAGGACTGTTCCAGGACTTTAGGACTGTTCCAGGACTGTTCCAGGACTGTTCCAGGACTTTAGGACTGTTCCAGGACTGTTCCAGGACTTTAGGACTGTTCCAGGACTGTTCCAGGACTGTTCCAGGACTTTAGGACTGTTCCAGGACTGTTCCAGGACTTTAGGACTGTTCCAGGACTTTAAGACTGTTCCAGGACTGTTCCAGGACTGTTCCAGGACTTTAGGACTGTTCCAGGACTGTTCCAGGACTTTAGGACTGTTCCAGGACTTTAAGACTGTTCCAGGACTGTTCCAGGACTTTAAGACTGTTCCAGGACTGTTCCAGGACTTTAGGACTGTTCCAGGACTGTTCCAGGACTTTAGGACTGTTCCAGGACTGTTCCAGGACTTTAGGACTGTTCCAGGACTTTAGGACTGTTCCAGGACTGTTCCAGGACTGTTCCAGGACTTTAGGACTGTTCCAGGACTGTTCCAGGACTGTTCCAGGACTATAGGACTGTTCCAGGACTGTTCCAGGACTGTTCCAGGACTTTAGGACTGTTCCAGGACTGTTCCAGGACTGTTCCAGGACTTTAGGACTGTTCCAGGACTGTTCCAGGACTGTTCCAGGACTTTAGGACTGTTCCAGGACTGTTCCAGGACTTTAGGACTGTTCCAGGACTTTAAGACTGTTCCAGGACTGTTCCAGGACTGTTCCAGGACTTTAAGACTGTTCCAGGACTGTTCCAGGACTTTAAGACTGTTCCAGGACTGTTCCAGGACTTTAGGACTGTTCCAGGACTGTTCCAGGACTTTAGGACTGTTCCAGGACTGTTCCAGGACTGTTCCAGGACTTTAGGACTGTTCCAGGACTGTTCCAGGACTGTTCCAGGACTTTAGGACTGTTCCAGGACTGTTCCAGGACTGTTCCAGGACTTTAGGACTGTTCCAGGACTGTTCCAGGACTTTAGGACTGTTCCAGGACTTTAAGACTGTTCCAGGACTGTTCCAGGACTGTTCCATGACTTTAAGACTGTTCCAGGACTGTTCCAGGACTTTAAGACTGTTCCAGGACTGTTCCAGGACTTTAGGACTGTTCCAGGACTGTTCCAGGACTTTAGGACTGTTCCAGGACTGTTCCAGGACTGTTCCAGGACTTTAGGACTGTTCCAGGACTGTTCCAGGACTTTAGGACTGTTCCAGGACTGTTCCAGGACTTTAGGACTGTTCCAGGACTGTTCCAGGACTTTAGGACTGTTCCAGGACTTAAGGACTGTTCCAGGACTTTAGGACTGTTCCAGGATTGTTCCAGGACTGTTCCAGGATTGTTCCAGGACTGTTCCAGGACTTTAGGACTGTTCCAGGGCTGTTCCAGGACTGTTCCAGGACTTTAGGACTGTTCCAGGACTGTTCCAGGACTGTTCCAGGACTTTAGGACTGTTCCAGGATTGTTCCAGGACTTTAGGACTGTTCTAGGACTTTAGGACTGTTCCAGGACTTAAGGATTGTTCCAGGACTGTTCCAGGACTTTAGGACTGTTCCAGGACTGGTCCAGGACTGTTCCAGGACTTTACGACTGTTCCAGGACTGTTCCAGGACTTTAGGACTGTTCCAGGACTGTTCCAGGACTTTAGGACTGTTCCAGGACTGTTCCAGGACTTTAGGACTGTTCCAGGACTGTTCCAGGACTTTAGGACTGTTCCAGGACTGTTCCAGGACTGTTCCAGGACTGTTCCAGGACTTTAGGACTGTTCCAGGACTGTTCCAGGACTTAAGGACTGTTCCAGGACTTTAGGACTGTTCCAGGATTGTTCCAGGACTGTTCCAGGATTGTTCCAGGACTGTTCCAGGACTTTAGGACTGTTCCAGGGCTGTTCCAGGACTGTTCCAGGACTTTAGGACTGTTCCAGGACTGTTCCAGGACTGTTCCAGGACTTTAGGACTGTTCCAGGATTGTTCCAGGACTGTTCCAGGACTGTTCCAGGACTTTAGGACTGTTCCAGGACTGTTCCAGGACTTTAGGACTGTTCCAGGACTGTTCCAGGACTGTTCCAGGACTTTAGGACTGTTCCAGGACTGTTCCAGGACTTAAGGACTTTTCCAGGACTGTTCCAGGACTGTTCCAGGACTTTAGGACTGTTCCAGGACTGTTCCAGGACTATGGGAATGTTCCAGGACTGTTCCAGGACTTTAGGACTGTTCCAGGACTTTAGGACTGTTCCAGGACAGTTCCAGGACTTTAGGACTGTTCCAGGACTGTTCCAGGACTGTTCCAGGACTGTTCCAGGACTTTAGGACTGTTCCAGGACTATAGGACTGTTCCAGGGCAGTTCCAGGACTTTAGGATTGTTCCAGGACTTTAGGACTGTTCCAGGACTGTTCCAGGACTGTTCCAGGACTTTAGGACTGTTCCAGGACTGTTCCAGGACTTTAGGATTGTTCCAGGACTTTAGGACTGTTCCAGGACTGTTCCAGGACTGTTCCAGGACTATAGGACTGTTCCAGGACTTTAGGACTGTTCCAGGACTGTTCCAGGACTGTTCCAGGACTGTTCCAGGACTTTAGGACTGTTCCAGGACTGTTCCAGGAATTTAGGACTGTTCCAGGACTGTTCCAGGACTTTAGGACTGTTCCAGGACTGTTCCAGGACTGTTCCAGGACTTTAGGACTGTTCCAGGACTGTTCCAGGACTGTTCCAGGACTATAGGACTGTTCCAGGACTGTTCCAGGACTTTAGGACTGTTCCAGGACTGTTCCAGGACTTTAGGACTGTTCCAGGACTGTTCCAGGACTGTTCCAGGACTATAGGACTGTTCCAGGACTGTTCCAGGACTTTAGGACTGTTCCAGGACTGTTCCAGGACTTTAGGACTGTTCCAGGACTGTTCCAGGACTGTTCCAGGACTTTAGGACTGTTCCAGGACTGTTCCAGGACTTAAGGACTTTTCCAGGACTGTTCCAGGACTGTTCCAGGACTTTAGGACTGTTCCAGGACTGTTCCAGGACTATGGGAATGTTCCAGGACTGTTCCAGGACTTTAGGACTGTTCCAGGACTTTAGGACTGTTCCAGGACAGTTCCAGGACTTTAGGACTGTTCCAGGACTGTTCCAGGACTGTTCCAGGACTGTTCCAGGACTTTAGGACTGTTCCAGGACTATAGGACTGTTCCAGGGCAGTTCCAGGACTTTAGGATTGTTCCAGGACTGTTCCAGGACTGTTCCAGGACTTTAGGACTGTTCCAGGACTGTTCCAGGACTTTAGGATTGTTCCAGGACTTTAGGACTGTTCCAGGACTGTTCCAGGACTGTTCCAGGACTATAGGACTGTTCCAGGACTTTAGGACTGTTCCAGGACTGTTCCAGGACTGTTCCAGGACTTTAGGACTGTTCCAGGACTGTTCCAGGACTTTAGGACTGTTCCAGGACTGTTCCAGGACTTTAGGACTGTTCCAGGACTGTTCCAGGACTGTTCCAGGACTTTAGGACTGTTCCAGGACTGTTCCAGGAATTTAGGACTGTTCCAGGACTGTTCCAGGACTTTAGGACTGTTCCAGGACTGTTCCAGGACTGTTCCAGGACTTAAGGACTGTTCCAGGACTGTTCCAGGACTGTTTACATTATTATGAAGTCATTAATTAATGTGTTTGTTTGTTTGTTTGTTTGTTTGTTTGTTTGTTTGTTTGTGTGTTTGTGTGTTTGTGTGTTTGTTTGTTTGTTTGTGTGTTTGTTTGTTTGTGTGTTTGTTTGTTTGTTTGTGTGTTTGTTTGTTTGTTTGTTTGTTTGTTTGTGTGTTTGTGTGTTTGTTTGTGTGTTTGTGTGTTTGTTTGTGTGTTTGTTTGTTTGTTTGTTTGTTTGTTTGTTTGTTTGTTTGTTTGTGTGTTTGTTTGTTTGTGGTCTTCAGGTCTCCGTTGGTCCCGTCTCCAGGACCATGTCCCCCTCCAGCTGCAGGACTCGTCTCCAGGGTCGGGACCTGAAGGAGTGAAGAGTGAGGACGCAGCGCCGCCTCCTGGACCCCCTGGACCCCCGGTGGACCCGAGCCGCCCCGCACGCCGCCCCGCACGCCGCCCCGCTGAAGCCATGGACGAGAGCAGCTCGTCCGACCTGATCGCCAAACACTACAACTACACGGGGAAGTTCCGTAAGACGGCGGCGGACGCCGGGCTGAAGGCGGACTCGGTGGTGTTCATCGCCGTGTGCGGCTTCATCATCCTGGAGAACGTGCTGGTGCTCGCCACCATCGTCAGGACCCGGAAGTTCCACACGCCCATGTACTACTTCATCGGCAACCTGGCGCTGTCCGACCTGCTGGCCGGCGGCGTCTACACCGCCAACATCCTGCTGTCGGGCGCCAACACCTACAAGCTGACGCCCACGCAGTGGTTCATCCGGGAGGGCAGCATGTTCGTGGCGCTGGCGGCGTCCGTCTTCAGCCTGCTCGCCATCGCCATCGAGCGCCACCTCACCATGCTGAAGATGAAGCTGCACAACGACGGGAACACGTGCCGCGTCTTCCTGCTCATCAGCGCCGTGTGGATGGTGGCGGCGGCGCTGGGCGGCCTCCCCGTGATGGGCTGGAACTGCATCCGCCGCGTGACGGCGTGCTCCACCGTGCTGCCGCTCTACCACAAGACCTACATCCTGTTCTGCACCACCGTGTTCAGCGTCATCCTCATGGCCATCGTGGCGCTCTACGCCCGCATCTACGCGCTGGTGCGAGCGCGCAGCCGCAAACTCGTCTTCCGCAAGGCGCCCAACGGCCGCGGCGGCGTCGGCGCCAACGCCAAGAGCTCGGAGAAGTCGATGGCGCTGCTGAAGACCGTCATCATCGTCCTGAGCTGCTTCATCGCCTGCTGGGCGCCGCTCTTCGTCCTGCTGCTGCTGGACGCCGCCTGCGAGACGCTCAGCTGCCCCGTCCTCTACAAGGCCGAGTGGTTCCTGGCGCTCGCAGTCCTCAACTCCGCCATGAACCCGCTCATCTACACGCTGACCAGCAACGAGATGCGCCGCGCCTTCCTCAAGACGCTGCTGTGCTGCACCGCCTTCCTGCGCCCCCACGCCAAGTCCAGCGGGCCGAGCCTGGGGGCGGAGTTCAGCCGCAGCAGGTCGGACTCCTCCCGCCCCCACAGGGAGGACGCCGCGTACTCGCCCAGGGAGGCCACGCGCACGGGGAACGCCACGCGCACGGGGAACGCCACGAGCACGGGGAACGCCATGAGCACGGGGAACGCCACGAGCACGGGGAACGCCACGAGCACGGGGAATGCCACGAGCACGGGGAACGCCGCCTCGTCCTCGTGAACACGCCTTGGCGTTCGTCAGGCGTAGAGTTCGTGTTTGAGCGGGAAACGAGGCGTGGGGGCGGCGCCCGTCTGGACTTCAGCCAATCAGGACTCAGAGACTTTCAGACGGGCCGGGAGGAGGCGGGGCCTAAACGGAGCTCGCGCTGCAGATGGCGTCGCCGCCGTAGAAGAAGAAAGTTTAACCTTCTGACGTAGACGAGTAGAAGATTTAAGTTCACGTTCATTCTGTGTATTCACGCGAGAAAAAACGAGAACGTGAATTCAGAGTTCGAGGTTTTTTCAGGATTTTTACTGAAAATCATTAAATCATCAAACTACGGAGGCCCGAGGAGGACAAAACTCAACTAATAAATAATAAAATAAAATAAATAAATTAAATAAAATAAATAAAATAAATAAAATAAATAAAATTAAAAAAATTAGAAAATGAATAAAATAAATAATTGAAGACGACACGTCGTGCCAGAAAATTATTAAAAATACTTTTTGCAGATTTTAATGTTTTTAACTTTAATTCTTTAGCATCAAACACGACGCTCTACGGAGGCCCGAAGCTGCCAAAACAAAACAAATAAATGAAGATGACTGTAAAATATTAAAAATAAATGTTTGCATTCTTTTAGAAACTGTAAACTGCTGTTTTAATTAATATACAAATTAATTCATTACGTTTTAAATTGTGACGTAAAAGCCTCTTTATTTTATTTCAGTCTCTTCGTTTATTTAAAAATTATTTTTCTCTTTACGTTATTTATTATTGATTTGCATAATTTAGAAGTGAATGAAGAAAATATAGAAATTAATTTAAAAAATGTAGAAAAAAATATGTTAAAAAAAACAAATCAATTGACGAGAAAATGAAAAAAGGAAAGTAAATAAATAATAAAATTAATACAAAGTTAAATGAATAAAGATGTTAATAAAAAGATTCAGGTCCATTTTCAATGAACTAAAGCTTATTTATTTATTGAACTTTATGTGTTTATGTTTTGATTTTCATCTTTCGCAGCTCTGAGCCTCCGTAGCTTCACTGAAAAACGTTTTGTTATTAAAAATAAAGTCGAGTTTTCTTCGTTTGATTCAAACGAAATATGAAACAGATTCATAAAAATACATAAAATCAAAGGAAAAGACTGAACACAGTGATAATAATAAAATAATAATGATAAAATAATAATAATAATAATATTATAATAATAATAAAATAATAATAATATTATAATAACAATAATAATAATCAAACTCTCTTTTCTCTGTGATTTTGAAAAACCTGAACTTTGAATTCATGTTTTTATTTTTGTTTGTAAAAAATAGAAACTGATTTTCTATTTCCTGTTGTTGATGATGTCATTGTTGTTGTTGTTGATGATGTCATTGTTGTTGTTGTTGATGATGTCATTGTTGTTGTTGTTGTTGTTGTCGCATAAATGAAAGTACGGAAGCTCATTTCGGCCAAAATAAAAAAGTGGGAGCAGAAATTAAAGATTTGAAAATAAAGAAAATGTAAATAAAAAATGATGAAGGTAAAAAAAGTTCTGAGATCAAAGGAAAAACACTTTTGTTGTTTATTGTTTGAAAAGATCAAAGTCTTGAACTTTGACCCTGATGAGCCGCCGTAGTGACGTCATCACCAACCATCAATGACATCATCACCTCTGACTGTTGGCACCAACGAGCTTCCGTACAATCTGACTCTGTTACCAAGGAAACCGAACAGATCTGACTCTGTTACCACGGAAACCGTACGATCTGACTCTGTTACCACGGAAACCGAACAGATCTGACTCTGTTACCACGGAAACCGAACAGATCTGACTCTGTTACCACGGAAACCGAACAGATCTGACTCTGTTACCATGGAAACGGAACAGATCTGACTCTGTTACCATGGAAACCGAACAGATCTGACTCTGTTACCACGGAAACCGACCGGATCTGACTCTGTTATCACGGAAACCGGACAGATCTGACTCTGTTACCACGGAAACCGAACAGATCTGACTCTGTTACCACGGAAACCGAACAGGTCTGACTCTGTTACCACGGAAACCGAACAGACCTGACTCTGTTACCACGGAAACCGAACAGACCTGACTCTGTTACCACGGAAACGGAACAGGTCTGACTCTGTTACCATGTTTGTGTTTGTTTGTTGTTGTTGTTTGTTGTTTATTGTTTGTTGTTGTTGTTGTTTGTTGTTTATTGTTGTTGTTGTTTGTTGTTGTTGTTGTTGTTTATTGTTTGTTTGTTGTTGTTGTTGTTTGTTGTTGTTTATTGTTTGTTGTTGTTGTTTATTGTTTGTTGTTGTTGTTGTTTATTGTTTGTTGTTGTTGTTGTTGGTCCGGCCTGGATCCGTCTGCACTCTTTAACTGTCGTGCGTTAGAATTATTAAATTTAATAAAAACAGAAATAGAAAAATTTTGTTCATGAAAGAAAGTTTTTAAAGAAAATGAGTTTGAAGAAGAAGAAGAAATATTATTATTAATAATAATTATCATCATTATTATCATTAATAATATTTGTAGTATTAGAATTTATGCTAAGCTAAGCTAACAGTCCCCCCTGCTGCCAGGCTTTATGCTAAGCTAGGCTAACAGCCCCCCCCTGCTGCCAGTCTTTATGCTAAGCTAGGCTAACAGTCTCCCCTGCTGCCAGTCTTTATGCTAAGCTAGGCTAACAGCCCCCCCCTGCTGCCAGTCTTTATACTAAGCTAGGCTAACAGTCACCTGTGCTGCCAGTCTTTATGCTAAGCTAGGCTAACAGCCCCCCCTGCTGCCAGTCTTTATGCTAAGCTAGGCTAACAGTCTCCCCTGCTACCAGTCTTTATGCTAAGCTAGGCTAACAGTCCCCCCTGCTGCCAGTCTTTATGCTAAGCTAAGCTAACAGTCTCCCCTGCTGCCAGTCTTTATGCTAAGCTAGGCTAACAGTCCCCCCTGCTGCCAGTCTTTATGCTAAGCTAAGCTAACAGTCTCCCCTGCTGCCAGTCTTTATGCTAAGCTAGGCTAACAGTCTCCCCTGCTGCCAGTCTTTATGCTAAGCTAGGCTAACAGTCCCGCCTGCTGCCAGTCTTTATGCTAAGCTAAGCTAACAGTCTCCCCTGCTGCCAGTCTTTATGCTAAGCTAGGCTAACAGTCCCCCCTGCTGCCAGTCTTTATGCTAAGCTAAGCTAACAGTCTCCCCTGCTGCCAGTCTTTATGCTAAGCTAGGCTAACAGCCCCCCCCTGCTGCCAGTCTTTATGCTAAGCTAGGCTAACAGTCTCCCCTGCTGCCAGTCTTTATGCTAAGCTAGGCTAACAGCCCCCCCCTGCTGCCAGTCTTTATACTAAGCTAGGCTAACAGTCACCTGTGCTGCCAGTCTTTATGCTAAGCTAGGCTAACAGCCCCCCCTGCTGCCAGTCTTTATGCTAAGCTAGGCTAACAGTCTCCCCTGCTACCAGTCTTTATGCTAAGCTAGGCTAACAGTCCCCCCTGCTGCCAGTCTTTATGCTAAGCTAAGCTAACAGTCTCCCCTGCTGCCAGTCTTTATGCTAAGCTAGGCTAACAGTCCCCCCTGCTGCCAGTCTTTATGCTAAGCTAAGCTAACAGTCTCCCGTGCTGTCAGTCTTTATGCTAAGCTAAGCTACTTTTTTCAACAACAAAATTTACAAACGAGTCAGAAAATAAAATATAATAAAATCAAAACATAAGAAATGAAAAACATTCCGTTTGAAAGTAACAATAATAACAATAATAACAATAACAATAATAATAATAATAATAACAATAATAATAATAATAATAATAATAACAATAATAATAATAATAACAACAATAATAATAACAATAATAATAATAATAACAATAACAACAACAATAACAATAATAATAACAATAATAATAATAATAACAATAACAATAACAATAATAATAACAACAATAATAATAACAATAATAACAATAACAATAATAATAATAACAATAACAATAATAATAATAATAACAATAACAATAATGACAATAATAATAATAAAAATAATAATAATAATAATAACAATAATAATAACAATAACAATAACAATAATAATAATAATAATAACAATAATAAAAAAACACCTGAAGCAAAGTAAACGGAGTCTAACTTTGCTGAACTCTCGGTGCCCTGATGACGCCTCTCCTCACAGATGCATGCCGGGAGCTGTAGTCTTTAAAGGGGCCGTGAAAGCGGCGCTCCTTCGGGTTTGAACCACATTTCCCAGCATGCCCCGCGCACCTCCTTCCTTCCCTCCTTCCGGCCCGCAGCCGCGGCCCTTCTGCCGTGGAAAAGGAAGATGAGCAGCCGCACCGACACCGAGCCGAGTCCGAGCCGAGTCTGACCCGAGTCCGAGCCGAGTCTGACCCGAGTCTGACCCGAGTCCGAGCCGAGTCCGAGCCGAGTCTTCCAGCAGAATGGCGGCGGAGCGGCTGCTGACGGAGCGGAGCCCGAGCTCAGCTGCTGTTTGCCGGCCTTGAACTCATCGCGACCGCCGCTGGAGCCGCTGGAGCCCCGGAGCCCCGGAGCCCCGGAGCCTGGAGGAGCGGCGGGTGGAGCCGCAGCCTGCAGGGCCGTGCTGAGCCGAGCCGAGCCGGGCCGTGCTGAGCCGAGCCGGGCCCTGATGCTCAGCTAGCTGCAGGACTGAAGCCTCGAACTGCACCGCACCCTGAAACCAGACCCGATCTCCCCCCGGCCCCCCTTCAGGTGAGTCCCGCTGCACACCTGGAGGTTTACCTGGTCCCCGGGGACACACCGACACACGGGCCTGCACCTGGGTCCTGCTGTCACACTGGTCCTGGTCTGGGTCTGTCCTGGTTCTGGTCTGTCCTGGTTCTGGTCTTGATCAGACTGGTCCAGATCTGGTCCAGGTCCAGATCCAGGTCTTGTCCTGTGGTTCTTCTGGACCAGGTTTGGGGGCGTGGCCTCAGTGTTCAGGTGATTGCTGACTCAGCAGGTGTGAGTGAAAATATAACGTGCTAATGTTATCGAGCTAATATTAGCCCAGCTCTGTATCGAGCTAACATTAGCCCAGCTCTGCATCGAGCTAACATTAGCCCAGCTCTTTATCGAGCTAACATTAGCCCAGCTCTGTATCGAGCTAACATTAGCCCAGCTCTGTATCGAGCTAACATTAGCCCAGCTCTGTATCGAGCTAACATTAGCCCAGCTCTGTATCGAGCTAACATTAGCCCAGCTCTGTATCGAGCTAACATTAGCCCAGCTCTGTATTGAGCTAACATTAGCCCAGCTCTGTATCGAGCTAACATTAGCCCAGCTCTGTATTGAGCTAACATTAGCCCAGCTCTGTATCGAGCTAACATTAGCCCAGCTCTGTATCAAGGTAACATTAGCACAGCTCTGTATCGAGCTAACATTAGCCCAGCTCTGTATCGAGCTAACATTAGCCCAGCTCTGTATCGAGCTAACATTAGCCCAGCTCTGTATTGAGCTAACATTAGCCCAGCTCTGTATCGAGCTAACATTAGCCCAGCTCTGTATTGAGCTAACATTAGCCCAGCTCTGTATCGAGCTAACATTAGCCCAGCTCTGTATTGAGCTAACATTAGCCCAGCTCTGTATCGAGCTAACATTAGCCCAGCTCTGTATCAAGGTAACATTAGCACAGCTCTGTATCGAGCTAACATTAGCCCAGCTCTGTATCGAGCTGACATTAGCACAGCTCTGTATCGAGCTAACATTAGCCCAGCTCTGTATCGAGCTAACATTATCACAACTCTGTATCGAGCTAACATTAGCACAGGTCTGTCTCGAGCTAACATTAGCACAGCTCTGTATCGAGCTAACATTAGCACCGCGCTGTATCGACCTAATATTAGCACAGCTCTGTCTCGAGCTAACATTAGCACAGCTCTGTATCGAGCTAACATTAGCACAACTCGAAATCGAGCTAACATTAGCACAGCTCGGTATCGAGCTAACATTAGCGCAGCTCTGTATCGAGCTAATATTAGCGCAACTCCGTATTGAGCTAACATTAGCGCAACTCCGTATTGAGCTAACATTAGCGCAACTCCGTATCGTGCTAACATTAGCACAACTCCGTATAGAGCTAACATTAGCACAACTCTGTATCGAGCTAACATTAGCACAACTCTGTATCAAGCTAACATTAGCACAACGCTATATTGAGCTAACATTAGCACAACTCTGTATCGAGCTAACATTAGCACCACTCTGTATTTAGCTAAACTAAGCTCATCTCTGTAGCTAGCGTTAGCCTCATCTCTGTAGCTAGCTAGCGTTAGCCTCATCTCTATAGCTAGCTAGCTAGCTAGCGTTAGCGGCATGACTGATAAAACGTTTGCATTTGAGACGAAATAAAGAAAAAAAAGTTTAAAATAGTGATTTGTTTGTTTTCAGTCGTCCAATCAAATCTCATCAGACAGGAAGTCTGTTTCTTTTTCTCCATGAGGACAGGAAGTGGCCCGACCTCCGTTAACGACCCGGGAATCGAACATGAACACGAATCATCTTAAACTGAAACCAGCTCCAAAATATTTCACTTTTCATTCAAAACACGACTGAAATGATGGTTTGGATCTAAACAGGAAGTGTGTTTGATGTTGTGACGTGTTTGTTTCCAAAGTAAGAACGAGCTGCTGACCTCTGGCCACGCCCCCAGGCTGTGATGTCACTGCAGGTGTGTTGCTGTTGACCAATGACCAGTGCTCCTGTCGTTGCAGAGTCCCTCCGGCTGCAGCATGGAGCGCTCCGGCAGCGTCCAGCTGGACATCCCCGACTTCAGCAACTCGGTTCTGTCGCACCTGAACCAGCTGCGTGTTCAGGGCCGCCTCTGCGACATCGTGGTCAACGTGCAGGGCCAGAGCTTCCGGGCACACAAGGTGGTCCTCGCCGCCAGCTCGCCGTACTTCCGGGACCACATGTCTCTGGGCCAGATGAGCACCGTGTCGCTGACGGTGATCCGCAACCCGTCGGTGTTCGAGCAGCTGCTCTCCTTCTGCTACACGGGCCGCCTCTGCCTGCAGCTCGCCGACATCATCAGCTACCTGACGGCCGCCAGCTTCCTGCAGATGCAGCACATCATCGACCGCTGCACCCAGATCCTGGAGGGCATCCACCTGAAGATCAGCCTGGCCGACCTGGACGAGGAGCCCAGACAGGAGGAGGCGGCGCGGGGCTCCAGGAGCGGCCGGACCCTGGAGGCCGTGGTCCGGGCGGGCGGGCATCACGCCGGCCTGCGGCTGCTCGGTGCACGGGGAGGTGCGGAGGCGTGTGAGGCGGTCAGCCCCGCCGAGGAGCCCCTCAGCCCGCCGCCGACAGTGGAGCACAGCGGGCTGGAGGGGCCCGGGGCCTCGTCTGGCAGAGCGGGCAAAGAACCGATCCTCCGCATCAACCGAGCCGGACAGTGGTACGTGGAGACGAGCAGCGAGCCGGAGCGGACGGGCAGCGCCGAGGAGGGCGGCGGCATGGAGCGAGTGAGGATCAAGACGGAGAGGATGGAGGAGTGGATCGGAGCGGGGGAGATCCAGGAGGAGGGGGGGCCGGTGGAGGAGGGGACCACCGTGATGATCGACACGTCGGGACGCAGCACGCTGGTGTCGGGGCCCGTGGCCGCGCTCGGGACCCGGAGCGCCCAGCCGTCATCCAGCTTCAGCGAGACAGACAGGTGAGTGGCCGTCCTCGCTGCAGAACGCCCTCCTGAGCGAAGCCTTCACCTGACGACCGCTCCTGTGTGTTCATGTGTCAGGTTCAGTCCCACCGGCAGCGTGGTCGTCCTGGCGGAGCGTCAGAGAGCGAAGAGCGAGTCCCCCAGCAGGGCGGACGAGCTGCGGCAGCCGAGCTCACAGGTACGGAGTCCTCACAGGTGCAGCCGGGCTCACAGGTACGGAGTCCTCACAGGTGCAGCCGGGCTCACAGGTGCAGCCGGGCTCACAGGTGCAGCCGGGCTCACAGGTGCAGCCGGGCTCACAGGTGCAGCCGGGCTCACAGGTGCGGAGTCCTCACAGGTGCAGCCGGGCTCACAGGTGCGGAGTCCTCACAGGTGCAGCCGGGCTCACAGGTGCAGCCGGGCTCACAGGTGCAGCCGGGCTCACAGGTGCAGCCGGGCTCACAGGTGCGGAGTCCTCACAGGTGCAGCCGGGCTCACAGGTGCGGAGTCCTCACAGGTGCGGAGTCCTCACAGGTGCAGCCGAGCTCACAGGTGCAGCCGGGCTCACAGGTACGGAGTCCTCACAGGTGCGGAGTCCTCACAGGTGCAGCCGGGCTCACAGGTGCGGAGTCCTCACAGGTGCAGCCGGGCTCACAGGTGCGGAGTCCTCACAGGTGCAGCCGGGCTCACAGGTGCAGCCGGGCTCACAGGTGCAGCCGAGCTCACAGGTGCGGAGTCCTCACAGGTGCAGCCGGGCTCACAGGTGCAGCCGGGCTCACAGGTGCAGCTGGGCTCACAGGTGCAGCCGGGCTCACAGGTGCAGCCGGGCTCACAGGTGCGGAGTCCTCACAGGTGCAGCCGGGCTCAGGCACCTGGGTCCAGGTTCTCTGGAGGAGGCTCAGAGGGGTGAACTGTGAACGCAGCGTGTCAGGGAGCTTCAGCTCTTCAGCCCAGAACTCGAGTATCGCACATTTGTCATCATTAAACCGCTACAGGACCAAGAACCTCCTGAACCTCCTGAACCTCCTTTTTGACCATTGGAACCCGTAAATGATCCAAGTCACAACAAACTCTTAATAACAAATATCTCTAGAACTTAAGAACCAGTAGAAGCGTCTGAAACACTGACTATTAACATATAACACTGACTGTTAAAGTGTCCTCTAGGAGCCTAAACGTGTGCTAAAGTGTCCTCTAGGAGCATAAACGTGTGCTAAAGTGTCCTCTAGGAGCATAAACGTGTGCTAAAGTGTCCTCTAGGAGCATAAACGTGTGTTAAAGTGTCCTCTAGGAGCATAAACGTGTGCTAAAGTGTCCTCTAGGAGCCTAAACGTGTGTTAAAGTGTCCTCTAGGAGCATAAACGTGTGTTAAAGTGTCCTCTAGGAGCATAAACGTGTGCTAAAGTGTCCTCTAGGAGCATAAACGTGTGCTAAAGTGTCCTCTAGGAGCATAAACGTGTGCTAAAGTGTCCTCTAGGAGCATAAACGTGTGTTAAAGTGTCCTCTAGGAGCATAAACGTGTGCTAAAGTGTCCTCTAGGAACATAAACGTGTGTTAAAGTGTCCTCTAGGAGCATAAACCTGTGTTAAAGTGTCCTCTAGGAGCATAAACGTGTGCTAAAGTGTCCTCTAGGAGCGTAAACGTGTGTTAAAGTGTCCTCTAGGAGCATAAACGTGTGTTAAAGTGTCCTCTACGAGCATAAACGTGTGTTAAAGTGTCCTCTAGGAGCATAAACGTGTGTTAAAGTGTCCTCTAGGAGCATAAACGTGTGTTAAAGTGTCCTCTAGGAGCATTAACGTGTGCTAAAGTGTCCTCTAGGAGCATAAACGTGTGCTAAAGTGTCCTCTAGGAGCATAAACGTGTGCTAAAGTGTCCTCTAGGAGCATAAACGTGTGCTAACGTGTCCTCTAGGAGCATAAACGTGTGTTAAAGTGCCCTCTAGGAGCATAAACGTGTGCTAAAGTGTCCTCTAGGAGACTAAACGTGTGTTAAAGTGTCCTCTAGGAGCATAAACGTGTGTTAAAGTGTCCTCTAGGAGCATAAACGTGTGCTAAAGTGTCCTCTAGGAGCATAAACGTGTGTTAAAGTGTCCTCTAGGAGCATAAACGTGTGCTAAAGTGTCCTCTAGGAGCATAAACGTGTGTTAAAGTGTCCTCTAGGAGCATAAACGTGTGTTAAAGTGTCCTCTAGGAGTCGTCCTGGCGCTTCACTAACATGTTGTTGTGCCCTCAGGGGGAGGAGCACGCAGCGTTCGACATGGGCGGCTATGAGGATTACCTGAGGGAGCAGGTGGGCGACCGCTGGTTCCGCTACAACCCCCGTCTCACCTGCATCTACTGCTGCAAGTCCTTCAACCAGAAGGGCAGCCTGGACCGCCACATGCGCCTGCACATGGGCATCACGCCGTTCGTCTGCCGCATCTGTGGGAAGAAGTACACGCGCAAGGACCAGCTGGAGTACCACATCCGCAAGCACACCGGCAACAAGCCCTTCCACTGCCACGTCTGCGGCAAGAGCTTCCCCTTCCAGGCCATCCTCAACCAGCACTTCCGCAAGAACCACCCGGGCTGCGCCCCCCAGGAGGCCCACAGCGCCTCCCCCGAGACCACCACCGCCTCCGTCACATCCAGGGGAGGGCCCAGCGACGAGGCCTCCCCCAGCCAGGAGGAGCCAGAGGGCGGGGCCGGGAGCAGCAGCGGCGGGGGCCAGTACAACGAGGGCCCCCAGGCCTCGGTCTCCACCACGGGGCCCGACTGACCCCGGGGGAAGGGTGGAGGCCGGGGCGGGGCTGACGGACCACGATCCTGCTGCACCTGACGCCAGGACACACAAGGACGCCTCAGAGTCTGAACTGAGAGTTTTTCCGCTTTAAACCGCATCTACCTTCACAAACCGACCCCAGACTAAGCTAACGTGAAGAACGCCAAACACTCCAACCACCTCATACGCCACAGCACCACGTGGTCCTCGTCTGCCTCCGTCTACGTTACGTTACAGATTTCTACTTTTGTATTTACAGGTATTAAACTTTCACGATGCAGCGCCACGACCATCGTCTGGGCAAAACTTTGCCAAACTACTCCGTGCCAGTTCAACTCTTCACACCCTTCGTTTGCCTCGAGACAATCTGGAGCCGCAGGTCTGGAACAACGATCTGGAGCCGCAGGTCTGGAACAACGATCTGGAGCCACAGGTCGAGAACAACGATCTGGAGCCGCAGGTCTGGATCAACGATCTGGAGCCGCAGGTCGAGAACAACGATCTGGAGCCACAGGTCGAGAACAACGATCTGGAGCCGCAGGTCTGGAACAACGATCTGGAGCCGCAGGTCTGGAACAACGATCTGGAGCCGCAGGTCTGGATCAACGATCTGGAGCCGCAGGTCGAGAACAACGATCTGGAGCCGCAGGTCTGGAACAACGATCTGGAGCGGCAGGTCTGGAACAACGATCTGGAGCCGCAGGTCTGGAACAACGATCTGGAGCCGCAGGTCGGGAACAACGATCTGGAGCCGCAGGTCTGGAACAACGATCTGGAGCCGCAGGTCTGGAACAACGATCTGGAGCCGCAGGTCTGGAACAACGATCTGGAGCCGCAGGTCGGGAACAACGATCTGGAGCCGCAGGTCGGGAACAACGATCTGGAGCCGCAGGTCTGGAACAACGATCTGGAGCCGCAGGTCGGGAACAACGATCCGGAGCCGCAGGTCGGGAACAACGATCTGGAGCCGCAGGTCGGGAACAACGATCCGGAGCCGCAGGTCTGGAACAACGATCCGGCGCTCTTCAAACACTCAGCCGCACAAAAAGGTTCAGTGAGGAAAAGAAGTACGACTGTCAGAGTTCAGTGACGTGTGATCAGAGGACCAGGATCCTCGAACAGTCCAGGACCAGGACCAGGACCAGGACTGGTGGTGCGTTCAAAAACTCTTTAATCTCTGGACTCCAGATCTGTTCCCAGAGCTCTTGACTGTTTCCCTCATGGTCTTCTTCTCCTGCTCAGGTGACCCAAGCACAGGTGCTCCTCCGGTAGGCCCCCCCCCCCTCAGGCTCGAGCACGCCCCCTCAGACCCTCCAATACCTCACTGCGTGTCCACGAAACCCCGGGAGAAGGTCGGGAGTCGGATATTAGTCAGGTCCAAGACCAGGTCACGGTCCAGAGCCAGTCCAGGTCCAAAACCAGGTTCAGGTCCAGTCCAGGTCCAGAGCCAGGTTCAGGTCCAGTCCAGGTCCAGAGCCAGGTTCAGGTGCAGTCCAGGACACAACAGTGTCTCCAGAGTTTCGGTCGGATCCATAAACGGGACGGGAAGTTTGTAAATGAAGAGTTAATATTTCGCTCACAGACGAACGTCCCCGCAGGACGATCCCGGTCCGAACCCACGGGACCAGACGAGTCCAAACATCGATGAAGCAGAACTTTAAGTTTGGATTGAACACAAACCTGAACTTTGACCCACGTTGAAACGCAGAGGCGTCCCAGAGGAAGGTGTTCGGCTCCCGTCTCTTCCCGTGGAAAGTCCAGTTCTGCTCTCAGACCTGAGCAGAACCAGAACTCTGATCCCTGGATGAGGATTATTTACACAGACTTGTTGAACGTCTGCGGACAGATCTGAAGTCAGTCGTTCAGGCTCCAGCCTCAGATAAGCTACAGCTCAGTTACCTCTCATCACTACGCAATACAGCACCACCGGGGGCGCCCTGACCTCCAGATTTTTATAAACAAGCATGTTTCATCGTTTTCCTTGGACACTTTTTTGCTCTGACAATGTGTGTGTGTGCGTGTGTGTGTGTGTGTGTGTGTGTGTGTGTGTGCGTGTGTGCGTGTGTGCGTGTGTGCGTGCGTGCGTGCGTGCGTGCGTGCGTGCGTGCGTGTGCGACGGACGACAGAGGCTTCATGTTCAACGAGTCACGACCTGATCGGAAACGCGGGTTTCCGTTAGCGACGCGTTGAAGCTGCTGCACGCCGCCGCCGAGCAGAAACAACAAAAACCCAAAAATAATAAATGAGTTTGAATCGATTCAGGGAGAAAACGCCGTCAAACACAGCTGTCACCATCAAAATGGAGGCCATTATGCTAACATTAGCTTGCACGCTAACAGACAGAGCTATCAGTCAGTCACAAACCACAGCCCTGGTGCTAACAAAGCTAATGTTGTGACCCGGTCAGCTAGCTTTAAGTGGCAGATGTTGACACTTTTTAAGAAAATCAACATTGCTAGCTAACGGACTTTTGAGCTAGTTAGCTAACATCGACTGTCAAAAATCAACATTAGCTAACGACAGAACAGCTTTTTCTTTGACAGCACAAATGGCTAAAACGTTTGTGAGTTGGTTAGTTAGCATAAATTATAGCGTTAATTAGCAGACACAGAAAAGTAACATTAGCTCACAAGCTAACTGATTCAGGTGCAGCGCTATTACATTTATAAGCTAACATATTTATAAGCTAACTAATTTTTAACATTTATTTTGTAGAAAGACTAACAGGAAGTTAGCGCTAGCTTGCAAGCTAACAGCTTTTTTTGCTCATTCATTGTGTTTAAGTCGTTTCATTCTTTTACAGTTCAAACCAAACAGACCTCCATCAGAGCAGGAGCTAACAGCTAGTTAGCTACTTTTTATTAGCTGTTAATTTTCTGTATATTGTGTAATGTTCACCAATCTAAAAGCTGTGTTAGCTGTTGTGCTATTAGCTTGCAAGCTAACTGCCGCCCCTTGATCATTGTGTTCTTCTGGCTCAGAACTGTTTTAATGAACAACTCCAGTTTTAAAAGTGCTAACGTGAGCTAGGTAGCTAACAGTGAGGCAGGCAGATCCAGGATGTTTTTAGCTTAGCACAAAGACTGTTAGCCTAGCTTCTTTATGATATGTTGGCTCTAGCTAATGTTAGCTTGCCAGCTAACAGGCAGGTATCCGGCGGAGCTAAAGGCGTGCAGCAGAGGCGACGCGTCGTCACGCCGGCCGGTTCCCATCGGGTCGTTGATCGGTAGCGACGGGTCGAGGAGCCGGACCCCGTCAGACCAGATGGATGTAGTCGCCAGGCCGCGGCGCCGGACTAAAGCTCGCCTGGCAACCAAAGGAAAGGGGGCGTGGCCACGTGGGGCCTCCAGACAACTCCAGCACTTATCAGAGAGACGGATCAAAGACGGAGTTTTTCTAAAGCAGCAGTTTAAAATCACGTGTTATCGAAAGTATTTAAAGACTCTAAAGACGTTTAAGTGTGGACCATGTAGGGGAGGGGGTGGCACACGGGGGGGGGGGGGGGGGGGGGGCACGGGTCGGCTGGTACTGGTTTTCTACAGAGCTGTGAATCTCATCCTTTTTTATGCAAGTGGAGCGGTTCTGACCGGGTCCTGCTCAGTGGACCCGCAACCTTCAGGTATCACTTTCCCTTCGTAGCAGAACGCTAACGGCCGCTAACGGCTAAACCTCAGCGCTAGCTTAGACGCCTGCGAGTCGCTGCCGAGGGCGACGACACTCACGCCAGGGCTGGGCAACGTTATGACAACCGCAAGACCTCCTTCAAAAGCACCACGGCAACAGAAACGCTGCTCTCTGATTGGCTGGAAGGTTTTTGTTAAACTCCTTTGATCTCGTTCTGAATATATTAAATATTAAATAAATTAAATATTAAAACGATTCTAAAAAGAAAATATGAATAAAAACGTTCAGCGGACGAAGAATCCGACAAACGCAAAGATTCAGGTTCTGAAACGTCTTTGTTCTCAAAACCTGCTTAAAAACACCAGAAGATGCTTAACGTGTACACGGTGACGTCACGCCGTGCTCCGGGTGTACGCTGTGACATCACAGCGGCGTTCATCAGGAAATTGTGCGTTCATTTTTGGCGTCTGCGAACTTCTGACCGCCATGTTACAAACGAGACGAACTGGATTCATCCGGAAGCTTCTTAAACCACTTTAAACCGTCGAGCGTTTGGAGGAACAGGAAGTAGAAAAAGCGGCGCCGTCCTCGACCTTTGACCCGTTCGACCTCGCTCCGTCTGGAAAAGTGCACAGAAAGTCGTCACGTCGTCACTTTGTCGCTGAGCCGTCGTCGCCTACGGAAGCCCTGAAGGGTCACACACAGGATATCAGACGTGTGTGAGCCTTCAGGGCCTCCGTAGCTCTCAGCTCAGAACTCAAATATCATTTTAATAAATCACGTTTTCTCTGGATCCACTTTTCCTCGTCGCTTCGTTTCATCTTCAAACTGTGAAAACGGCTCCACCTCATCATCGTCTCCATCACGGCGTCCAGTCGCTCCGGGCGCCGCCGCCTCTTCTTCTTCGACTTCATGTTGTTTTATTTTAGTGAATCAGATGTTTATGATAGGAATTTGCCGTAACCATGACCACGACATGCCTGAGGATGGACTTGATGAGATTCTGCTGATGTTCGGAGCAGAGACGAGTCAGATGCATGGGGGGGGGGGGGGCAATGTGAAGACGCTTCTCGCCACGATGACCACGATGACCACTCGATCACTCACAGGTCGCAGCTCCTCCACAGGAAATAAAGCACTTTAAGTGTCCAACGCCTCGTCTCGCCTCTTTCTTTACCCACAATCCTGCTGTGCACCCAGGGTTCCCATGGCAACAGAAACAGTTAGCTAAAGTTGTGTGTTGGTGGCTAACAGTTAGCTAAAGTTGTGTATTAGTGGCTAACAGTTAGCTAAAGTTGTGTGTTGGTGGCTAACAGTTAGCTAAAGTTGTGTATTAGTGGCTAACAGTTAGCTAAAGTTGTGTGTTGGTGGCTAACAGTTAGCTAGAGTTGTGTGTTGGTGGCTAACAGTTAGCTAAAGTTGTGTGTTGGTGGCTAACAGTTAGCTAGAGTTGTGTGTTGGTGGCTAACAGTTAGCTAAAGTTGTGTGTTGGTGGCTAACAGTTAGCTAAAGTTGTGTGTTGGTGGCTAACAGTTAGCTAAAGTTGTGTGTTGGTGGCTAACAGTTAGCTAGAGTTGTGTGTTGGTGGCTAACAGTTAGCTAAAGTGTCAGATTCGGTAAATCAGTGAAAGTAAAGACAGTTTGAAGCTAACGGATGTTTTGTGAATTAAAAACATCAGTTCATGAAAAACGTGAGCGACCAAAGTGTTGAAGCAACAATTACATTTATACACACAGACGCCAAACGCTGCGACCTTTGACCCCAAACGCTGCGACCTTTGACCTCTGACCTGTGACCTCTGACCTGTGACAGGAGACTTTTACAAGGTTTTACAAATGTGACGCAGAAACTTTTCTCTCAGGACAAAAACACACACGTGCGTGTTCATTGGCTGCAGGGGTCGGCCACACGTGCGTGTTCATTGGCTGCAGGGGTCGGCCACACGTGCGTGTTCATTGGCTGCAGGGGTCGGCCACACGTGCGTGTTCATTGGCTGCAGGGGTCGGCCACGCGGGCGGTGAACAGCAGGGCGTTGATGCTCGCCTCCCTGATGAGCAGCAGGAACGGACGGTCGGCCAGGAACACCTCCCGGTTCAAGTTGATGGAGCGCCCGACGGCCACCACGGCTGTGGCCGCCGCCGCCTGGCTGCCCTCCTCGTTCACCTGCGAACCACAACACAGCGTCATCAGCATCTAAGCCAATCAGTGAGCAGCTGTCAGTGATGTCATCAGCACGTGACGGACCTCCAGGAAGGCTTTATGGAAGGCGTCCGAGATGTGCAGCCCTTCACCACCGTCGTCCTCCAACATCCCTGAAAGACAAACACGCTCCTTTAGGACCCTGAACGCCCCACGCTCCTTTAAGACCCTGAACGCCCCACGCTCATGTCAGACCCTGAACGCCCCACGCTCATGTCAGACCCTGAACGGCCCACGCTCCTTTAGGACCCTGAACGGCCCACGCTCATGTAGGACCCTGAACGCCCCACGCTCATGTAGGACCCTGAACGCCCCACGCTCATGTAGGACCCTGAACGCCCCACGCTCATGTAGGACCCTGAACGGCCCACGCTCATGTAGGACCCTGAAGGCAGCGTTATAAATCTGATGAACATCTACAGTGTTTTAAACTGATGCTCCTGCCAGGCTGGAGTCACCCGATGACCCCCCCCTCACCTGGCAGGCTGGCCCCCCCCTCACCTGGCAGGCTGACCCCGCCCCTCACCTGGCAGGCTGGCCCCCCCCCTCACCTGGCAGGCTGCCCCCCCCCCTCACCTGGCAGGCTGGCCCCCCCCTCACCTGGCAGGCTGGCCCCGCCCCTCACCTGGCAGGCTGCCCCGCCCCTCACCTGGCAGGCTGGCCCCGCCCCTCACCTGGCAGGCTGGCCCCGCCCCTCACCTGGCAGGCTGGCCCCGCCCCTCACCTGGCAGGCTGGCCCCGCCCCTCACCTGGCAGGCTGGCCCCGCCCCTCACCTGGC